>NC_056734.1:302115938-302245938 GCF_019279795.1 Protopterus annectens
CTTTGCTTTTCCTGACAGAAATGAGTTGAAGACCTGTCAATCAAACATGCCAAAAGCACTTTTAAGCACTTTAAACCTGGTCTGCGCCTTTGCGCGGAGGTAACGCATGCGCACTGGCAGTTAGCTTGTGGGAGCGGCGCGCAAACGGTGTCGCGCTGGGATAAATCGTAATTGGCTAGTGACACACATGTTCAGCTAATTGCACACAGTTTCAGCCTGTTTATCCGCTGCTTGGCAACGGGCACGCAGTTTGCAGCTTTTAAACACTACTGCCACGGGCACTCTGTCTCACGGCAGCTTAGCTATCAGTACATTTCTGACTATTTTTATTCTTATGTTACTTCAAAATATATGCTCTGTTTCATTCCATTTTACAAAAGGGAATACATTTACATTTGTACAATACTGTCTGGGGGCTTTTTAGTGCTTATTTACAAAAAGGTTGTTGTAGGGGCTCGAACCCTGCTTGCCTACACATAGGGCGGGTACTCTACCACTAAGCTATTATTTCTTGGCTTACTTTGCATATTTAGTTCTTATATCCTTTTCCCCTGACTGCTAACTGTGATTGCGCTAGTAGCACACCCGCGCACACAGTAGCAAACATTTACGGGTTTAACAAAAAAAAAAAGGTTTTCATTTACTTTTATGACATCTCTTCACTTTATACACTGATGGCCAGTCGGGGCATGTGTTGTATAGTGTGTTTATTCACATTTTCATGGCCTTTCTCGTGGCTGTTTACTTTCAGCCATTATAGTTTTCCGGGGGCGTGTCCACTTGCAGAGCTTAGCCTACAGACACGCCCCCTACTCTCTTACACGGACCGTGTAAGAGTTACTGGTGTGATTCAGCATGCCTCATGCACCTCATGCATATGCATGACATGCTGACATCACACAGTTTAACTGCAGCCTCCGTGTAAGAGTTATAACTCTTACACGGAGGCTTCCTGAATCTGGCCCAATGTCTTATTTAACTTTTTCTTTTAGTTGCAGCAACCATAAAGAAAGAATAATAAAGATATAAGGTTATTCCACATATAGTGAATTAGCAGTTCTTGACTCCTGCATAAACATTGAACTCCTTATAATTATAGTCTGTGCATTTTTTTTTTTTTTGGATCATCATGTAAGATATAGACAAACATACATTTATATAAAAGAAAATAAACCATATTAATATGATCCCAGTTAGAAACATTATACATCACATGCATTCTTTTTTGATCATTAATACATTACGCAAATTGCTCAATTCCTGACTTCACTTACACTTCATTCCTCCTCCAAAACATTATTCTGCATATATTGTTCCCTCATTTTCCACTTTTTCCTTGTGTAATTTGTTCCTCCCTTCTTTTCCTAAAGTTCCAACTTCCAGTTCCTTTATCACTGTTACAATAATCAGTACATTAAATTTTCTTCTTCTTGTCCTTTCGGTTATTCACATTAGGGTTTGCCACAGTGGAACAACTGTTCACAGAATGATTGGTATTGGAGTTTTACAGTATCAAGTTACCAGCCCGACACCCAACCTTCCACAGAAGGCACACACATACACACACTCACAATTAGGGGCAATTTAGAGTGTCCAATACACCTGCAGCCAAGTCATTGGGATGTGGGAGAAACCGAAGCATGCAGAGGAAACCCACACAAAAGCAAGGAAGACATGCAAACTCCACACAGAAGGCACCCCAGCTGAGAATTGAGCCAGAGACCTTCTTACTGTGAGGCAGCAATGCTAACTGCTGCACCGCCACAGCCACCTAATCATCAGTACATTAAATACAGATGGTTTTGTCTTTGATTTCCATGTTGCAGGAATTACTGTTTTGGCAGCCACCAATATTAAACTTAACAAGGCCTTACTATGCTTAGGCGATTTAGATCCTATAGCCTAGCTGAAAAATCATTTCCTTAATTACACCCATTTGTTAACCCAATATTTCTGACAGAGTACACTGCAGGGAATTTTTAACATCTGCCAACTCATTAAACAACAAAAAAAATTATGATCTCAGTTACTTCTTTCTTTCCCATTACAATTTCATCATTTGGCATCAACCTGAGGAAAAATTCTTTAGAGTCTTCTTGAGATATAAAAATACCTGTGCAAACACTTCAAACAAAAATCTTCTAGACATTTTTGCATATTTGTAAGCAATGTATATGTCCTCCAATTGTTTCTTTTTGAACTGCTCATCCAGTCTCTCTTCCCAATCTTTTCTAACTGCCTCTGATTGGCTGCTATAGTTATTGTGCAATGTAGCAGCTTTTGTTTTAGATCCAACTAAAATACTTTCACTTAGCCTTTCACTTAGAATCCCCTTATCCCTTTCGCTCTGCATATTCGCTGATATTAGTCCCTGATGGGGAGGCAGTCTCTGCCCTGCAGTTCAAATGCCTGCTTGGCCTCTTCCAATTCTATTCCCTTTCCCTCTCTAGTTACTTGTTCCCAGTGCATTGGTTCCTTTGCCAATTTTCTCCAGTAAATTCCAACTCCCTCATGTCTATTCTCTATATCCCTAATTGCAGTCATCCCCATTGGCAAAAATCTCCTTTGTACATTTTCATGTTGGATTAGTTCTTAGAATACTTCCCACTATTTTATGAATATAATATTCTGTATGGCTGTTATTCTGCTTAAGGATCTGCATCTAAAATCCCACTATCTCCTTGCATCTTCATCTTTCCTTTTCACTTTGAATTACAGTTTATTGCTTGCATTATGTACATGGGCCTTAATTGTGCAATGCTAAAATAGCACTTCAGATCATGTAATACTAAACCACCTTGTTCTAACAGAAGGATCAACTTATCACATTTGACCCTTGTCCTCTCCTTCTCCCAAATAAATTCTTTCAACTCTTTATTAATTATTGTCCACAACTTCTCATATTTCTCATCTGGTTGATAAAAATATGTATGACCTACATTTACACTATATATATATATATATATATATATATATATATATATATATATATATATGGGATCCGAGAATCTGTTCAAAGTCTCACTACTTCGAACCCCACCTCACCGAGTCCACTTGTTCGAAGTAGTGAAACTTCGAACATTGATTTTGGCAGTCACACTACAGTGCAGAATGGGAATATTCCCTTTTCCTCGCTGTAGTGTGATCTCCAAGTTGGTATATTTAAGTAGGGGGGTGTGGGGGCTCATTCCTCCACATGGGGGGTGCAGGCGGCTTGCCCCCCTGCAAAAACATGTTTTAGTGGGGTTTTTTTGGGTAGCCCGGGGAACTAGACTTCAGCAAAAGTGCACTTTCATCTAAGTGGACTTTCACTGAAGTGTAGGGTCTGCTGCTCTATTTTGAAGAAGTGTATTTTCGATGTAGAGCAGTAGACCTAGATATATATATATATATATATATATATATATATATATATATATATATATATATATATATACACACACACACATATATATATATATATATATATATATATATATATATATATATATATATATAAAACTAACGGGACTTAAAACATTTTTTACTGCTTCTATCTTGCTTCTATACTGCTTCTATCTTGTTTTTCATATTCATAAACAAGAGCTTCCAGTTTCTCAGTTTTTGTATTATCTTTTATTTAGTCTCTTCAAAAATATCCGCAGCTGCCATAATAGAACTCTGTTTAACCCATACTCCTAAATGCTTCATTTTATCATGTCCCCATAAATATGGATAATATTGAACCAATTTGTATATGTGTTCACAGTTTGCAGCTATAGCATTTGCTTTTTCTTCATTAATTTCAAATCCCTAAAACAAATTAAACTGTCTCATAATGTTCTGCAACACTGAGATGTCCATTTCAGGTTTTATCAGTCACAAAATAATGTCATCTGCAAATAAAGCCAACTTTTCTTGATTGCCTTAACAAATTTATTCTTGAATTTCTTAGTTCCCAATTCTATTTGCCAATTGCTCACAATATTAAATAGATAATAAAGAGGAAAGAGGACACCCCTGCCTGGTTCCTTTGTTCAGATACAATTTGTCCGACAGTAACCTTCCCACTTATTGTTTGCCTCTGACCCACATATATCCTCCTAATTAATATTATTATTTTATCAGGGCATGCTAATGCTTCTATTTCTCTACTCATAAAATACTAGTTTACTCTGCTGAATGCTTTCTCTGCATCAGGACCCAATAACAGATGTAGTTTCTTATGTACTGCTTCTTAATGGATCGTCATTGTCTATTCTATTACTGTTGTCAAATATTTCCCTCCCATCTGCAAAACTATATTGATCCATGTCTATCAATTTTGGCAACACCTTTGCCATTCTTTAGCTATTACAGACATAAACACTTTATAGTTCTGTTTTAACATTGAAATGGGCCTTTATGAAGCTAGGTCTAATAGGCCTTTGCAAGTTAGTTTCTGTCATTATTTCATGAGACACCAACCCTGCATGCCTCTCAGCCTGCTGGCATTGAATATATGAACAAAGGCTCTTGAAAAGAAGGGGCATCCAGACAAAAATCTGGACATCTAATTAGCATGAAAGTTGAATACCAAACAGCACATAACTCTTTCTGCTTCCAAAAGGAATGTGAGATACTACTCAGAAACACATTTACAAAAAACAATAATGAAAAAATTATGAAAAAATATAAGCTCATTATCTAAGAGACAATATAAAGCTTAGACTTTAATGAACTGCATTTCAGAATTCTATGACAAAAGGTCATTTATGTTTGCTTTTGACAAAAAGCAGATATAAGATGTGTTTTGTCTTTCTTTAAATTATTGTTGCCACTAGTATTCTGGTAATGTAGTATGGTTTTCTGTATACTACAAAGCTTTAGAAATTAAGAGAGATAGGGGGGTTAAAAAAACTGTGTGAAGGTTTAAATCAAGACTGAAAACAGAGGCACACCTGCAAAAATAGTGACATCATATACAGGGGTAAATCAGGAGTCAAAATAGGAACATTCCTGCAAAATAGAGATAGTTGAGAGGTCTGCACTCCTACCAGACCTAGGATATTATGTTGTCTGAAGTAGAGTAATGGCTTATTTTAAATATGGGCAAAGAAACTGAATCGTGTGAGATTAAATTTAACAATAATGCTTACTCAACAGTAAGGCCCCATCCTTTCCTTTCTGAATAATGTCTCTGAGCAGAGTGCCTAACACTTCTTCAATTACAGATGCTGTTTGTCTTCACTGTCTTGCTGTTATTTGACCCCCCCCCCACTAAAACTGATTGCTGTTCCTTAGATCAGTGTGATACAGTTACTGACACTCTTGCCCATGAACTTACATAACTTAGCATTAAGCATTACACATTTCCAATTTTCCTTCATTTCTCTTCATCATTTTAGAAATTTTAGGTATTAACAGTGAACTTTTTACAGATCATTCCTTCCCACTTTATAAAAGGAAAACTCTACTCTGAAACTGCCATTATAGATATTCTTTCTTTGCTGGACTAATGCATCACAGTACCACAAAGTGGTGTTTATTATATTTTTACCTTTTGATACATCAGTACTGTTCTCATGTGGTCTGCATCATGACATGATTTTGCTTTTCAAGCTCTTCCTTTTGTACCCATGATGCAGCTTGTATCCTCCTTATATGGCATGACCTAGACATAATAAATGCAGAATTGTTTGATGCATTTTGTGAATGTAATAGCAATGTAAATCACTTAGTAATATCTGAAGGCTGTGCAAATCTTTCTTTTTCACTGAACTTAATTTGTTAAAAAGCTTTTCATGGGCCATTGATATTGTCTCCTATACAAAGTAAGTTAACAGTTTTTTTTTTCAGATCTGTAGTCATTAAAATGTCTAGATCCTCTCAACTCTTGATTATGTTAGAAAGCTGACAAATATTCTATCAGTTGTGCTTTTTTGTAAATGACAGAGGAAAAGACCTACAAAGACAAATGAAAACCCCTTGTATTACAGTGTACTATTCTTATTTTTTTATAGTTACATGGACGGTTGCACCAATTCACTGACCAATGGATTTAGACATTCTAGCAGAACAACTTAGCCCTGTTCTTCATATGATGATTCCTCAGGAAAATATTATGGCTTTACTTATATCAAACTCAGTACATCACAGACTCTTGAGGAAAAATTGTGGATGGTGAGTAAAAGAGAAACTACAAAAAGTACGTTTTGTACAGTACTAAATTAAGCATAGTCAAAGCTCATTTCTGGAGCAGTATTACAGTCAGAGGAAAATATTGTTGATTGTGGCAGACAGAAGTGAAAATGAAGAAATTAAATTATGATAAAGGGTTTCTGAATACAAAATTATAACTAGGTTTCATTAAAAGAAGAAAAGTAACTCTGAAACTAAGTTATCTACATCGGAAGTTGGCACTGTGATTTAATGAAAAAACACAATCTGCAATATAGTGCAATACCAATCTAAAATTAAGGGGTCAAGTAAGTGGAGACATGCCATATACGAACAAAAAATGTTGTCAGTTATTCCTTCAGTTACTAATATATCTTAACCAATCTTATTAAGCAAAGATATTTCAGATTCCCTGTTGAAAGATGGTATTTGATTATTTTTAAATGTTAGGTTTTGAGAAAGAATGCATACTTGTCATTATTGTCATAATGACTAGACTTATGTCTTAGCAAAAAAGTTTCACTGTGTCCCCTCAAGTCAGCTCTACTTTTATCAAAAAACTTTAGCAGTGAAAACATTTGCTGCATGAAACCTAGTACTTACAAGCAGAGAATAAATATTCAAGTTTGTGACAGTGCAAGCAATGCAACATTAAATTTAAGCAGGTCCCCTGTTCCTCACCTCTGTGTTGCCGTACACCACCACATAGCAGCTTACTTACTTATTCTAACTCTGCTGTCAGTACATAACATAGAAGGAGTGATCACTAACAGGCAGTGTGAAATCTGGCTAATCTTTCTACAGGAAGATATAAGGTTGGTGCACCTACTAAACATTTGCATGTCGGCAACATAATCTTACTTGTCCATCCCTCTTACAATATTAAGATGAACAGCTAACAACTGGAGCTATTAAGTTCGAGCAAGTGAGATATGAGGTCTATCAATCACAACTGACTGTATGCCAAACAAAATGCATGATATAAATGGCATGATAAATTAATTCAGTCTTATACTATACAAATAGCAACAATGGTGAAGCACCTACAAAGTCTGATGGCCTTTAGTAGATTTTTACCAAGGGTATAATGTATTTCTAGTTGAGACTAAAACTAAATGAAGATTGCATTGTTGAAATGCTTTGTCTTTTATTGCTTTCTTTGCATATATTTGCAGTACTTAAAGAATTTGCAGGTCTGTGGTACTGTCACTATTTCTTATATTTAGAAGTACACAAATAATTAAGAAATATAATGAATCTAACAAGTTTAATTGGTGGAAAAGAATGCTTGGTATTTCTACAATAAGTATTTTCAAAATCATAAAATCAATGCATTCATTTTAAAGTGGTTGGTCATTAGATGAAGTTTGAAGCTAAGTAGAAATTATTGAATTTTTAAAATATTTGATAGAGTTCAAGGGGAAAAATAATGCACAGAAGTAATATTGCAAACAGCAGACTGTGACATCAGTATAACATGATTTTCATTTTATTGAGAGATTTAGAATAATCATGCTTAGATTTTTAAGTCTTTATTGAAAATTATATAAATCCAACATATGCTGTAATAAAGCAGCAGAATGTATTCATCAGTGAACATTGAAGATCAGAGGCAGGACAACGTATCTAAAAGGCTGTGTATAGCTAGAAACACAATATTCCAAAGTGCTGCAAACATTCATTTGAATGCAAACAAGTTAGCAAAAGACACACAAGGTTAAAACAATCCAACTGCATTAATTTTCTTTCTTAAGTTCAAGCAAATATTTAGAATAGTTATCTTAAATAAGGTTTACTGCTATTTTATTTACATGCATTCTGACATTTTCTTTGGTTTATATAGTTTAAAAACTTTTAACAGTAGTTTGCTTACAAGTGTGATACTGGTTGACAGCTGTGTCTTCTTTCCATAGCCATTATGCTCTTATATCTTGTTGAATGTTTTACTAGCTCAGATGTTGTACTGAAAATGTAACTGTAGACTTCCAGCCATTCATGCTTCATAACTTAAGTAGATACAAAAAAACATGCAACAACAGCAACAAATGTTTATACAACTCATCAACATCAAAATGTGCATGTAGAGGGTTTTAAAACCAATGACAGGATAGTTTACAGTATTCAGAGTTCACAGAGCCCCAGCACATTGCCCATGATGTTAAACAATAAACTGACTAGGTACAAGTCAGGTGACTGGTTGGTTAACTAGTAAAATACTGAGCTGCTGAGGCACAAACAGAGAAAACATCAACTTCTAGTAATGGAGGTCTATATGGCATTCGCATTGTGTTGATGGTCCCTTATTTCACACATTTCAGAATGAATAACTAAATTACGAAAGATGCAGCTGTGCCATTCCCAAGCTATTGGTTATTTCATGATTACTGCATATTCAAACTCTTAGACCTTTGTTATTTCTGAAGAAGTCTTGGTTTTTAAGAAGAAAGCATTCAAACAAAGCTTTAACAAAGTGAGTTCTCTGGTGAGGAAACACTGTGTTTTTTTTTTTTTTTTTTTTTTTTTTTTTTGCATTTCAGTTTTTTTAGTCTGGTAGTTTAAAGTACAACTGCAAGAAAGACAAGTGTATGTGCTCTATCTTACTGTGGTCAACAGCTGTGGCAAGAGATATGACTGCAAATCCCAACTAGAACAGAAAGTCTGCATCATTATACTTAACAGTAAGCCTTGAATCATATCAGGTAACTGCTGCTGGAATATGAAGGTTCCTAGGAATTAGGCTAGGGAGGTAATGGTATTATTTCAAATGGGACCAAAATCCTAAATGTAATGAAAAGCTCAAACTGACCTCAAACAAGTGAGCAACAGAGATTATAAAACATACTACTACCATGAAGAAGGTAACAGCTACACTGGTGATGCAGAAACCAAAGTTATCTCCCTGAGGATGACTAACCTTATTATTTCAGTACTGCACCATATACTAATGCAAACTTTTTTTAATTAAAAATGGGATATTTCTTTTAGCTAATAAAAGAAATAAATACACAGCACACAGATCCCCTATTCCATTACATACAGCAGCTGCATCTCCTTAGGGAAGAAGAGTTATAGATGTGGCTATTCAATTTGTTGGCCTCTTGCACATCCTATCCATGAAATAGCTGGAAGTTAGCAAATTTAAACCTCTGTGGCATTAATCTGTCGGTTTAATTTTCATAATACCATGATGGGCATGGACACCATTCCTAAGTCAAAGTATGATTAAAGTTCATGAAATTAGAATAATTTCTGTCTTTGATGTTAGCCAAAAGTGCCCTTCACAGCATCCACAATGTGCTCCCCAGAACTGACTCCTTCTGCAATTCATATGAACTTATGATTGTAAATTCTTTTTTATATGACCCATTGCTCCTACCACTATTGGAACTGTCTGGGTATGAGTCTTCCATATTGTCTTAGTCTCTGCCTGCAAATCCTAGTATTTTATGACTTTGTGTCTCTCTGAAGAAGTAATTAGGGACCTGGGGACCCAAGTTGATAGCAATCTCTCATTTGAAAACCACGTGGCGAAAGTGGTTAGAAAAACATTTTATATAGCCCACTTAATCATGAAGAGATTCACATCTGGATCAGGGGAGGTCATCGTGCCTCTTTACTCATCCCTCATCAGGCCCATAATTGAGTACAATGCCCCTTTTGGGATGTACCTTACCAGACACCTGCAGCAACTGGAAAGACCCCAGACCCCAAAGTACCTCACCAAGAGGATCAAAGGGCTCAAACAGATGCCATATAATGCCCGGTTAAAGAAACTCCAGCTCTACTCAGTGGCATACCGCCTGCTCAGAGGCGATCTGTGCCTGACGTATAAAGCCATGTCCAACCCAGAATTAATGGACATGCTGCACCTCAGAAAATCCAAATCCCATCGAGCTACACACTTGAGAGATTTGAACCTCAGCACTGAAATAAATAGAACATGCTGGAGGGACAGATTCATAACCCAGAGGCTCCCTTCACTCTGGAATAAAATCCCAGTCCAGGTTAGGCAGAGTCCCTCACTGACTCTCTTCAAGAGGGATCTTGATGAGTGGATGGGAGATCGTAGGTTTATCCCGCGTATCACTTCTGTGTCACTGTTAGACAGAGGTACAGTATACTAACCTCAAAAAAGGGCATAGCAAAATTCATTTAAAATGGGTGGCGAAAGCCAATCACACTCTGGCTAGGCTTATAAATGCCCTAGGACAGATAGCCTAGTATGAACCTATGAACCTATGAACCTATGTATATAAGACACTGTAATCATTAAGTGTAGCAATTTCAATGATCAATGTTATTTTTTTTCTTCTTTTCATGGACTACTATATTTGGTTTTCATGCATCTATTTTTTGAACTGTTAGTTATGGGTGATCCCATATAATATAAACATCATTCTCTATAATACTTTGTGGGTCATGTTTCCAATGCTTCTTGGCTACTTCAATATTGTAATGTTTGCACAATTCCAAATGCAACAATCTTGCCACATTATGATGCCTTTCAGTATACAGGTCCTCTGCCATTAGTATATCACAGCTCTCTCAAAACAAGGCAAGAAACTGTGTAAATAAGGTCAAAGGTAAAAACACTACAAACAATAAAACAAGAAAAAACAGACCTCAAATAGGTTCATAGGATGGTACTAGGCTATCAGCCCTAGGGCCTATTTAAGCCTAGCCATAACAATTCCCTGGCTATTTTTTCCCACACTATTTACTTCCCTGGACCCCTGTCTAGCAGGGTGACTGACGTGATCCCCGGAGTGAATTTCCTTTCTCCCATCCAATCATCAAGGTTCCTTTTGAGGAGGGCCAAAGAGGCGCTCTGCTTGACATGTATGGGCAGTCTATTCCACAGTCTGGGGAGACTCTGGGTCAGAAACCTATCCATCCATCATGTTTTGTTTGTTGTGATGACAAGGTTTATATCCCTGGAGTGTGTGGCTCTGAGGGATTGGGATTTCTTTAAGTGTAGCATGTCCAACAGCTCTGGGTTTGACATGGCCTTGTATGTTAAGCAGAGATCGCCTTGGAGTAGACGATATGCAACAGAGTATAGCTGGAGTTTTTTAAGGGGGTCAGCATAGGGCATCTGCTTTATGCCTGTTCATAGGTTCATAGGTTAGTACTAGGCTAACTGCCCTTGCGAGCCATTGGAAGCCTAGCCAATTATCCCTTGTGAGACTCAAACCCTGCACCTTGTGTTTGTAAGGCAAACACCTTAACCATTAGGCCATCCTCCCAACCCCGAAATAAACAGCCATGCAGGTCTCGAACCCAGGACCCTATACACCACAGTCACAGTAGTTAACTACCAAGCCATTACAGAAGTACTCTTTAGTGAGGTATTTCTGTGGCCTTTCCAGTTGTTATAGATGTCTTGAGAGGTACATACCAAATGGGGCATTGTATTCTATAATGGGTCTAATGAGGGATGAGCATAGTGGGACAATGACCTCCTTTTTTCTGGATGAAAAGCCCTTAGTGAAGAGGTGTGCCACATAGAAGGATTTCCTGACTGTTGTGGCGATGTGGTTATTAAAGGTGAGACCATTGTCCACCTGTGTCCCTAAGTCTCTTATCACACTTTTGGTGTTTAGTGTACTGCCACCTATGTGGTAATTCACGGGTACATGTTTTTTCCTAAAGGGGATAACTATACATTTCTTGGAATTGAGCTTGAGCCCATGGCTCTGACACCAAGCATCTGTTTCTGTAAGGCCCTTTTGTAGAGTATCCATATAATTTGGGGATTCAATAATGGCTCCCAGTTTGAGGTCATCTGCATACTTTGTCAGAGTCCCTTAGTGTTAGCCTGTACTTCAGAGGAGAAGAAGATGCCAAACAAGAGAGGTCCCAGGACTAAATCCTGAGGTACTTCATTTGTCACTTGTCTGGAGCTGGATTTGGAGTCAGCTAATTTTACAGTGTGAGTTCTGTCAGTATGCCAGTTGGCAACCCATTGAGTGATGTAGGGATTAATGCCCAGCTTAGTAAGTTTATCTATGATTCCAGAGTGGGGGATGGTGTCAAAAGTCTTGGCGAGGTCCAGATAGGCTGTGTGGACTGCCTTACCCTCGTCCACGGCTCTGGAGACTGAATCGAAGAAGTCAAGTCAGGTTCAGAAGACAAGATCAGCCCTTCACGAACCTAAACTGGGAGGGGTCCAGTGTTTTAAGGTTGCTAATGTCTTTGTTTATAAGTTCCATGATAATACGTTCAATGGCCTTGCAGATCAAGCTCATCAGACTGATGGGGTGGTAGTTCCTGGGATCCAAGTTGGATCCCCCCTTGTGGAGTGGGATAACTGCAGTTGTGTGCCACTCAGTGGGCACGAAGCCTGAGGTGAGGGTATGATTAAACATGACACTTAGGTGAGGTGCCAGTTCATTTTGTAGTTCATGTATTACACAGCCTGGGATGCCATCTGGTCCCATGGATGCTGTATTCTTAGCTTTGGAGAGTGCATTTTTTACCTGTATGGCTGTTATTACCGGAATTTGGTAATCTTCCAGTATTGAGATGGGCCATTTAGGGGGTGAGAGGGGGGTGAAGTTGGCACTGAATCAGTCTGCCAGGATACTGGCAATATCCTTGGGATCAGTATATTTAATGCCATTCTGTTATAGCTCAGAGCAGATCTGAGCATTGCCATTTAGATTCTTGACATAGTTATAGAATGCCTTGTGGTTGTCTTTGGAATCTTTGGCAATTTTATTTTTGTAACTACCTTTGGAGGATTTTATGAGGGATCTCGGCTTCTTACTGAGGCTGGTAAGGGGGGGTTTTGCATCCTGGGATTTTCCTCTTTTCTGCAACAGTTTCTTCCTTTTGTTGTAAAGTTTGCTTATGGCAGGGGACCACCAGATTGGCTTCCTTTTTTTTGGAGGAGAGCATCTTGGTTTTATTTGGGATGGCACGATTCATGCATGAGTGGATGTGCTCGTACAGTGCCTTAGTGTAGGACTCAGCATTCGAACTTTCAGTTCTCGTCTGCATGGGTGTCATGAAGTTTGTAACTTCTGACTTGAGTAGCATGAAGTTGGCTTTGGATAAGTTTTTTTATGGAGCTTTCCTTACTGGGGGGGGGGGGAGTGTGGATGTTAAGGGTGATTAGCTTATGGTCTGACCTGACCAATGATGGGGTGACCATAGGTGTGGAAAATCGATTTCCCATGTTGGTAATGACCAGGTCTAGGATATTGCAGCCCCTGGTGGAACTATGGATTAGCTGATCCAGGGCATTGGAATTTATGAATTCCAAAAACCGTTGGGCAAAGGTGTTGGTACACGAGTAGTTTTCCCAGTTAATGGCAGGGTAGTTGAAATCACCCAGTATTAGGGTGTTTGGTTGTATATTAATAATTTCCAGTATGTTTAGAAAGGTGTAGTGAGAATTATGGGGCATGGTGGGGGATCTGTAGCAAGCTACAATTTAGATTGCAGTCTTACCTAGTGCTAGTTGCACCTGGAGAATTTCAGAGGCATTGTGTTGGGCAACTAACCTGGTGGTGTGAATATCCGTGGTGAATATGGACACTCCTCCACATTTAGTGTTTTGATCCTGGTTTGGTGGCCGAAAAGTGTGGTAACAGTTGTAGCCTGGTATTGCAGGGGTGCTCTCTGGATCCTTGAACCAGGTCTCAGTTACTGCACAGATACTGATGTTCTCCATTTTTAGGAGTGCCTCGAGAGAGTCCATTTTGAGGTTTAGACTTCTAGCATTGGGTAGCATTACCTTCAGATTTTGCATGCTTGTACCTGTTACGGTGGAGATTTTGTCCTTTGAACTTTGCATAAAAAAGGCACTATAGAGGTGGCAAGAGCCTTAGCCAGTAACCTGAATCCCAGGGGTGACAGGTGCAGACCATCTCTGGCAAAGCATCGTTGTCTGTCGATCATGTCATCTCAAGCAGACAGATACTGGATCCCCTTTGAATGACACCAGAAGCTTAGCCAATTGTTGAAGTCAATCATTTTGTCCTTATATTGTGGTATCATTCTGGGTGAAGGCAGGATGCTACTCAGGGCTAGGGTCATACTTGCCTGGGCCACATAATCTGAGAGCTCTTCCATGTCTCTTTTCATGTAGTCCAGGGAGGTACATCTCAAGTCATTCACTCCAACATGGACAATGACAAAGTCATATTTGTACTTGTTGTGGAGTGACTTGAGTGCATGCGTTATGTGGTGGATCCTGGCACCCGACAGGCAGCTGACTGTAATTTTTTCCTTGTTCAGCCTGGTGAGAGGGACATCAGTGTGCCTGACTATAGAGTCACCTATGACTAAAGTGTTAGGTATGTTGTCTTGCCTCAGTGGCTGTTGCTGGGTGGCACACTGGTGTTGTGAGCTATGTGACACTTTGGTTGTGATTGGTGTTTGTTTGTGTTTCAGCTTCGGAGGTCCTTGTTGCTTGGGCAGGTTACAGTTAAGGGCCTCCGCATATGTGGATTTAGTGTTGCTATGTGTGGGTGTTGGTAATGTGAGTTTAGAAGGGCTATGTGTTGCTTGAGGTGTAGTGCGGGTGTTACCCTCCTCCTCTTGACTGTCTAGCACAATCTTGGATGGAGAGAGCTTTGCTTCCAGTCTGGCTATGCAAGTGCATCTCTCACAGGTTGTAGTTTTGGGTGGTAGGAGGAGAGGTTTGTCTGTGAACATGAGGCAATTGCTGCATTGCCCCAGTATGCCCAGATTTTCCAGGTGGACAGGAGAAATCATCAGAAGCTGACCCTTGGGCATGCCTGGTTTGGTGCTTTTTTTTTTAAGTACAGGAGATGTTTTCCCTTACCTTAGCAAGGTACTTTGCAATTATAGCCTGTTTAGTGCCTATGATTAATGTTTCCTTATTAATAAGGAGAGTTGAGTGCTTGTATCAGTTTAAGGCTTCCTAGTGCTTTCCAGCAGGTATTAGAGCAAGTGCTAGTCACATGGATGCTTAAAGGTAAGATGATAAAAATGGTTTATCCTAAACACTGCAGTGTGCACTACAGAAGTTAGATGTGAAAGTACATAACTTAAGTTTTACCTGTCTAAAAAGTTAAGTTTTAGTGGAGAGTCACTATTTTTAAAACATCAAGATAGATTGAAAGGGGGTGTGATCACTTTTGTATTCCTGTACTATGGAATACAGTAGACTGGCCAATAAATTTAAATAGTTGAAGGGGAGTGATTTCACAAAATGATAATTTTGTGCTTACTCACACAAGCCAGTGAAAGCAGAGAGAAAATGAAATATATGGTCAAATTAGCATAAGAGGCAGGCAACTAGAAAGACAGTGGTATTTAAGAACACAACAGTGACAGGGTGCAGGGGGGGGGGGTGAGGAACAATTTCTGCCTGGCTCACAAGAGACAGAGCTGTGGTGTCTTTTGAAGTTTTAATATGCAGTTAAAAGCAGAACACAAGCAAAACGCAAGGTAAAGAAAACAAATTACAGCACTCAAAATATAAAAAGGCTATAAACAAATACAAAATAAAACAAATAAAAAGCAAACCAACCTTTCCCTCAGAGCAAAGTGTAGTAGAGTCTGGATGAGCCTTTCCAATAAAGCTCTGAAATGTTTTACTTTACCCCTTAAATAGAAGATTTAGTTCTTAGCTCCACCCCCTCAGTTCACAAAGGATTAACCTTAAGTGACCTCTTCTATCTTATGTATGAGTCCTTAACTGATCAGTTCTAATTTCTGCCTGACTCACAAGAGACAGAGCTATAGTGTCTTTTGAAGTTGTAATATGCAGTTAAAAGCAGAACACAAGCAAAACACAAAGTAAAGAAAACAAATCACAGCACTCAAAATATAAAAAGGCAATAAACGAATACAAAATACAACAAATAAAAAGCAAACCAACCTTTCCCTCACAGCAAAGTGTAGCAGAGTATGGGTAAGCCTTTCCAATAAAGCTTTGAAAATGTTTTATTTTACCCCTTAAATAAAAGGTTTAGTTCTTAGTTCCTCCCCTCAGTTCACAAATGATTAACCTTAAGTGACCTCTTCTATCTTATGTATGAGTCCTTAACTGATCAGTTCTAATTTCTGTCTGACTCAAAAGAGGCAGAGCTGTTGTGTCTTTTGAGGTTTTAATATGCAGTTAAAAGCAGAATACAAGCAAAACACAAGGTAAAGAAAACAAATCACAGCACTCAAAATATAAAAAGGCAATAAACTAATACAAAATACATCAAATAAAAAGCAAACCAACCTTTCCCTCATAGCAAAGTGTAGCAGAGTCTGGGTGAGCCTTTCCAATAAAGCTCTGAAAATGTTTTATTTTACCCCTTAAATAGAAGGTTTAGTTCATAGCTCCACCCCTTCAGTTCACAAATGATTAACCTTAAGTGACTTATTCTATCTTATGTATGAGTCCTTAACTGATCAGTTCTAATTTCTGCCTTACTCAAAAGAGGCAGAGCTGTGGTGTCTTTTGAAGTTTTAATATGCAGTTAAAAGCAGAACACAAGCAAAACACAATGTAAATAAAACAAATCACAGCACTCAAAATATAAAAAGGCAATGAACTAATACAAAATACAACAAATAAAAAGCGAACCAACCTTTCCCTCACAGCAAAGTGTAGCAGAGTCTGGGTGAGCTTTTCGTTTAATAGCAAACAAAGTTTATGACAGGTAAATCTTTCAAGATACCTCCCTTCCTCAATGCTTTATTGAGCTCTACCCTAGGCTGACAATATTAACCTTTCATCTTTTGTTTTAAATTCACTTTTCCTTAACCATTTCACATCTATATATGTAATCAATTTTGAGGAATCCCATACCTCCTTCAGAATAAGGACTATGTAATCCTGGTATACACTGATTTATATATATATATATATATATATATATATATATATATATATATATATATATATATCATTTGGCAAGCATGAAGCATTTTTCTTGTTTTCTTCTCCAACTGATCCAGTACCGTTTAGGGCCAGTCAATTTAATCAAAACTTTAAGAACAGGAAGAGCAAATTGGTTTATAGTTCAAACTTTGTTCCTAGATATCAGGACTGTTTTAGTGTTAATTCAAAAACATTCCTTATTCAATTTTGTTTGCATTTGCTTTGTATTATTGTCAATCTTTATTCCATTTTCAAATATTTATACACTCCCTCCTGCTCAAGTTTCTTTATATCACATTCCTATTCCAGACTGATATTACTACTAACTTACTGCTGCAGATTTCCTGCTTGAAGGGTTGCTTTTTGCATATTTAGCAAGGCCACCTGACATTCCTTTATCATCTGAGAAAGTTTTGACCACTTGCAGTTGTGCTTTCGGCTCCTTATCTGATGAACTATACATTTTTAAATCATCCACAAGAGAGAAGATGAGAAGTCTTCACACTTAGCTGCTTTCTGGGAGCCAAATAGTAACCATGACCAAATCCATTAAGTATACAGCTTAATGAGTTAAGGACAAGACAGAAGAACAAAGGTGACAAGAGTCACCATGGAATATCCCCCTTTGAATTTTTATTTCTAGGATAATAATTTATCTTTAATCATGGCTTAGATGCAGATTAGTTTGTCACTGTAATGCAATTGATCAATGTATGGTGTATCTTATATATCTGTAAATACTTCTTTATCCATGAATGTGGGATGCTGTCAATTGATTTTTTGTGTTTTTTCTATGCCATGCTTAGATTGTCCCCTATTTTACAATTCTCTATTATGACTTTATTTAACAACAAATGATCCTTTGGTCCATATGACTTTGTTTTGTTACTCCTTTGTTCTACTGACATGATTGAGTTTTCTTCTAATGACTATAAACTTTGTCAGCATTAATTCCAGTATGTAGTTTATACATTGTTAGAAGAAAAGTTATTGGTCTATAGTTTTCATGATAACTTGCAGGTTCACTCTTAAAGAGGAGTAACATTTTTCCTGTTGTTAACCAGGTGGATGTCTGTTAGGGATGTGCATATAAGTAGTTCTTACTCACACCTAATTCATTTTGTAAAGATGTTAATACTTTTAGTGAGAAGTTAGATATTGCATCTGGGCTTAGGGTTTTCCATTTGGGAGCGTTTCTGAATTTTGTTTCAGTTTCTCTGAGAATTACTTCATCCTATTTCAAATTCTGTACATTTGAACTTCTTACCATTTCTTCTTCTAGCCATTCAGCATATTTGTTATGTTCAACAGAGTCTTCATAAATATTTCTCCAAAATGTGTCTATTTCTTCTTCTTTTTTTTTGGTGGTGTTTCATTTCCTTTTGCTTTTTGTTTCCCAATTGTCTATAAAACATTTTGGGTCATCGGTTTTGCTTGTTTTGTAGTTTTCCTTCCTATCTATCTGTAAATCTTCTAAGTTTTTCTGCCTGTGTTGATATCTTTAGTTTATTATTTACACCTGTGTGTGATAGATCCTTGTCTGTTCTGATACTGCCCATTGCTTTTTTATCACGTCTATCTTTCTAAGTATTTTATTGATTTTTTTCCCTTTACTATAGCTTCTAACAGTGGCACTTCGGATATTAAGTGCTTTACAGTTTTCTCTGTTTGATGCTGCCATGATGGCATTTGATCTCTTCCCTTCCTTTCCCTTATTGCTCTGTGTTTTTGTGATAAGACTTTATTTGTTATTAATTTAGATACACAGTACTATATCCTATTTACTTCTGTTATATCACACAACATTCTGTTAATAGTCTTGTTTACTGTGTTCATTTGTTTTATCAGACTTCCAATTTTTGTGTCTTAATTGACTTTATGTAATATATTTCTTTCATCAATCTTAATATGCATCCATTGCTATTAAATCAAACAACTCTTCCCATAGATCATTTTCTTCTAAATTGATGGCACATTCTTTGTTCTGTCTTTCCTGTGGGCATTCCACAGAAAGTTCCAGAACCTCTTCCTGTAACATATTCTCTTCAGCTGCATCCAGTGTCATCCACTGCTCTTTCATATGGGAACTCACTGGCCTATTATGCCACAATATTGACTGTGTCAAAGTTGCCACTGTTTCCTGCTCTTTCCCCTTGCTATGCAACTCCAACTGAACTTTTGTACCTGTTTCCTGCTAAATGCTGTGGAGTATCATCTTGTGGCAAGTGATCAGATGCTTCCCATTCCAGCTGTTTCTCCTTAATTTCAGGACTCATTCTTCCATCATGCTGTAGCAAAATCTGTATTAAACTTAATGCACTCAATCCTTCACTTTGCATTTATTCCATAGCTTCAGCTTCTATTTAACTTCTGCTTTACAAATCTTTGTTTATACATTCCCTCTTTATTTTTGGAGCTGCTTTTTTGTATTGCTTAGTTTGGCTTTCTCCTTTGCATAAATATTGTACCATATCAGGTCTCTCTTTCTTTCCCACGTCCATGTTTCTTTTTTATACCTTCCAAAATTCTTTAGGTTTAGTTCATTATATTTTTTCACTTTCTCTGACACTTCTTTTTCCAAGCAGCCCAAAGGTTCTTTATCTATATTATGTTTTTCATGAATTTGTTATATTAATGAGCACAAATTTGCATTTGAAGCTTTTGACAGTTTTTCTAGTGCAAGTATTTTTTTCTTTTCTCTAATTTCTATCTTAATCTTTTTGAATATCTTTTTATCTAGAAATTCTAGGATTCTTGCATAATAGTAGCAATACAATTTCTTCCTTATCCTCAACAGTCCGCTCTATTATCTATATGGCTCTTTTTTGGACTATCACTTTTCATGTTTTTTGTGGACTACTACTTCCTTCTACAGCACAAGGGCCATCATTCCCCTGAGCCTGGTCTAACCCCATTATAGGAATGTTTCCATGTCTGCAGTGATGAAGTGCAGTTATGAGTCTGCAGTGTGAGGAGAAAGCAGTGATTTTTTTATAATGTTGCTGATATGGAACAAGATTTATTTTTAAATAAAGTTACTGGTAGGGAAATCGTTTTTCTGGACTGCTGGCTAGTCCTACCTAGTTCTCAGCTGTCCTTGATTTTACTTCTGATTTCAGTGGGCATGTTTTTCCTGGGGTCCAAATGAATTATTTTGATTTTCTGGTAAACAACTGAGGATTACAGTAAGTGAAAAATGTCAAACAGTTGAGTTCCATTCTTATTCCTCATAAACTACATGTTTTATACTAAACCTGTTGTTCTGTTTACTAAAATATTTAGAGAATAAGGCACAAACATACTGCCCTGCCTGTGGTGGAATAAGAGAAAAGGCTACCCTTTGCTTATTATTCTGAATTTGTGGGGTCACTGTGATTTGTGTGAAGCAGTTTAGAATAATGTAATGTGATTATGGCTACTGTGTCCATGGAACAAAATTGAAATGCAATACCCAACCATCACTTTTTGATTATGGCAATTGTTCCCATGATTCAAAACTTAAATACAATTGTTTCTTTCGGCTTTTCCTGGTTAGAGGTCACCACAGCGGAACTCCGGTCCGCTAATAATTGGCAGTAGATTTTGACGTGCTGGCTTGCTGGGCCTAATGCACAACCTTCAATGAAGGAACGCCCATTCACGCATGTCGCCATACAGAAGACGCTCTAAATGAGAATCGAATGGGCAACGTCTAACTGTGAGGTGACAACGCTATCGCAGCACCACCACCGCAGTCAAAACTAAAATACACAGCTGTTTTTTTTTTTCAGACATATGAAGTGTATACAGAAATAGTTACAGCTGTCGGAAGCGGTTGGGAGCTACCTGTTGAAAAAAATGACCCTCTTGGGTTTGCTCAGTTTAAAATAATCACAGTCTGGATTTGTAGAACATTTATACATTTTTTGTGAAAGAAGATGGAATACTTTAAATGGACGTGAGAAATGCACAAACTGAATAGTTATAGTTATTCAAGCTGTCTATGGAGGAAAATGACTAGCTACCTGCAGTTGCTTGCTCATTTTTCTCACTTTTCGGGACTAATCCTGAAATATTTGCAATGGGTGGTTACTGTTTGCAGATAAAAGAACTAAAATACAGTACATGGCTGTATACCTGTCAGTTGTCCCAGATTTTGGCTCACTGTTTTGTTCTGTCCCTTCAAATCCCTCCAAATACTGCTGATTTTTGTAGGAAAGGTATATTTAATTATATTTAACAAATAATAAGAATTATAGATTTATTTTACTTCAGAAACCACATCTCAGTTTTCATTCTCTAATTCTGTGAACTTCTCCAGTTAACAGTGGTGATATTTAAAAAAAATGTGTCTTTGATTGTCCACATTTGTCCCTGATCATTTCTGGATTTTTCTCTTATTCTGGAGGTAAAAGGTTGAGAGCTATGCATGACCATTAGTTTTTATCACAATCATATGATGTACACAGAGAAGAAGCTTTAACTTTTGGTATGGAGGGGTAAGAGGTGCATGCTGAAAACAACTAATTTTCTTGTTGTTTATTCAGTTTAAACACTTGCTATCTAGCTTTGCTGGACTAGTGTACATTTGTATGAAGTAAGATGGACTACTTAACTGGATGTGAAATATTCACAATGTAGCTAGAATGAACGAGGATATCTGTGGATGAAAATAACTGTCTGCTATTTTGTGCTCATTCATCAGGCATTCTTTGCAAAACAGATATGATTTTTGTATAGCAATGTGCAATAATTTAATGTAGCATCTGTTCTGAGTGGAGCAAATGTGAAATACATTACATAGCCATACTCTTTTGTCACAATCAAATGTCTGAATTGTACACAGAAATGGCTATAACACACACACGTATACAGATGGATGCATGGCGACTGTGCTCCTTAGTTGTAATGATAATTTTAAAGTAGTAACCCCATCTTAATAAAATAGGTTTATATATTCAGCACTGTTTTATGTGTGGTTTCTTATTTAAAGAATACAATGTAAGATTTCAGTTCAAAGTCCATCTTAAAAGTATAACAATTCATACTGTAAATTTTGGTAGAGAAATGCAGTTTAGTTCCGTTATGTACTTTCATTTGATCTATACAGTTTAGGGTAACTGTTTTGAAAAGAATCCAGTGTATTCTATAAGTTTGTACCTCTTACAATTCACTGTTAGCCCAACTGAATAGTTACAAAAATGTCAGGATATGTATTAACTTACAAACTCATTCTTACTCACACTGGTATATCTTCTTATCTCTAGACTGCCTAGACAAATATCTAGGATAGAGCTCATATTGTGTGGTATTCACAGTCAGCTCAGCAATGGGCCCTCTCCTTTGAGAAAGGTAGCATGCAACTAGAATAGATTATCAGACTCTAGAACCTTGCCTAGGAGGGCCCTAGTGCACTGACACAAGGTTAGATTGGCTGCATTTACTCAGAACCACCACATGTATAGAAATATTGCTTTTTCAGTATGAAGGATATCTAGAAACTTTGCAAAAAATGTCTCACATACTCAAGCAGCATAGCAAAAAGGCTCCATTTTACAGACAGTTTACATTTAAACTGAGCCTCTATGAACACATCATCCCCAAATTCAATAATTTTGAACTAATTATGTTCTTCACAGCCATAAAGCAATTGCTTCATTGCTGTATGCATCTACCAGGAAATAACATCCTGACAGTTGAAGATATACTCTCCTGGATAATTAGTAGCATCCCCCTGTCAACAATTAACTTAAGTGACTTTGACATAAACTGGGACTGAATCATTATGAATACAGCTCATCAATCGGTAAACTCATATGACATCTCAAAACATATTACTACACCAGTCAGGTATAATACATCAAATAATATTTATTTTAATTATTTATTTTACATGTGTTGACTGGGGAACTCAAGCTAGGCACAAAGGCCCCTTTTCAATGAAGACGTGGGGAGAAAAGCTGCAGTACATGCAGTACAAATAAGATATTTTAAGTTATACAATATCAACAGTGTCAGGCAAAATACAATTAAAATAAATTTTACAATGTCACATTAGATAAGATAATAACTATACGTACATAATACATTTTCTTATACTAATTATATTCTATACAGATATAGTTAAATATCTATACAGTAGGATAGATGTCACAATACAGAGTGCTATGTTATTTACAAAGGGTAAAAACCAAATCACTAATACACTAGAGGAGTCTATCATCTAATGGTAGTACAACTTCATCCTCTGACACTGTTGGCCGCTCTTCATGACCATCTATCAACATTTACCTAAAGGCACCCCTTATGCATCCCAGAAAAGCATCACTACAACATAGTTTTCAACACCATCAAATTAAAAAAAAAATCTCTCCTAAAATCATATAACTGGAACACATAGAAATACCTATTATCAGACAATGCCACATTGGAATTTAATCATATATTGCTCAATAAACTCAATAAAATGGCTATCATGTGAAAAAAATAAAGATAAATCCAGCCACATCTACGATACAAACAACTAAAGAATTAATCCATAATAAAATAAAACATGTACATCCTGCCTACAACAGAAATCACAACAACTCCATCGGACGTTCAGACAACTCTGTAATCTCACTAAAGGCAAAGTTGTTGATGATAAGAAACTACTCCATTTCACTGCAAAACTCTTAACCAAAACAATGCTGATGCTTTTTTGAGCCTCTGTTGAAAAGCTTCAATAACCCTGCACAGCCAAGCAAACAACCCCACTCCAAATCTACCTCTAAAAAACTATAGTTTCAAA
Source organism: Protopterus annectens (assembly GCF_019279795.1). Taxonomy (NCBI): domain Eukaryota; kingdom Metazoa; phylum Chordata; order Ceratodontiformes; family Protopteridae; genus Protopterus; species Protopterus annectens. The sequence continues at coordinate 302,139,698 of NC_056734.1, forward strand.
TTTCAATACCCACTTCTTCCAAACTGTTACCAAACGTATTAAGACCAGCAACAATATTAATCTTCCTACAGATCTGCTCATTAACATGCACAATAATGCTATCACTCTAAAACCAATCCTCATATCCACAATTAAATATTTCTATTCAAATTAAAACCCACAGCCTTAGCTATTGGTTACCTCCATGCATAATATGTTAAAATCCCTGTTGCCAAACCCCGTACCCATATTATTCAAAAGATCAGTTCATGAAAATACATTTCAGTATTTTGGAAAAATGTAAAACTATCAAACAACAGGACAACTGTTGTTCTTCCATTCTCAAAAATCTTACAGATAAGTTTCCAGACTCTGCTTCCTAGTAGTAACTGATAACAGTATCCACTCTCTACTCATCATGGATTTAGACCAACTCACACTGCAACAGTTGCCATCTTAAACTGCGTTAGTGCCATCAGACATAATTACTGAATGCAACGTTACCACACTGAACCTAGCAGAAAAACTATAGCATCCACCTATTACTACTAACACTACTTTATACTTACATTAAATATGCACATCTCTATCCCAGTCAAACATTCAAGCTACAGCAATGCCACAACACAGTTGATTGGTTTGGCTGCAACCTCTGTCATTGCACTGCCCTCAAAAAATTAAATGGCTGGAATTTCTTTATCACTTCAGCTATTCACAACTAGTTGTAATTCTCAGTCTTTTACATAATCCCAACAGGTCATGAAGAAGCTGAAAAACAGTACCATTTTAGGCCAGTAAACAAGTAGTACATCAGAAATCAATGTTTTCAAAGTCCAGAGGATTTATGGTGATTTTCACCAAGTCCAAAGCAGTTGGTTCCAAGATGGAGGGTAATATTCTGGAGATTTGCTGTTCTTGGTGGAAGTCTTAGTGACTGGTATCCAGAGACACTTAATTACAAAACAATAATCCACCATAGACACTCAGTTTGCTTTTTCAACAAGATATTGCTTGGAAGACTTATTTGTGGACCAGACTTTTACTTGTAATACACAGACTCTAGCTGCATGCCAAGACTATTTGTCTGACAGAGACTATGGAATTGTATATCTAACACAGTACTATCAGAAGTGACTTTTACCTACATGCCTCTGAGTTTTGATTGTTTCTTTAAAATTCCCTAGGCTTTCAGATATTATCTAAAACTTTATCCATTTCTTTAGAGACTTTTTTTAGGGAATGCCAAAAAGACAAAATTGTCAACATGGTGAAAAACTCTACAAGTGACCTTAAGTTGTTACTACTCAGTGCTTGCAACCTAAACAAAAAACTTCACACCCTTCAAGCCCTCCTTTCTCTGGAGAATATAGATATCTGTGCCACAAGCGAAACTTGGTTTAAGGCCATAGAAAGTAGTCTAGCAGAGCAAGGTCACAGTGCCTTCCACACATTTAGAACAGCAACAACATAGACTGGGGCCAAAGATGGATGTGTATTGTTCTACAGAAACAACAAACATATTTCCAGGTTAGTTAAACAGGATGACACAATGGAGCTAATTCACCCAGGTCACCATAGATAAGGTCCCTTACCATATCATGGCTAGCTATGGGTCACCTTCTATGTCCTTAGTTTCTCATGACTCTTCACTAAACCTATGGCAGGCACTTACCAACCAAACAAACACCCTTTTCTTGGGTGACCTTAACTACCCTTCTATAGACTGGAAATGTGCACTGCCTCAAACTATTAATACAGTTACCCTAGAACAGATAGCACATGCTCCAATCAGAAGATCAAACATATTGGATGAATCTGGTACTCACCAGCATGGGAGAGCATTGACTCCCACATCACTAATGGTTGGATCACAAAGCACTCTTATTTGAAGTAAAAATTAACCTAGATAATCCAGCTAAACCAGCAACAGTTAGAAAATATTCAAAGGAAAACCTCATCCTATTAAGTTACAGTTTGTCAAAATTGAAGGCCCCCCCAACCCAGAGACCACAGCTGCCTATCAGAATTATTCATAAAATCTCTATACAAACAAATGAATATGTGCATAGAGGCTACTGTACCTAACAGAAATAAACACAAAACAAACACTAAACATTTACCCCACTGGCAGAATCCTCTCCTATACAGGTTATGTAATAAAAGAACTCATGGCCAAAATCAGGAAAAGCAACTCCTTTAAAGACTAGTGCGCTGTTATACAGTTAAACAAGAAACTATGAGGTATAATTAAGTCCAATAGGGCTATCTATCATCAGGATAGCCTTGTAGTCTAAGGACAATCATAAGGCCTTCTTCAGGCATGTCTGTCACCTTAGAGGTAACACACACCAGTGCGCTGAACTGGTGGTGAACAGTACCACCTTCACCAAACAGGGTGACACAGCAACTCTACGGACTGAGAAATGCAGCTCAAGCTTCACACCCAGCTCCAGCTCTACCAGGTGAAATCCCCTTAGCATACTTCTCCCAGCTATCAGCAAGGACCAGGTGTTGGCAGCACTCACTAAAGCCAAGAGCACTGCCTCCATGGGTCCCAACAACATCCTCAGTTGCCTCCTGAACCATCTAAAGCATGACCTATCAGGACCACTTGATGCACTCTTCATCTACAGTCTTTAAACATACTACATTCCAAATGAGTGGAGGACTACAACAGTCATTCCCCAACACAAGAGTGGGCCATCAGCTGACTCAGGGAACTACAGACCCATCTATTCTAACGAGCCTAATATGCAAAGCCGTGGAATGAATATTAATGGAAATGGTAAACAAGGACATTGTCAAATTATAGACATTGAACCCATCCCAATTTGTCTTTGTTTAGGGAAGTTCATGCCTACTTAATCTAGTAGACTTCTTTGAGAGGGTCACCAAAGCAATAGATAATGGTCAAACAGTATATACTGTGTATCTTAATTTGTCTAAGGCATTCGATTCAACCCCCCCCCCCTCAGGAATTGTTGACACGCTCTGTGAGATAGGTGTAAACCCTTTCATAACTCACTGGATTGCTGGCTGGCTCACAGACAGGACCCAAAAAGTCAGGATTAGTGAGACCACTTCTTCCAAGAGACTGGTCACCGTGCAGTACACGAGGACTCCATGCTAGGCCTGCTCTTGTTTTCCATCTACTTCTGGGAAGTCAAGACTAACATACAAGGCCTTTGGCTCACCAAGTTTGCAGATGAGTGTAAATTGGGATCTATTATAAATACCCTCCAAGATATGAACATCTTGCAAGTGGGTTTAACATATGCAAATGACCATGGCCTAAACCCACTGCAAAAAATGCTTTATAATGTTCTTTGGGAAGCTCTTAACTCAAGTTAATTATTCCATCAATAAAACACCCCAAGAGTCAACCCAGTAATAAGGGATCTAGGAACATACCTGCACAGTAATCTGGCCTTTAACTAACACATAACTAAGATAATAAGAAAATAATTTTTATCACCCAACTTATACATAAGGTTATGGCATCAAGGTCCAAGGGAGTTTTAATACCACTCCACTTGGCCCTTATTGACCTATCATTGAATATAGGGCCTCTTTTGGCATGTTTCTAACCAGACATTGCAACAGTTGGAATGTCTACAAAGGTTTCTCACCAGGAGAATTCAGGGCATGAATACCCTGTCCTACATTGATCACCTAAAGGCTCTGTCTCTGTATTCAGTCTCCTACAGGCTACTGAGATGGGATTTTTGCCTAGCTTACAGGGCTCCTCCGACCCAGCCCTGATGGATCTGTTGCACATGTGCAAAACAACCATCATCAGAAGCACTAGTTCCACGGACCTCAACTTCACCTGTGACATAAACAGGTCATGCTGAAAAGACAAGTATGTGTCCCATAGGATCTCTGCACTATCCATGTAAAACAGAGTTCATCTCTGACCCTATTCAAATGAAACCCTAAAAACTGGATGAAAAATAAGACCCCCTGTCTGGCCCCCATGTACCTTATGGACAGAGGCTGTCAACAAGAAAAGTATTATCCTAACACCCCCTCTACAAATCCTTACTTGCTTCTCTAATAACATGCCTTCCCCTCCATATAGTGCTTGGTTTTGTCAAAGGCAGGTCATGCCTGTTAAACCTGGTCGGCTTCTTTGAAAATGTCACCAGAGTCATAGATGAAGGCAAATCTGTGCATACAGCCTACCTTGACTTAGCCAAGACATTTGACACAATCCCACATTTGGCGATCACTGATAAACTATCCCAGTTGAATATCAACCTTTATGTTATCAGGTGGTTTGCTAATTGGCTCACCAACAGATCACACTCAGTCAAAGTTGGGGACTTTACCACAACCAGCAGGCCTGTCACCAGTGGAGTTCCACAGAGGTCAGTGCTGGGCCCCCTATTGTTTGGAATACACTTCTCAGACATTCAGGCCAAATCAGAGGGGCCGTGGCTGACTACATTTGCTGACAACTGCAAATTAGATGCAATCATTGAATCCCCAGACAATGTCAATATACTTCAAGAGGGACTTACACAAACCTATGATTGGTGCCAAAGCCATGAACTCAAACTCAGTGCTGATAAATGCATTATTATCCTCTATGGCAACACCCCTTACTCAACCCTCATCAGGCCAATAATTGAGTACAATGCTCCCTTTGGTATGTACCTTACCAGGCACTTGCAACAACTGGAGAGACCTCAGAGATTTCTAAGCAAAGTATTCAGTGACTCCAGCACATCACACATTGACCAACTGACATCACTGTCACTGTACTCAGTAGCGTACAGACTACTTAGACTAGACTTGTGTCTGGCCTACAGATCAATTTCGGATCCAAACCTAATGAAAATGTTGCACATCCGCAAGTCAAATGGGACAAGGGTGACCCACTCCAGGGGTCTTAACCTGGCCTGTGACATAAATAGGACCTGCTGGAGAAACAGATATGTCTTTCAGAAGTTGCCACTCCTCTGGAATAGGCTACCAATTCACATCAAACAAAGCCCCTCTATGACCTTGGTTAAGCATTGCCTGGATGACTGGACGGGAAACTGTAAATTCCTGCCAGGGATTTCACCTATGACCCTCCTAGATATGGGCAGTTGTTGCTAACTAAGATCTTGAGTTTAGGCATGATCCTTTCTATTAGGATTCTCGAGTATTATATTGCGTACACACAACTAGGCTTATAAAGACCTTTGGGTCAATAGCCCAGTAACCACATATGAATCTATGACACTCGGGACTCAAATGGTTTGTGGTGGATGGCTAGGATTTTAAGGGCCCTAGTAGTTGTAAGCCTAGCAACAACCAATGAACCAACAAAACCATAAACAGAACTATTACTGTTCACCAGTATCATATATGGGGATGAGACACTTTTGTTCAATTTCTCTATTTTGGTTTTGTATATGTTACTACTTGTCTGAGCAGCAGCTTGTAAGAGATACCTTTTTGCTAACAGCTGCATTTTTAATGTTCATTAACTGATCTCTATTGATAAAGTGCAACTGGGACTGTCAGCACTCTTCAACTCACACCATTTACTATAGTTGCCATAAGTTCCTGTTCAACCAAACTATTACTTTCTTAACAGAAGCTCTTCTGCTTAATGAAATATCTTAGTTTCCTCCTGCTGCTACAATTTCAGTTTCTGATCCTGGCAAAGTCTGCCTGACTTCACATTTGTTTAAATAAAATCACTTTCCTATAAAGAATTAGGGTAGCTTTACTGCCTGAACCTTAGGAGTATGACTGTCACAGTGTGTGTGTGTGTGTGTGTGTGTGTGTGTGTGTGTGTGTGTGTGTGTGTGTGTGTGTGTGTGTGTGTGTGTGTGTGTGTGTGTGTGTGTGTGTGTGTGTGTGTGTGTGTGTGCGTGTGTGTGTGCTGTTCAATAGTGTTCCATAAGATGGAAAGGGGGACATCTTAATGGAGTTGTCCAACTTCATTAAGTGTAAAATATACTACTAATTAGCTTTTTCTTAATGTGAGTACATCATGTCTGTGAATTGCCTGTTAGTGCCATAGAGCTATTTAGAACACATCATCAAAGCACTAGAGTAGAGCTACAGTGATAACTACTCTAAACCCCCCAAAATATATTTACATTGTTTTGCTTGTAATTATTCATATTAGTGCATAGCGTATTAATTATGGAGACGTACATCCATAAATAATTCCTGAACCATCTCATTCAGCTCAATCTCCTGGCTAACTCACAGCATGGTTTCAGACTATTCCACAGTACAACCATGGCCCTCCTCTCCTTCTCCAATGTTATTAATCAAAACCGAAACAATAATATGCATTCTTATGCCCTCTTTCTTGATCTCTCCAAAGCCTTCAACATGGTTAACCACCAACTACTCATACACATACTTAAAACTATTCCCCTAGATGTCCATGCTATCCAATGGTTCAAATCATATCTGAGTGGTAGACAACAGGCTGTACTATGGCAGAACAAACTATCTTCCCTTCTACCTATCACCCTTGGGGTCCCTCAAGGCTCTATATTAGGACCCCTATTATTTTCTATCTTTATTAATGACCTGTACACAGTCATCCCAACAGCCACCTGCATTCAATATGCAGATGACTCCACTTTGATTTGCTCTGCCACCTCCCCTTTAAGTCTGCAGACTCTATCCAAAAATGTTTTTAATACTGTTGAAAATTGGCTTTGTAATTGACGTCTCCTACTAAATCCTAACAACACAAAGCTACTGCTTTTCTCCCCCACTCGTAAAGCTTCTGCTCCAACCTTTACTATAAAATCTAACAATGGCACTGTCATTGTCCCAGATCCCTGTACCAAACTCTTAGGTCTAACAGTTGATAATAACCTCAAGTTTGATATGCATATTAATCAAACTATTAAAAGAGCTAATAAAAAAACTTGGCTCACTATACAAGATCAAACCTTTCCTCACTCCACTAGCTAGGACAGTAATTGCCCGTACACATCTACTTTCCACCCTCCTTTATGCATCCCCTTTCTTCACGAACTTGAGTAAGTCTGACCTTAATAAACTCTCTAGCTGCTTTATTCATATTGCTAGATTTGCCACTGGAGCAGCATACAGAACACACCACTGTCTGAACCTAAAGAATCTAGGGTGGCTAGAATTGCCTATCCAACTTCAGTACAATCAGCTAATAGTAGTACATAAAAGTCTCTACCAAACTGAAAACACACCTGTACTTACAAAAATTATCACCCCTTACAGCAACCTCAAGACACTTCTCTCATCCAACAAATTACTAGTCCAAACCCTCTAAAGTAACAACTCATCTGAAGACTCTCTATATGCCAACTCTGTTGGCAAAATATGGAACTCACTTCCTGCTGAGCTTACTTCAGAACCCGTTCTAACCCAATTCAAAACAAATCTAAAACAGTACTTTAAAAGGCAATGGCTATGTCCTTGCTCTAATCCTGACTAACTCTGGCAATATAAACATGTGCTAAAGAGGTCTTTTGGCCACCCCTACATTGATTCCTAATTGTTACTCTATAACAAATCAGATATATATCTCAGAATGAATGACTTTTATCCCATGTATTGTATCTGTAACAGTGTTTTAACTTGATTAATATAACAGTTTTTCTGTATGTATGTATGTATGCATGGAGCTTTTCTCTCCAGGTCTCCGCTGAAAATGGACAAGTATCCAGTCGAGCTATCCTGGTCAACAAATGTAAAATAAAATAAAATAAATAAATAGTGTTAGTAATGTCATGTATTTCTACTTATCTGTATTATAATACTAGTGTTGCTCTTCATCTTTGTGTCAGTGGCTCAACATTTAGCATGCTTACCTTTGGTCCTGAATGGACAGATGGCTGTGGACTCTATTCCTACACCAGGGGGTTAGATTTATTCACAATATTGACAGTAAAATACAGAATAAATGGGGTGCTGTAATTCTGAGTGTGCCATCTGTTGATTGAGAAGTTTTAAACTGAAGTCTCATCTGCCTGATGGTGATAGCTCAGGTTGATTTAAAATATTTAAATGGCACTTATTTAAAATAAAGTATGTACACACAATTTACAAATATCTATTATAGCTTCCATATTTACATTTCATATGTACACATTCTGTAACTCTCTGTCCTGTCCACTCTTTCCCTCACAACCATTTGATTGATTTATAACATCAGAAAAAATATATTTTTTAAAATAAACACTACTCATCTGAGCTTGCCCTCCATAATTCTGATTTAATATCAGACTTTTCATATCTAACTCCTTGACATCTTAACATTTTCTAATACTCATATAGCATGTTCATTCTTATCTCATTCACATTATTTTCATTTTTTATTTTTGTCTAACTCTTTTACATCTCCAAAAACATGTTCTAACATTTCCATCTCCTTACACTCATATTAACACATTCCCCCTGAGATTTTATAAAGCATTTGCCCCTTTATAGAGAACTAATCTAAACTTAGCTTCCATAAAAATATTGTACATGCATAATCTACCTCTTCTGTCCCTTATCGTCTTTTTAACATTCTAACTCAGCCTACTTCAAGGATCTATATAATAAACTTTATTTCATTACTTCCTCATTCCTAATAAACTTTATTTCATTACTTCTTCATTCCTTCTTATATTTACTTTCCATTAAAAAAAATGTTTTGCCATTCACACATTTGTTCTTCATTGATTTTGTCTATTCTTTTATTTTCTTTTATTTTTTGTGAAAAAATATAATTTTGAAATGCTATTTTATTATACTCTGTGATCTTTCCTTCAGTCTTCTCAAAATCCAGCGTAAATTCAATGATACTAACTTCACCACTGAGTTAATTATCACCAGGTCTCATCTCATTGTTAACAGACAGAATACCCCTATTTACAGGATTAAGCCTAGATCCATATATCACAGGCAATATCATTTATAGCATCTTTCTCTTTCTTACTAGGACACATATAGACCCCAGCCAGACATCACTAATATTGTTTAACATATTCTACCACTGTTCTTCCACAAACCCAAATCTTATACCAAGAATAGAATTTTTTTTCATTATAAAAATGAATCCTACCTATTTTCACCACATCTCTGATTCCCTTGTTTTTTTCCCCTTAATTTAATCCTACTATATAGACTGCGGTGGTGGTGCTGCGGTAGCGTTGTCACCTCACAGTAAGACGTTGTCCTGTTCGATTCTCAGTTAGAGCGTCTTCTGTGTGGAGACATGCGTGAATGGGCGTACCTTCATTGAAGGTTGTGCGCCAGGGCTGGCAACCCGACACATAAAAATCTACTGCCAATCATTAGCGGACCAGAGTTCCGCTGTGGCAACTCCTAACCAGGAAAAGCCAAAAGACACAACAACAACAACAATTTAATCCTACTATACCAGTAACTCTCTTATACATTGCAATACTTCCTTCACCCATAGTTTATTCCTATAGCAAAATTGGAGAATACATTCATAATGCTGAATGGCCAGCCTGCTGAATGGTATTACATTGACCACAAAAGGTCAAAGCTCACATTGCTGAAAAACTCAGCTAATGTTCTATGCCTCCCAATACATCACCATGTGGGAGTCTGTGTCCCGCATACCCCATACTAATTATATATGCCAACTTCAAGATTGCACTACCATCTGTCAAGGAGAAAACACCAGTCCCAATTCTATGACAATCTCAATGACATTTTTAGTTTTGACTTTTTGTTGTTGACGTAATGTCATTCAGCATTTTGGCTGTTTGGTATTATAAATATAAGTCCATAATTGGCGCACCTACCTTATCTCTTATAAAATACTTAGACTCCAAGTATCTTGGTTCAATCCATCCTAATATAGTATTCATATTAAATGATGCTACACTTGCAGCGAACCCTGCCTAAGTCCCCATTTCACCACTATTTTCTTACTCAGTCCTCCATTCAATAAATATTTTATCTAACTGTTTCATAAGCTGAAAACATTTATTTCAGAAAATGACCTTCTGCACCATATACTCAATGTATCTTAATATAGTACATAACTGCTCATGTTCTGCACTGTCAAAAGCATTTACCTTTTCCCCATCCACTAATTTTACATCACTTTGTTTCTCAAAAATATCATCTACCACTTCCCTTATGGCTCATAACATTTCCTGACATTGTGTTCCTTTTAGTCCAAACCCCATCTCCTACATATCATTCCATAATCTTTTCAAGCCATCTTTGTATTATTTCCATCAAAATGTTATAATCAGTATTATTCATGGTTATCAGCCACCAGTTATTTACAATATTCCTTTCCCTCATCTTCCAAATCAGTCTTACCACCCCTTCGCATACCTCTTGTTTTAAATACCTTGCTCTAACCAACTATTTAATGCATTCAAAATCAAACTCTTCCAGTCTTCCTACATTTTTTCTATGTATCTAAAACACAGTTCCATCAATCACTGGAAATGAGTCAGCATTAAATAAACTCAGTACCTTATCCAATTCTTGCATATTATAACCCCCTCTAATCATTGGACACATTCCACATCTATCATTTTTTTCCTCCCAGCAACCCTCCTGACCTCTGCCTTTACAACAAAACATATTCAGAACATGTCCTTCTACAATATCCATAATTTCCTCTTGAACAAACTTCTCATATACTTTCTCATCCTTCAAAATTCTGATTAAGCATTCCTTATTCCTTACATATTTTGCCAAAAAAGGGAGAAATCTATTATTTTATCCATTTCAAACAATGCTGCTGCCTATATAATTTTAATTTAACCCACTATTCATTTTTTATACCGTTATCCTTTCTTTTATTTTCCCCAGTGCTCTGGCCGGAGTTCCCTAGTCAATATGGATACCACTTTAGGACTTTCCTGAAAGGACCATTGATATAGTAGAACTAACCCAGTCAATAAAGCATAACATTTAAAAAAGTCTGTAGATAAATTGCCAGTGTATGTTATCACTCAAAATAATGTTTTTTGCATTCCTATATAATCATATTATTCAAATTCTTTATACTTACATTAACAGTCAGTCTTACTTCTTTCCAGTCTCCTTTAATGTTTTCTTCTCTACCTTAAAATTTGTATATATTAATAATACTGTTTATAAAAGTCACATTATAATTTCCCCAGTTTCAGTCATTGAGCAGGTAGCGCACTTACCTTTAGTACAGAAGGCAGTGGGTTCTATTCCCACAAGGCCTAGCTAGACTAATTTTTTAATACTTGCACTGCACCCCTGAGTACACTGTCCTTTTGATGAGACATTGAACTGAAGCCCCATCAACATGATTTGGTGATAACTCAGGTGGATGTAAAAGATCGCATGGCACTTATTAAAAAGAGTAGGGGCTCCATGCTCCATTATTTACCCCTTTAATTCCTTATACTTTTTTACATTATTTACACATTCATATTTATAACATATATGTTGTCATTTCTTTCCATTCTTAACACCCCGAGCAAGAACCTAAAAGAGCTGCTCTCTGTGTAAATCTGCCCTGATTCAGAAAGACTTGCTTTCAGTGTAGGTGACTTACTACATTGTAAGGCCTATCTATAAACAAGCTTACACTGGAGACTAGATTCCAAAAGACCTGCTCGCAGTGTAAGTCGTCAAACTGAGAGTAAGTCTTTTGGAACTGGCCCATAATGTACACAGAAAATAAAACAATTATTTCAGCGTCATTATTTCAAAAAAAAAATCTAAGCAATCAATTATTTTTAACAGTCATTTCTCTCTCCCATTCTTTCTTCTGCAACATTTTTATTTCATCTAGCACATCTTTATCATCTCTGTTTTTAGTATACAATAATCCAGCACATCTTCCTTTTCATAATCTCCAAATAAAAACAACATTCTGTCCCATTTCTTAATTTCACGTTTTTTCTTTTCTCATATACTCCATATATCATATCCATTGTTATCTTTTTAAATCCTTCCCATTTATATTCCCCTATTTCCAAAACAGTTCATTTTTTACGTTATACAAGCAATGTTTCTTCTTTCTTCTTCATTGCACTAATTATATTGAGCCGGATTCACGAAGGCTTGCATGGAGTCTTAGAGTAGAGTAAGACTCCATGCAGCCATCATGTCCGACGAGCGATCCAGGAACAGCCTGTAGGGGCATGTAAGAGAGCTCCTAAAATGGCTCTTACACAGGCAGGGCTGGGATATGCAAATTACCTCAATTGCAGGTGAAAGGCATGCAAATGAGGTAGATCTGCGATTCAGGAAACCCGAACCTGTCCGAGTAAGAGCAGTGTTATTTGCAGAAATGTACTCAGTTGACAACTGAGTACCGTTCTGCAAATAGCAAAACGGAGCTGTGACAGCTCCAAATAAAGGTTGCATCCAGTGCAGGAAGCATGCCAATGGCCAAATATACGGCCATTGGAAATGTTTCCTGATGCAATATGAAAATAAAAATATTTTTTTCGTCGATTTCCGATGTTTAAGCATATCGCAGTGCCGCACAAACGGGCTGTGCTCTAAAACCCAGAATACTAAAAATTAAAACCCACAAATGTGGATTTTATTGAAATTGTTAATGTACAATGCAAGGGAATGGCAGGCTGAAGACAACATGGCCACCGAGTAGAGGTTGCTAAGGGGGGAAGTTCAGTCTAAGAGATGTAACCAAGCATCAGTAGGCAATCCTATGTAAATGAGTGTTAGGATAGTGAATCGCAAGTTTACATAGCAAATGAGCACAGTCAGTGGAGTGTAGGAGTAGCATATGGGGAGTAACAGAGTAGAAGATAGGTGACATCACGAGGGGGGTACGTATGAAAGAAGTGAAGCTCATTGGAGCAGAGTGGCATGTGTCAACTGTCATTTATACATCATGGAAAGAGGTGTGTCAACAGGTAGGCTAGGGAAAGCCAAGAAATGGAAGGTGTATGCCGTGGATAACACCAAAGTTTCTTGTTGAACGGGTATGCGCGTGTGTGTGCACGTGTAAACCCGAGTGCACACGTGTAAGCATGAGTGCACATGTTTAAGCCGGAGTAAGCATGTATAAGGTTGTTTAAAGAGTTGTAAGCACGTTTGCGCTGGTGTGCACGCGTTTTAACCCAAATAAGCAAGTTTAGGTCCGTGTAAGCATGTGTGCGCGCGTGTTAGGTGCTGTGCGTGTGTTTGCTCTTGTGTGCGCCCCCCCCCCCGAGGAAACAGAAAGGAAAAGGGAAGCACAACAAATAGTAGGAAGCAACCAGGGAGTGCTGGCAGAGCTAGCAGGTGAAAACAATCAGAATCAGGCAATTACACAGGCAGTACATTAGCCCAGCCCAGCCTAGCACTTAAAAGTCTGCAAACAACAGTCCAGTATGTTTCTCACAACAGACACTGCAGTAAGCTAATAGAAGTGAAAACTGAAAAAACTTTACTGAAACAAAGAAATGTTAGGGGCTGCCATTGCTGTTATAAGGCGACATATGCAAAATGCTGAGGGTGGTGACAATGGAAATGCTGCTGGACACCCCACAGTGAGGAGACGGAGAAGAGTGTACAGGCCCAGGGTAACCTACCAGGGGCTACATGAGCTGGAGATAGTGGAGCGCTATAGAGTGAACAGAGACCTCCTGCAGAAAATTGTTGAGCTGTGCAGGCCACGCCTCACACACAGAACCAACAGAGGGGAACCCATCCCAGTGGAAACCAAGGTATGTGTTGGCCTAAGAATATTAGCAACAGGTACCTTCCAGAGACCAACTGGTGATATGATGGGGATATCACAGGCATCAGCATCCAGGGTACTACACCAATTCCTGGATGCCATGTCAGCACATGTCAGTGATCATGTATATTTCCCCAATTCCTGTGAGGTATTGGCCAGCAATATGCATCTTTTCCAGCAAATAGCGTAATACCCTGAGGTAGTGGGTGCAATAGACTGCACGCACATATGCATCAAAGCACCAGCTGGCGCGAGTGGGGTAGGGTCTACTTCAACTGCAAGGGCTTCCCCTCCATCTACTGCCAGGTCATGTGTGATGCCCAGGGCATAATACTGAATGTGTGTGCAGGCTGCCCTGGAAGCTACCATGATTCCCATATCTGGCATCTGACGCAGCTGTACCAGACATTTGCCAATGGGGACATCCCACATGGTCACCTAATGGGGGATGCTGGCTATGCACTGGAGCTGTGGCTGATGACACCCATCAGAAACGCACACACACCTGAACAGGAACGCCATAATGAGGCACACGCACAAACATCTAATGTAATAGAGCGTGTGCTTGGGCTGCTCAAGTCACGGTTCCAGTGCCTGGACACATCTTGTGGAGCCTTGCTGTACTCACCAACTACATGTACCCAAATTGTCATGGTATGTGCTATGCTACATAATATGATCCTGTGAAAACAGCTGCAGCAGGACCAGCATAGGCCTGGGCCAAACAGCCCCCCACCATTGCCAAGGCCATCACAGGCAGAGCGTGACTCGGAGAAGGAACAACCTGAGCCCGCCCCAGTAGGCAGAAGGAGGTATGCCCAGTATGCTTTGGCCTTGGCAAAGAGGCAATGCATAGCACATACACTGGCTCAGTAGGAACTCTGGAAATGATACCTCTCTCCGACGCGCACATATAGTAAAAGGGATGCCTAAGTTGACACTACCTGCTTTCAAACATGTACAGGGAGTGTAGTATGTGCATCCGACATAGGCAGCCCTGCAGCACCACCTAAGGCATGATTGCCATGTGTTAAGCAATATAAAACAGTGCTAAACAGCATTTACCACCATGTAGTATATGCAAACAAAATCGCACACACCAACAAGCACAACTGTGGTCAATGTTTAGTAATATTGGGCAACGTCCAGCAATGTTGGTGAATATTGAGCAATGTCGGACAAGCCTGGTCTAAGTAGGGCATAGCTGAACAAAAGCCAACATGCTCATATTTGCTTAACGGGCCCTTAAGTAGTCTGATCTGCTCAGTATGAAAATGTAAAGCAGTGATGGGCCTTGAACCCAGGATACTGTGCGCTATAGCCAAAGTACTGAACCACTAAACCATAACAGTATTGCAGTGGTCAGCCTGTATGAAGGATTGTTGATAAGTCTATGCAAATTATTTCATGGAAACCCTGCAGGCACAGCATAATACTTGTTGAGTTATGACACAAAGGTGAGTCCTGCAGTGAGAACAGAACCTGACTTCCAACACACACAGTATAAATGTTAATATCGGTCATGTTCGCACACATCACCCAATGTAGTGGACCTCAGATAGCAACATACTGAAAGCTCACACTGGGCATGCACACACACTTGAATAAATGAGACAAATGTCAGGCAACAAAACACGGAATGGCAGAACTGGGCATGCTCACACACTTAGGCCATGTCTGAGTACAGCAGTGGGCCACGCATATCTGGCAGTTGCATGTGTTAACCCAGGAACCTGTCACTATACAGCAATCCACCCTGTGCACACAGTCATATGACAACAGACACATCTATAATATAGTGGAACCCTGTCATAATCAAATATGTTCTGCAGATACCAAAGTTGTTCATTTATTTATTTATTTTTATTTTACATTTGTTGACCGGGCTAGTCCAACTGGATATATTTCCATTTTCAGTAGAGGCCTGGGGAGAAAAGCTCCAACATAGCACAAAATGAAATATACAATTGTATAACAAATAAAATATTAAGTATTTGGAATAAAGAAGAGGGTTATTAAAAAGTACAATACTAAAAAGGTGAGTATAAAGTCATATATCAGTCATGTAATCGTATGATACGTGAAGATACACTACAGTTCATTGTAGTTAACATAAATACTTGTGGTTATATACGTTTTACAATGACCAGATTTTAGCATACAGAGGGGTATGTAGAGTATGATTATGTATCCATAGGCAGTAAAAAGATAAAAATAGGAAAGGTAATAGATTAATCAGGGTTAGTGCAGGGACATAACCAGTGTGATTTTAGGTGACTTTTGAGTTTTTGCTTAAAGAGTGACAGTGAAGGTAGTAGTGTTAGGTCGGTAGGTAGAAGGTTCCAGTGTTTCCCAGCAGTATTGGAGAATAGGCTGTCGCCTCATAGAAACTGGTAAAGCAAAGATGATAAAGATCTGCAAATAGTATCAGCAATAAACATTGTGCATCTTGAACATTAGCATAGGTTCAGAGGTCGATACTAGGCTATCTGCCCTAGGGCATGTACAAGCCTAGCCAGAGTGTGTTTGGCATTCGCAACCCTGTCAGATTACTACACTGTGTGTGTGAATAGTAGGTCACACAAGATAGCCCATGTAGGTTTAGGCTAGTGTGCCTCAGTCTAGCAGGGACACAGAAGATATCCAAGGGGTAAACATACGATCACCCATACAGTCATCAAGATGTCTCCTGTAGGTGGTCAGTGGGTGGCTCTGCCTATGTGAAACTGGGATTATATTCTGGAGTGAGTGGAGACTCTGGGATATGAATCTGCCCCTCCACAATGTCCTATTAACATCTGTGCTGAGGTATACGTCCCTGGAGTGTGTAGCTCCAAGGGAGTCGGATATCCTGAGGTGGAGCATGTCCAGTTATTCTGGGTTGGGTATATCTGTAAACAACAGGTACACATCATATCCAAGTAGGTGGTAAGCGACTGAGTAGAGCTGGAGTTACTGCATCTGAACTGTGCAGGGCATCTGTGTGAGTCCCCAGATCTGCTTGGTGAGGAACTTCCGTGGCCAGTACAGTTGCTGCAGGTGTAGGGTAAGGTACACCCCAAATGTGGCATTGTAACCAAGCATGGATGTGATGAGTATAGGGGCACAATGACTTCACTCGATCTAGATGTGAAAACATATGGGATAAGGTGGCCCACATAGAATGTGTGTCCAACCACTTTGGCAATGTGAATGTCAAAGGCGACAGTACAAACAAGTCATGTCCCCAAACCCCTAACAACTCCTACCGTATGTAATGGAGTACTACCTATGTGGTAATGTGTGGGCATGTTGTTATTCCCAAAGGGGATGACTATGCAACTAATGGCATTTAGCTGTAGGCCATGGCTCAGGCACCAGTCATCCATCTCTGTGAGACCCTGTTTGAGTATGCATGTGGCAGCTGGAGAGTTGATCATGGCACCCAGTTTGCAGTCAAGTGCAAACATGTTCAGCCATATTCCCCCTGTGATAGCCTGTATGTCAGACAAATATATACTGAACAAGAGAGGTCCCAGGATCGAGCCATGTGGGATGCCACGTGTAACTGGTGTATAGTCAGACATGGCACCTGCAATTCTGACCATGTGGGTGCTATTCCTGATCCAGGTATCAATCCATCGTGTGAGATATGTGTCCATATCGACGCTGGTGAGCCTATGCATAATGGCCCAGTGGGTTACTGTGTTGAAGGGTTTTGCAGGGTTCAGGTAGGCTGTGTGGACAGCCGTCCCTATGTTGATGGACCTATTAGTCATTTAAAGAATACAGACAGGTTCAAGAGTCAAGATCTGCCCACAACAGCGCTGAAATGTGTAGGACACAGTGTCTGTAGGTTCCCTATGTCTATGTGTATGAGTCCCATGACAATACGCTCCATAGCTTTGCAGAACAGGCTACTTAGGCTTATAGGGAAATATTGTCTGTGATCCATTGTGGCACCAACTCTGTGGAGCGGGACCACTGTTGCTGTATGCCATTCCTTGGGTACATATCCTGTGGTAACTCCGATATTGAACAGTGATATAATGTGGGGGTTGCGTCTGTCATGATGCTCGTGTAAGATGCAGGCTGGGACACAGTCTGGTCACATTGATACTGTGATGTACGCTTTGGCGAGGGCAGCACTCACCTGTTACTGTGTGATGTCAGGGAGGTTATACTCTGTTGGGATGGATAGTTGCTCCTTAGGGGGGATGGGTGGGAGACATCTGCACTGAACCTGTTTGCCAGGATGTTGGAAATGCCAGTGGGTTCAGAGTAGGTTTAGTCAGTATGCAGTAACTCACAGCATATCAGTGAGTGTCCACCCAGGTTCCTGACATAACTGAAGAAGGCCGTGTGATAGTCCTACGTATCTGTTGCAATTGTCTGGTAGAAGCGGCCCTTAGAAAAGTTCATGAGTGATTGTAGCTGTCTGCTAGTACAGATCACAGATGCCTTCCCAGTCTGGGATTGTGCTCTATCATGTAGTAGCTTCCTCCTGACGTTGTACAGCTTATTAATGGCTGGGGTCTACCACACGGGTCCCCTGCCATTGGAGTAGTGAGTCCTGTTGTTATTTGGGATAGCACAATCTATGCAGTCCACTAGGTGTCCATAGAATGTGTATGTAAAGGATACAGCAGTGTGAGCCATATTTGCCACTGTCTGAGGGTCTCTGAAGGATACCACCTTGCTTTGGTGAAGTGAGACGTTGGCTCATGAGAAGTTCAACAAGATTACCCAGGATGGGTGTGTGGAGGGTATATGTATGTCCAGTGAGATGCATGTATATTCTGACCTTACCAATGAGGGCTATATCACTGGTGTGGAACATAGAGTCCCCATGTTGGTGATGATCAGGTCCAATATGTATTCCCCCTTGTGGCTGTGCTGACTGGTTGTGCCAAAGCATATGAGTCTACAAATTGTAGCGACTGTTGGGTGAGGGTGTCGGGGCTTGAGTAGTATCCCCAGTCAATATTTGTGTATAAGAAGTCACACAATATAATGGTATTTGTGGAGACCTTCATATTCTCCATAGCTCCCACGAAAGCCGAGTGTGGTTCCTGAGTTTGGGAGTCTGTTCTGTAGCAGGCAACAAACTGAAAGGCAGTATTGCACAATGGTAGTTGTATATGTATGGTCTGTGATGCTTTGTGCAGTGCTATTAACCCGGAGGTGTGTGTATCTGTGATCTATATGGATACTCCCCCTAGTTGTGTTGTCTGTTCCAAGTCTTGTTGTCAGACAGCATGGTATGAAACATAACCTGGTAGTGCTGGTGTGCATAAGTGAGCCTGAACCAGGCATCTGTCAGTGTACAGATATCACTATCCTCCATACTGAGGAGAGTCCTGAGTGGCCGCAATATGAGGTTAACACAACTGTTGTTGAGCAGCATTACCCTTAGTTTCATTTAACCTGTAATGTCTATGGAAGTGTGTTTGTCTTCTGAGCCCTGCTTAAAAAAGGCGCTATGGTGGTAGCAACAGCCTTAGCCAACATTCCAAAGTCCAAGGGTGACAGGTGCAAGCTGTCCATAGTGAAGCTACGTGGCATGTTGAGCATGTCACAATAGGCTGACAGACACTGTATCCCCTATGAATTAAATACATTTTTTAGGCAACTGTTGAATGTGATATGTGTGTCCATATACTGTGACATCATAATTGGTGGGTGTAAGATGCTAGACAAGGTCAGGGTCATACTGGCCTTGGCTACATGATCAGAGTGTTCCTCCATATATCATGTCATGTGGTCCAGGAAGTAACGTCTGAGGTTATACACACCAGCATGGACAATGATGGTGCCAGTCCTGTACTTGCTTTGGAGTGACCTGACTGCCTGTGTTATGCGGCAGATCCTGGCACCCAACAGACAGCCCAAAGTGACTATTCCATTGTTAGGGCTGGTGAGTGGTACGTCAGTGTGTCTGACAATAAGTGTCGCCTATTACAAGTGTATTAGGTGTGTTGTTTAGCCCGAAGGGCAGTGACTGTGTGGTACACTAACATTGTGAACTATGTGATATGTGGGTATTGTAGTGGGGTAGCAGGTGTTTGTGTGTCTGCTTTGGAGGTCTCTGCTGCTTAGGTAGAGTACATTTACAGCATCCGAGTATGTCTATGTGTGATAATGTGGTTTGAGTGCTGTTGCTAGAGGATATGTGAGACTGATATGTGGTGTGTGTGGTTACCTTCACCACCTGATAGACTGTGCCAGTCATGGCTCGAGAGAGTTCAGCACCCTGTATGTCTATATAGGTGCATCTCACACATATATCTGAGTTTGTTGGGAGGAGGAGAGGGTTGTCTGTGTACATGAGGCAGATGTGACAATGTGTCAATATCACAATATCCACCAGCTGGACTGAAGAGTACACACGAAACCGACCCCTGGACATGCCAGGATATTATCATGATATACTCTGTAACCTGATCACAAAGGATCAGTAGGGTGTTAAGCATGTAAAAGAGTATAACAGGGATTAGTGCTCATGTTCGTTGGTGTTTTGTAAAGAGTAGCTGAGAAGGAGTCCAGACTGAATCATGTCACCTCCTTCAGCTATGTCATAAATAGCAATGTACACCCATATATGTCCTGAGTCAGGGCCAACTGTACCTGAGTGACAATGCCGACATCATGACAGACAGGCCCATATGTACATACCCATCTCCCACTGACAATAGTCCACATCATCATACCAGGAGATATCACATGTAGAATGGATGAGCAGCTACCCCCACTGCCAAAAGCATGGCAGCAAGTGTAATACATTGATTCCCAATATGTGTCATGCACAAACTACAGAACAAACAGATCATGCACCTGTACAGTCAGCTGAGCCTCACCCCCTACACAGGATGTGGAACTGTTGAATGTGTCACAGCTACATATGGCACTCCCCACAAGTGTTGGTGCACAACACACCATGGGAAGTCAAGTCCAGTACGCCTATGAAGTCTGATCTGCAAGGTCATGGAGTCCATCATAGTTGCAGTCATAAACAGAGATATTGGAAATTGACATACACACAACCCTACCAACCGTGGTATGTTCATGTGCGGATCATGGTTCCCAAACATGCTAGACTGTTTGCAAGGCAGCCACCCAGGACATACATCAATGAACACATCTACACGTGTCACATAGACTTTGAATAGCCCTTTATCAACATCCCAGACACATGTAGTATCCACAAAACCAACAAGCTGTGCATAAATATGTGTTGACATATGACGGAATGTCAATGTGTCCACAGATAGATCACACAAGGTAAGGATTCTGAGTCTTCTTCAAGCTGTTGACACCTGCTGACCCACATGGACCATTCCTGGAATGGCATAAAACAAAGTGTACACACATCACCATGTCCAGTCTGATGATGTCACCATCCTATAAACAGGAAAAGGGAAACTAGTCAGTAAAGCAAATAGCATGCCGTGTTAATGCGTTTCTTTCTAGTATCATAACATAGTTAGGTAGGGGTTTGAATCCTGCAAACAGTGTATGTGTGTGTGGGGGTGTGTGTATGTGTGCAGTTTCCTTTGAGAGGTGTTCCCTTTTTGGAGACTGGGAAAACTCACTAAAAGAGGTACATTCCTCTTTGGAAAGTCTGATGATGTCACCATCCTACAAATACAGCAGGAGAAGGAAAGCCAGCCAATAAAGCAAATAGTGTGCAGTGTTAATGCGTCTCTCTCTAGTATCATAACATAGGTAGGTAGGGGTTTGAATCCTGCAAACAGTAAGTGTGTGTGTGTGTGTGTGTGTGTGGGGGGGTGTATATGTGTGCAGTTTCCTTTGAGAGATGTCCCCTTTTTGGAGACTGGGAAAACTCACTAAAAGAGGTATAATCCTCTTTGGAAAGACTGACGATGTCACCATCCTACAAATACAGCCGGAGAAGGGAAACCAGTCAGTAAAGCAAATAGCCCGCCATGTTAATGCGTCTCTCTCTAGTATCATAACATAGTTAGGTAGGGGTTTGAATCCTGCAAATGCTGACTGTGTGGGTGTTACTGTTGGTCATTGCAATGTGGGTTTTGCTTTTACTATGGTATGACATAGTATGATTACAACAGTAAGTGCATTGCACACATCAGGTATCTGCATGGCAAATATATATGTGTACATGTGCCCTCAATCAGTACATAGGTGTGAAGCCTGCATACTACATGAATACATTTGCTTCCATTGACAGGTTGTGCCACTGCTTCTCAGATCGTAGGTCACATATGTATGTATGTGACACAGTCGTCCACTGTCATGTTCTGTGGCCAAGGTCATCTGTGGCACACACACCCATGACAGTTACTTAAGAGTAGTGTGAGTGAGGGTATATGCCTGGGGTATATGTCAGACATGGTCATACACAACAAAGACTGCCAAGAACGGACAGTCTTTATAGGTGTACAACTGTCTTGTGGATATGCATTCAGGCCTCTAATGTCTTATGTGATACACCCTGGGACTCCACAATACCTATGGATATGTGGATACCAAGGGACACATGACATAACATGAGGCTGTATATACACATTGGTACCCAACATACATGTTGAGGGCTACCATCTGTGTAGTACTGACGGGATAGTATGTATAGTACATGAGGATGACTATGCCATAGTCGGCTTACTGCTATACAGCATGTATCAGACAACAGGTATCTGTCTGTATGATACCCTTGTGTAGGATATGCGTCCCATCCAGGGAATGCATTGTAGGCCAATGCATGCATTTCCAGATTTGGATGGACACATCCCTAGTGTGTTTGCATGTACCTATGGGGGCTATATGCCAAACAGGTGTGGTCACAGGAATGGGTGGCAGTCATTACCACTGGTTAGTGTTATAGTGTAGCACCGGAAGGATCAAACTGTTACTGAGTTCCCTACAACTGTGTGTCATTTGTCAGGACACCATCCAATGATTGCTTATAGTCATGCTGTTGAGGTTGTGTATACTACCAGACCGCAAATCATTGACAGATATTAACGGTATCATCCACAGCATAGTGTCAACCCATGTCATACACACATGTCTGCCCATGTTAGTACATAACTGTAGTAGAATGCATACTGGGCTTTGAAAGATACTATGAGATGTTAACAATGTGAAAGACAGGGTATGCCACAAGTTCCATGGGTCCACTATGCATGTACATGCAGAAAGTGCACACCCACCATGTTCACAGATGTACACTTGTTAATCTGTACTGCACACATCACACACATACTGTCCACTCACTAACACATGCTCGCAACACATTACACTTCAGCCAAGTGGCACATGGGTGGACAATACATACTCAGACTAACAGTGGTGTAAAGAATTCTACATTGACAATCAGAGCTGTTAGGTATGTCTGTGGCCTTTCCACTTGCTGTAGTTGTCATGTGAGGTGCATACCACATGGGGCATTGTGATGAGTAGAGGGGAACACCAACATATATTTCCCTAGATGACACACCGTTTGTGATGACACGTACCACATAGACAGATTACATGACTACTGTGGCACTGTGATTATCAAAGGGGAATCTACTGTCCACCTGTGTCCCGTGTTCCCTTCTGACACCTTCAGTGTTAGGTAGGCTACCACCTATGTGGCAGTTACTGCGTAAGGTGTTTTGGAATGGGGTATGGCACTGCAGTATCAACACTGGTGTTCAGTCCATGCCTTGGACAACAGGCAGCTGTTGCAGTACATATGACTCCGTGTCTCCCTCTCTCTCTCTATATTCATATATATATATATATATATATATATATATATATATATATATACATACATATATACATATCTATCCATATCTATAAATATCTATCCATATATATATATATATATATATATATATATATATATACATATCTATCTATATCTATACATATCTATCCATATCTATACATATCCATACATATCCAGACATATCTATATAAATCTATATATATCCATATATGTCCATATATATATATCCATATATATCGATATATATATATATATATATATATATATATATATATATATATATATATATATTTATCCATATATACCCATATATATCAATATATATCCATATATATATATATATATATATATCTACATATATCTATATCTATCTTTATATGTATATATGTATATATGTATATATATATATATATATATATATATATATATATATATATATATATATATATATATATATATATATAGATCTATATATCTATAATTCTATATATCTATATTTCTATATATCTATATATATATATATATATGTATATATCTATGTATGTATATATATATATATATATATATATATATATAGCTATATCTATATATATATATATATATATATATATATATATACACACACACACACACACACACATATATATATATATATATATATATATATATATATATATATACACACACACATATATATGTATATATATATATATATATATATATATATATATATATATATATATATATATATATATATATATACATGTATATATATACACATACATCTAAACATCCATTGTTGTACATATAGCTGCACATATAGGCACATATACTGCCCACCTTTCATGGTGGGGATGTCAATTATGCAACAGTTGTGAGACATACGGTTATGTAATACTATTGCACAATGTTGTGCAGAATGCATTCTGCTGTCCTCAGGGTGTATAGCTGTAGCAGGCCTCACTGCCTGTAGCTTAATCCCATAGCGTTTAATCACCACATGACATATACCGGCACTGCTTGCTGTCTGCAATGCCACACACTACAATCTACATACATATGTGCACATAGCAGCCTTCAACAACATACATATGTCCAGCTTTCACTAACAGTTGCAGTACATCCCTTGCCCTATGCAAATGTGCATGTACATATAGATACGGACTGCTGGCACATATGGATGATTCACAATATGTAGGGTACCCTTCAGACACATCTTTCGGATGTCAGCAAATACATATCTGTTACATAACTTACCTTTGTATTCCTCACCTCCGTCTGTTGTAGGTGTTGTATTTTTTTTTTTTTTTGGTTTTGGTTTCCTCTGTGTGTTGCTGTTTGTTTTCAGTGTTTGTCTCCTGCTGCCTGTTTGCATATGTCTGTCTGTCTGTCTGTCTCTCTTGCTCGCGCTCTCTCTCTCTCTCCCAGTTGGTGCAATGATATTATTG
This sequence comes from Protopterus annectens, assembly GCF_019279795.1. Taxonomy (NCBI): domain Eukaryota; kingdom Metazoa; phylum Chordata; order Ceratodontiformes; family Protopteridae; genus Protopterus; species Protopterus annectens. Next base: position 302,164,521 of record NC_056734.1, read on the forward strand.
CATGTGTGGACAGCAGATACAGGCTGCTTTTCTAGGTATCTGCACATGTGCATGTCATGGCCTCTGCACCAATTGGTGCCCACCATATAGTAATTGCATGCAGCCTGCTGTGTGGTAATTGCAGTTCTCACTGTGATTTCAGGACACTGCTATAAAATGATAGGTTAGGTAGGCGTAGCCCTTTCAGTTTTGCAAGGTGGGGACCTTGCTTGTTTGCTGTGGACACTATTCTCGTAGTCAGAAGGTTGGTATATGTCTCATATCTGGATTCTGAGCATATGTATTACTACACCTTTTCTGATGTGCAAGCAGTGTCTACTCTCACTTATTGACATTTATCATTAAGTGGGATTCCCACATTTATGCCTACTGCTACTACATTTCACAGGGAGTCTGAGGGGCACAGCTATCATTTGTTTGCAAATCAGGGATATCCCTGTAAACCAGTCAAAGTTGGAAGGTCTGGCCTCTGACCTATTCAAATATGCCAGTGTTTATCCTGCTCTGATACTGTGTGGGGTTTGTAAGGTGCTACTGTAACATTATTCCCTACTAGCATGGCTGGTTCTCCTTGCACAGTCATGTCATGCAATTCCACAACATTTTCTGGTTAAGGGCCACAGAACATGATTTGTGTTATGCCATTCCTATTCTTCCTTTACATTCACTCATTGTAATGCATGATATATTTCTTTCAGCACCAAGTTATTGTATATCTGCTGTGCTATAGTGGTACTTCATGCAGACTGGTAAGCCCAAGGTCTGAGGTTCGAGACTGACAGGTGTATTTTATTTTGCTGCTGAGCAATACAAGGGCCCTGTCAAACAGAGTGACTAAGGCACTTTTAAGCAGTTGTAAGCGGATTTGCACGGGTTTGCATGACGCTTAGCAATGCTTAGCTAAGCGCACATAAGCTCATACTCGCGCACCCCCGCTAACTACTGCTTAAAAGTGCTTATTCCCGTTAACCCCCGTGCTAATTTCTTTGAAAGAAAAGAAAATGGGGAGATAGGAAAGTGGTGAAAAAGGGGGCACAAAGAGGGAAAGACAGTAGGGAAACCAGCTGGGATGTGCAGGAAGGGTGTAGGGAAGGCCCATAGCTGCCCATTTCTTTACCAGCAACAGCTGTGCATATGTTCGTAATTTGGTGTGAAATTTGCAACCTTCCACCCCTGAGAGAGGGGTGAGGACAACAGAGTATGTTGTAGTCCCAATTATAATTATCAGTTTACATGTCCGGCGGACATGTGTGCGAAATGGGCAGCTATGTATAGGGCATAATTTTTTTGTGGGAACAGATTGTCTGTTTTTTTAATTTTTTTTTCAGGTGAGAGTGGAATGTGAGGTAGGGGATGTAGGTATATTTGGGGAGGTAGGTTGGGGAGGTAAACAGACAAGACAAACAAGATGCATACAGGGGTGGAATTTGACACATGGGGTGGGTGAACACAATTGACGAGGAATGTTGTTTGGAAATCGCAAGCCCATGAGCCCACAGATGGTAACAGTGGAACTGAGATCCCCACCCATGGGCAGTCACCACTGCACCTTCACAGCCCCGAGGGTGGATGTGCTGGGCGCTGCGTAGGACGGGCAGGCTCACCCGTGAGACATGCCACTCTCACCTCAAGCTGGCATAGGGGATCAGCGACTGAACACTGGATCTCTCTACGCACCACAACCCGGACCCTTCGATGGGTGACAGGTGGCCCTTCTCCGCCCATTCTTGCACGGGGGGGATGAGCCCCATCCCCTGCAGCGCTTCCACCCTAAGCTGGCACAGGACCAATGGAGGAGGGGAGCCCGGGCTGGGCACCAGACCTGCTGGTGCCAGGTGCACTCACTGGCTGAGGAGGGACAGGTGGGTCCGCTGGGACCAGCCTTCCCATACGTTCTGTGATTAGGTGTGTTTAATTACGACATAAGCAAAACAGCATTCCAGATTAGTTGTAACAGCATGCAATAATATTCCCATTAACCCAACACACCAAGGGTACAACAGTTGAACAGCAAGCATAACACATGCATATACTGAAACAGTGGTTATTCCAACAGCATGCAGGGATGTTTGGTAGCAACAGGCCACCATGATTGTGGTGTTCAAACAGGGAACATGCATCAACGTGAATGCAAATATTTATAGAACAATAGGACATATGTCCCAACAAATATTTAAGATTACACATACCCATTGAGGTGTGGAATTGAATGGTTTATGCACATACAGTAGGGTGTAGAAAATACCTCGGTTAACATCTTTTAATGACCTTTTCATCTACACTACATTCCTAGTGACTGCAAGTGTATATCCCCTACATGTATTATTACACTTGCCACCATACATTAGGTTGTGTAATGGGTTTGGCTAGTTCAATATATGCCTGACCTATATCTGACAAACTAACTGTCCAGGATGCAGATGTTACTGCTACATATTTCTTGACTGCATTTATATTTCTTTATCTACATATCTTGGATGCTTTCACATGACATTTTTCACTTTGATTTATACAGAACCCTGCATTTCTTGACACACACTCACATTTTTGGGGAAAATATAACATGCTACACATATGCCAGTTTTACTTATTCATGCCAGCCAGTAACTGTCTGTTGTGGACTGTATATATGTTTCACAGCTACTAGCACTTCCATCGCCCACTTTATATGGGACTGCAAAACTCTGGGTTGCCAGTACCTTTTCAAACAGTACTGTTTGTATAATGCAAGGGTACAACAACATTTCAGACTCTGTGACACAGACACACTCTGGGTTTTAGACCTTTATTAATGACATTACACACTTTTCCACAGGCTCACTCCTTTATTTGTTTTAACGGTGTATATGGCAGACATGTGCAAGACATATACCTTTATTAATAGGTTAGCACACTCTTTTTTCAGGCTCACTCACTTATTTTATATGACAGTGCCTGCAGAGATATTATTCCAGACATATGTTACCTTTCTTAATGGGTTTCTACACTCTTTTTCTGCCTCTCTGACGTTTTTATCTGACAGTACATGCAGAGGACTTATTCAGGCAATTTTATGGCTGTATTATTGAACTACAACACTTTCTTTCATGCTCTCACCCATATTTTATATAACAATACATGCAGAATAATCACTAACCTGCCTGGTGGCGCAGCCTTAGCAGCCTATCAGCATAGGCTTGCTGATTTATAGCACGGTCACCTGCAGCTGTAAAGTAAATGAGGGGATATTGAGACATACCTATCCATTATACATACTCCATTATCAATTCTTACATACTGCATTCCATGACTACATACTCAGTTGTGGGGCAGCCCGCATCCCACAGGCCTCCTGTATCCACTGGTTCAGGTGGTCCTGCTTTCGTCTCTTCAGGTCTGCATGGTGGTGACGGACCTGCTCACCAGTCTGAGGAACGCCTATGGCACTGGTGAGGTCACGAGCTAACCAGTTCCAAGCCTCTGCCTTGTACTCCGTCCCTTGGAACTGGCCCTCTAGGAGTCTTGACTCGTGATGGTGGACAAGGAGCCAAACCATGTATTTGGACTCCTCGATGCCCCAACGTTGCGCTCGGAAGCGTGTTCCCTCTCCGACACCAGACATTCTAACTGCAGATGTGAGCTACAATCAGTTATGGCGTGTATTCCCAATTGTGGGGCTTAAATATGCCGCATTTCCCCGCACTATTCTGTGATTGGCCGTTTTGTAAAATTCTCGGCTGACTGCAGACCTGCTTAGTAATGGTTAAACTATCATTCGTAAGTATATGAATGTTAACAGTGGATGTTTCCCCTATGTTGTCATGGCTTAGTGGTTCTGTACTTTGATTCTGATGCACAGAGTCCTGGGTTCGAACCTTGTCATTCATTTTATTTTCATACTGTCCAGACAGGCTAGGGGGTGTGGCTGCATTTAAGCAACTTTGCTCTACGTTGCTCCTCGGTGCACTGGTTGGCGCGGCGCGCATGTCCGCGCAAACACATTGCGCTAGGTAAAGTGCTTTTAAACTTTGGGGAAATCTATTGTGCTGGGTAAAGCACTATTAAACTATGGGCACCTCTGTTAAGCTGGGTAAAGCGCTGCTTAACGACAGGCTATTATATATCTGGATCCTTTAAAAATATATATTTTGTTCACTGATACATTGGCCAATTCACTGCTTTTAATAATATTTTAATCATATATGTCTGGTATTATTTCAAATACTGATTTAAAACATAAATAAGAAGGGGAGTGGTGGGACTCGAATCATGAATGCCTCCTCTTTGTGCATAAGCTGTACCATTATGCTATTGCAATTTGGTGTGATTTGCATAAACATTCTTTCTTATGCTCTTCCATGTCGGAATTGCTAACTATAGCTAAGCAATGGGCACACCTGCGCACACACGCGCAAATACGGGCAGCTATATCGTGGATTTAAAAATAAATAAATAAATAAATATTTTACTTTTTATAACTGTGATGGGGGTTTACAGTGTCAGGGTGTGTGGTGTTGGGTGCAAGTACATTTGAGCGAACTTGCTCTTGTGTGTTGACATTTTGCTTTTACTACACTTGCAGGATTGTGGACATTTAGACTGCTCAGCAGTCGGACACGCCCCCTGCTTTCATACTCGGCCCGTGTAGGAGTTACGGTTGAGTCAGCATGCCCTCATGAATATTCATGGCATGCTGACATCATACCGTTCAACTGTAGCCTCCGTGTAAGACTTAATTCGTGAATCCGGGGGAGTGTCTTTCTTTCAGTAGCTTATATAACACCACTTTTAACTGGTAATTTATCCAACAAAATTCTCCACAGAAAATCCCTGCTTCATAAAAATTCTCAGACCTTTTCCTTCTGTTTTATATTACATTTTTAATATCTTCTTTTAATTCCTTCCAAAAAATACCATATAATATTTTGTCATAACAGTGTTATACCATAATTTTTTTGCTTTCATCAATATCATTGATATTCACTTTCCATACTTTTATTTTATTCTAATATTCTTTTCCTTCCATCTTTTCATCTTTACCACAACTTTTACCTTCTTTGTATTTCCAGATTTCTTCATATCTTACATGTAACATGTTCTCCATTATTTGCAGCTCAATGTTTTTCACCTTCTGTATTTTCCAGAAAAAATGCATAGATGCTAAGTACACTACTGGATTTTTTTAGGTTCAAACCCCCTTCTTCTTCACTGGATTCAAAGTTGATCTTCAAATAAAATTAAAAAATCTCTCTCTCTCATATACATGTTTATATATATATATATATGTATATATATATATATATATATATATATATATATATATATATATATATATATATGTGTGTGTGTGTGTGTGTGTGTGTGTGTGTGTGTGTGTGTGTGTGTGTGTGTAGCATCCCTGGGATTCAGCAAACTCTGTGTAGGCTTCATGCAAAGCCTGCACAGAGTTTACGTTTATGTGCACAGTGATGCATGGTGAGCGGCATCGCTAAATACATATTCATGCCTCGTACCACATTTAAACATAAACAAGTGCAGTTTTGTGGCAGTGTAATAAGGATAGAAAACCTGTTTACATCAGAGCACTGAAGGTTAACGTGTTTGAGAGGAATTCCACAATGATCATCAGGGATTAACATGTAGTTATAATAGCTCTCAACCTCTTAGTGTAAGAAATCTAGACAAATCCCAAAATAATTGGGGAACAATGACGCAGAAATATGGGCAGATTTTAAATATTTGCTCTTTTAAACTTAGAAATGTGCTAGAATAACAAGGTTTATGTTAAGATGCATGTACTGAAGGATTTGAAGTCTGAAACTCACATGTATGCAATTATTTAGTGACTTCAATCTTAAGATCATCAGTGCTGTCACAGAAAACCATAAATTTTATAAGTAACACACCAAAAGATATAAGGTGAAAATCTAGGCAGTTGGGATGTATGATAGTTATGTATATAGTGCAAACACAGTACAGGACAATGTATACAGTGAAGAGTATTCTTAAATCCCATTCTAGGCATTCTGTACTGAAGTTGTGTAAATGATCTGTAAAGGTACATGGCTGGCATGTAAAATAAATACTCGGGGGAAGGATGTGTATTGAACAGGGACACACAGATGAATTTTAGGAATAAACACAGGGAAAGAGGACAGGTGAAACAACTTAATATATAGCAAATGAGGGCATGTCAATGGAAAACAGTTCTAACAGAAACACCAATCGCATGTCAATATAGTACAGTACTGACTTTGCAGTGAAAATGTATACTGTCGCACAAGGTGACATAACAATGGTGAAGAAGTCTATATGAGCTAAGCATCCTTACATGAACATTGCAGAAGACATCTATCAGAGATGTTGTATACAATTGGGGTAGGGTGCATATTGTGAATATGTGCAAACTGATTCACCTGAATATGAATGCAATCTCAGCAGAGGTCTCCAGCAAGTGGGAGACAGGTAAAGGCTCATGGACAACAGTCAAAGAAGACATACAATCATGGACAATATCAGAATAATATCACCAGTAATCCCACATCTCTGACATAACATATGCGATTTAGACTGATCAGAAATGGTTCTGCATGGCATGTCCACACTGTATGAGGATAATCATGCACAATGTCCTGACACTCTTAACATCTGCTGGAAGTGTTAGGAGGGACACTGATATACCTGTGTGTGGTATTACAATTAATACAGGCTAGTTGACTGGTGTGCATGGCATATATATATATATATATATATATATATATATATATATATATATATATATATATATATATATATGGTACAATCCATGCTGTCATTAATGTTACCTATACCATCAGTGATGTCAAACAACTAGGTATGTACTGTGTGCATCACCAGCAGGTAACATGCATTTCTCTGGTATAACAACTTGATGAGGGCTCTGCACCATCACTGTAATTTTTATGCCAAGAAAAGAATACCTAGGTAGTGACAATAAGATATGTGAGAGGTCACTGTGGCAAAGGTGGTACATTTCAGTTACATCTCACTGGAAGAAGTGTAGGGAGGTACATGAAAAAGGGTGCATTGCACTCAGTTATTGGAGTGATGAAGGCTGTGAACTATGAAGGTATTATGGCTTGTGATGTGATGTCTTTCAAATACTCATAGTTGTGTTACATGCAAGGGAGTAGTCAGCACTGTGGGCACATGCTGGTGGACGCTCCACATACCATCTACCCCAAGACACAGGTCACATATCTAGTGTCAGATTATAGGATGTGATGTTTACATTATCCTTGGGTTGTTGTTTTCCTGATGTAATGCATCCCCCCATGTTTTTATTTCATTGCTAGTGTTGTCATGGCTGTGGCAGCAAATTTCGGTGTGTGTTGATTTTACCTGTATTATACAAATATCACAGTTGGAATCAATGATTGCCCACAATCTGTAGTCCTTCAGACAGCTGTGTGGACACAGGATGTGTACGCAATTCATAAAGTTTGAGGCTTAAATAATGGAGAGGAAAGGCCCTAGCTGACAGCCCTGATGTATGGACCTGATCACTGGACCTGAGAAATGGGTCACTTCACAGATTTCAACATAATTAGATACCATGTATGTGATACATTGGTCTCCCCACTTGGTGATATAGGTGTTTATGGCCACATCTGACAGTGCTCATTAATATCTCACTGCAGATTTGTGTCAAATGCCTTGGGCTTGTCAAGTACAAAAGGATGATAGTGTTGTCATCGTGCATGCCCTCAATGACCTCTTTGAGGATATCTAACAGATGTAACACACATGATGTAGCATTAAAAACTCATACAGGTCTATTGCACACAGCAAGGATATTATGAGTGTCCATTCAGTAAAGGTCCATGATGATATGCTGTTCAACCTCACAGATGAGGAGAGTCAGGATGTGTCTATACATACATGCATTGGGTGCTGTTCCCTCAACTCAGATGGATGCATGTTGATGCATACCCTTCTACAGGAACATAGTCTGTGTAGATGGTGTGTTGAAATCTGTATTCAACAGTGTCAGGAAGGTGTATCTGCTGAGTAACTCTATAGGTAAGCTGTGATGTTGTCACAGCCCATTGATTCTGTGTGATATGCCTGGATGAAGATAAGACAGTGCATACTGCCTATCTTAATCTATTCTAGGATTTGGATACAATCCCCCATGCAGGTATCATTGAGAAACTCTCCAAATTGGGTATTAACCCTTACATCACTTAATGGGAAACCAACTGGCTCACCGATAGAACACATAGTGTGAATGTTGGTGAATCAACCTGTACCAGTACAGCTGCAATATTGGCATATCCCAGGGATTGGTGCTTCCTCCTTTACAGTTTGGAATCTATTTCTCAACAGTCCAGGCTAAAGTGTATGAACTTTGGGTTACCATGTTTGCTGATTCTTGCATATTTTGTCCAATCATTCAGTCCACCAGTGGTGATAGACTACAGGAGAGGCTAACACAGACAAATGATTGGTGACAAAGCCACACAATCTACAAATAAATGCAAAAATGTGTCTTTATTTTGTCCTTCTGCAAAGTGGAATTCCCTGCTAATTACAGCATTGACAACACTCTCTCTATGCTGAAATCCAGTGATGCAGCAGCTGGGAACACACACAGAAAGCAATCTGAACTCTGACCATGAAGTGTTCACAGTGTATTGAAAGCCCATGTTGTGCATATCATAAGTTGTGCCATCATAATCAGATCTGAGGATTATATAACATCACTGTACTCGAACTTCATCAGAACACTAATAGAGTGTAATGCTCCCTTTTGCGTGTACCTCATCAGACACATGTAGCAGATGGAGAGACCACATGGGTGTCCCACCAAGAAAACACAGGGCCTACAATCCATGCCATGATGTATGTGGATAGACTGAAGGCCATGTCACTGTAATATGTAGCGTACAGGATGAGGTAACTTCTGCCTGTCCTGCAGGCCAGTCTCTGACCTTGCTCTGGTGCTAATAGTGCACATCCACAAATCAGATTTAGGTGATGGCATCAGCAGTGTCTGGTGAGGAGAATGTGGTAATACCATGTCCCACATGCTGGTGTAAAAAGCTCTCTCTAATGTCAAGCAAATGCACAAACACACACACACACACACACACACACACACACACACACACACACACACACACACACACACACACACACACCATTGACTGCAGTGAGAACAGAACCCTACCTATCTAGCTACACAGATTACATAACTCAATACTTTACACAAGCACCACAGCAGACGTCTGAGTTTTACAAGGCTGTAGGACAACATATAGTGGATGATATCAGCAGTGGATGTTGGAGATAAGATGCTGGGAGGCCTACATGAAATGGATGTGTAGGCATACAGAATTGCCAAAATACTGTCAATCCATGGTATTGGAGTGGTAACTGTAGGATACACACTTATGCTCTTCTGGCTAGATAGACACACACACACACAGAGTTGACTGCAATGAGAAGAGAACCCCATACCCAGGTACACAGCCTACAGTGTTCAATAGTTTACACAAGTGCCACAGCACAAATTTCACTTTTACAAGGCTGCAGGACAACATATAGTGGATGAAATCAGCAGTGGATGTTGGAAAGAAGATGTTGGGAGGCTTGCATGAAATGGATGTGTAGGCATGTGCAAGTGTCAAAATACTTTTAACCCTTGAGATTGGAGTGCTAACTATAGGATACACCTTTATGCTCTTCTGGATAGCCACACACACACACACACACACACACACACACACACACACACACACACACACACACACACACACACACACACACACACACAGTTGACTGCAGTGAGAACAGAACCACTACCTATCTACGTACACAGACTAATGAACTCAGTACTTTATGCAATTGCCATGGCACAAGTCTGACTTTTACAAGGCTGCAGGACAATTTATAGTTGATGATGTTAGCAGTGGATGTTGGAGAGATGATGTTGGGAGGCTTGCATAAGATCATAAGTTTATAGGACATTATTAGGCTAATGGCCCTAGGGCCTTTACAAGCCTACTGTGTGAAACCCTATTACCCTTATTGACCATAGTTAAATGGTCATTGTTAGCAGAGTGATTTTGTATTCAGCACTGACTACCCATGTCCATGAGGGACATAGGTAATACCCCTGGGGTGAATTTATGGTCACCCATACAGATGTCAAGGCTGAGCTTAAATAGGGTCATTGAGGAGCTCTACTTCATATGAAGTGAGAGCCAATTCAAGAGACGCGACAATTGATGTGAGACATATCTGTCTCTTTGGCATGTTCTATGTCACAGGCTGGGTTGAGATCCCTGGAGTAAGTTATTTTTGTCCCAAATGATTTGCAGATGTCCAGCATTTCCATTAGACAGGGTCTGAGACTGCTGTGTAGGCCAGGCAAAGTTTGCCTCTCAGCAGCCTATATGATACCGAGTACAGTGACAGAGCTTTCAGTTTTTCCATGTATGTCATGTTTTGGAGGCCCTGGATTCTCTTGGTCAGAAACCTCTGTGGTATCTCCAGTTGATGCAGGTGTCTTTTGAAGAACATAGAGAAAGGAGCATTGTACTCAATTATAGGTTGGATAAGGGCAGAATACAGCAGAGCTATGACATCCCTGGTCTTGGATAAGATGCCCTTATTAATGAGGTGCACAATGTAGAATGCTTTTCTTACTGCTATGGGGACATGGTGCTTAAAGTTTAGATTGTTATCCACCTGTGTTCACAAGTCTCACAACACTGAGTCTGAGCTTATAGGGGTGGTATCTATGTCATAATTAGCAAGGCATACTTCTTTGGTAAAGGAGACAGCGAGGCAGTTTTTTGTGTTAAGTTTTTGTCTATGAGTTTGGCACCAAGCATTTGTCTCTGTCAGCCCTTTCTGTAATTTTTACATTGCTGGAAGAGTCTATATGATTACTCCCAGTTTGTAATCATCTGCAAGCTTGGTAAGCCACAGGACATCTACCTTCACCTGGGCTTCAGTGAAAAAGTTTCCAAACAGTAGAGGGCCCAGCACAGATCCTTGTGTTATTCCACTGGTAAATGGTGTACTGGTTGAGGTGGACTCCAAAACTTTGACAATGTAACTTTTGTCAGTGAGCTTGTTGTCTACCAATCTAGTAATGTATGGGTTAATCCCCAGATGGGAGAGTTTCTCTATGATACCTGAATGGGGGATTCTATCAAAGACCATCGCTAAATCAAGATAGGCGGTATGTACGGTTTTACCCTCATCCAGGGCTTTGGTGACATTATCAAAGATGTCCACTAGGCTTAATAAGCATTATCTACCCTTGATGAAACCAAGTGGGTCAGGTCAAGAGTTTGAAGGTTGCCCATGTCCTTGTGGATAAGTTCCATGATGATTCTTTCCACAGCCTTGCAGATAAGGCTGATTAGGCTTATGGGTCAATAGTCTCCATGGTCATTTGATGGATGTGCAGGGATGTACAACTGTGAAAACAGTTCTAATTCTGAATGTTACCAGATTGATGTGCATTGCATATCACACATTTGTTATTAATTTATGTAGACACATAAATGATATGCTTGTTTAACACCTTTTCTACTTTTTGTCTTTCTCTCATCTATTTACCATAACTTTTACCCATTACACTTCATAGCATTTTAACAATCAGTATGTTTTCTCTAATCCCATATGTTTCTAGAATGTTCCACATTACTCCATTATTAAACTTATTAAATGGTTTAGCCACATCACACCACTAGCCTTGCTTTTTTGTTTTCAAAATCATATTTGTTAGTTCTTTTATTATCTTTAACATTTCCTTAACTTTTATCTCTTTGATTCACAACCCCCCTCCCCTATGACCTTACCCAAAACCTTCTGAAACCTTTTTTGCATTATTTTTATAAAGATTTTATTATCTGCATTTTTCAGTGCTAGCGGTAATTTTCGTATCATTTCTTTCATCTTTTTTCCATATAAACTTCATTATTCCACCACAAGTTCCTTTATCTGTTACCCCTTTCTATAGCCATTCATTTATTTTTAAAAAGTATTAATTTCTCAGCTTCAATCATCTCCTTATAATATTCATATCTATAGCCATCTATTCCTGGTGTTGATTCTTCCCTTCCTTCTTTTATTATTTTTCCATTTCACTAAAAGTAATCTCATTGTTATTCTTCCATTTCACTAAAAGTGATCTCATTGTCTAGAGAATTTTTAACATATATAGATTGTCTTTTTTGCAATGCATACTTCTTGTACTAGTTCCTTTTCATAAATTATTCCAGCAACCTTATCCATAATTTTCATTATTTCTCTCTGTCTGTATCTAATATTTATTTCATTATCAAACATTACTTATACTTGTCTTCATGTTTGTTTAATTACTTATACTCTTCCTTCTCTTATTTTTACATATTTTCACAAAACTAGTGAAAGTTCTTTTTTTTCCTTCCAAAAATATAATTTACCAAACAATATATTTTTTCATACATCTCTCTTTCATTTTCTCTTATTCTGTCACCACATTGCTGTGTTTCCTTTTCAACAGCTTGCCCAATACATTAGTCATAGGTGACTCGATAGTGAGGCACACTGATGTCTCACTCACAAGGTTGAATAAGGAGAAGGTAACAGTCAGCTGTCTATCAGGTGCCAGAATCCGACACATAACACATGCACTCAGGTCACTCCACAAGTACAAGTATAACTCTGTCACTGTCCATGTGGGTATGAATGACCTGAGATGCCCATCCCTGGACTACATGAAAAGAGACATGGAGGAGGTCTCAGATTGTGTGGCCCAGGCAAGTATGACCCTAGCACTGAGCAGCATCCTACCGTCACCCAGAATGATACCGCAGTACAAGCAGAAAATGACTGACTTCAACAACTGGCTAAGTTTCTGGTGTCATTCTAAGGGGATTCAGTATCTGTCTGCTTGGGATGACATGACTGACAGACCTCAAAGCTTTGCCAGAGATGGCCTGCATCTGTCACCCCTAGGTTTCCGGATACTAGCTAAGGCTGTTGCCACCCCTATAATGCCGTTTTAGGTGATGTTCTAAAGACCAAATTAAGCAGCAGAAAGCACTCCTGCACTATCAGACTATAACTCATTCCACACCTTTCGGCCCCAGAACATGGACCGAAGCTCCAAAGGTGGTGGCGTCTCCATATTCATAAAGGATATACACACCTCCAGACTAGTAGCCCAGCATAACACATCTGAGATATTTCAGGTACAACTAACACTGGGTAAGACGGCGATTTAGGTCATAGCCTGCTATAGGTCCCCAACCATGTTCCAAGACTCTCACTCCATGTTTCTAAGCACCCTGGAAACTATTAAAGTCCAACTCAAAATCTCCTACTAGGTGACTTCAACTACATCTCCATCAACTGGGAAAACTACTCATGCACCAATACACTAGCCCAACGCTTCTTGGAATTCATCAATTCCAATGCCCTGGACCAGCTCATTCTTACTCCCACTAGAGTTAGCAACATCCTTGACATGGTTATTACTAACATGGGCAACCGTTGCTCTACACCAATAGCCAATTCCTCCCTGGTTAGATCTGACCACAAACTAATCACCATGGAAATCCACATCTCACCCACACCCCCTGCAAAGGTAACCACCATTAAAAACTTCTCCAAAGCTGACGTTGGGCTACTAAAAACAGAGGTGGCTAACTTCATGGCACCCATGTCAATGGAAAATAGATGTATGACTGCCAAATCATACACCAATGCACTGTATGAACACATGCATAAATACATGGAACTAGCCATACCCAACAGAACTAAGACACTCTCCTCCAAAAAAAGGAAGTCAATCTAGTGGTCCCCTGCCATTAATAAACTCTACAACAGAAGGAAGAAACGGTTGCAGAAAAAGGTGAAGTCCCAAGACTGGACAAAATTCCCTTACTAGCCTCAATAAAAAGTTGAGATCCCACCTCAAAACCTCTAAAGCCAGCTCTGAAGGCAGAACTGTGGCAGACAGTAAAAACAACCCTAAAGCCTTCTTTAGTTTTATCAAGAATCTCCATGGCAATACCCAGGTTTGCTCTGAGTTACTTCACAATGGTACCTCCTATACTGAGCCAACAGATATTGCCAACATACTAGCTGACAGATTTAGTGACAACTTTACCCCTCCCCCCGAAAGGACCAACCACAATACCAGAGGAATCACAATACTAGAGGAATGCCAGGCACCCAGCATTACTGCAGCACAGGTTAAAGATGCATTGTCCAAGGCCAAGAATACAGCTTCCATGGGATCCAACAATATCCCTGGATGTGTTCTACATGAACTACAAAGTGAACTGGCACCACATCTGTGTGCCCTGTTCAATCACAGCCTCACCTCAGGCTTTGTCCCTACTGAATGATGCACTGCTACAGTCACCCCTCTCCATAAACGGGGAGCAACTAAAGTTCCTGGGAATTATTGCCCCATTAGCCTGATGAGTCTGATATGTAAGGCTCTGGAGAGTATCATTATGGACCTAATTAACAAGGATATAGGGAATCTCCAAACGCTAGATCCCACACAATTTGGTTTTGTGAAAGTTAGATCATGCCTCCACAACCTGGTTAACTTCTCTGAGTCAGTCACCAGAGCTGTGGATGAGGGCAAGGCAGTTCATACAGCCTACCTTGATCTGGCCAACGCCTTTGATACCATTCCCCACTCAGGAATTATTGATAAACTGACCAAACTAGGCATCAGCCCCTATATCACTAGGTGGGTTGCAAATTGGCTCACAGATAGAACCCACAGTGTGAAAGCAACACACTCCAAGTCAGACTGCCGACCAATCACGAGTGGAGTCCCACAGGGATCGGTCCTGGGTCCTCTCCTGTTTGGCATCTACTTCTTAGAATGACTGCAAGCTGGGAGCAATTATTAACTCCCCAAGTGATGTAGACATCCTAATGAGTGGTGTCAAAACCATGGCCTTAAGCTTAATGCCAAAAATGTGTCATCATCCCCTTTGGGAAAAACTCAGTTCCCATTAATTCCCACATCGATGGGAGCCTATTGAACACTGAAGGCATTATAAGAGATCTGGGGACACAGGTTGACAGCAACCTCTCCTTTGACCACCACATTGCCACTGTGGTCAGAAAGTCCTTCTTTGTGGCACATCTCATAACCAAGGGTTTTGCATCCAGGAAGAAAGAGGTCATCATCTCTCTCTACTCTTCCCTCATTGGGCCAATCATTGAGTATAATGTCCCATTTGACATGGACCTCACTAAACACATGCAACAGCTGGAAAGGCCACAAAAGTACCTCACAAAGGGGATCCTAGGCCTTAAATACATGTCCTAAATGGGCAGACACAAAAAAACTCCAGCTATTCTCTGTCTCATATCGTCTACTAAGAGGTGATATCTCTGCTTGACTTACAAAGCCATATCTGACCCAGCTCTTTTAGAAATGCAACAGCTAAAGAAATCCCAATCCCTCCACACCACATGCTCCAGAGACATCAACCTCATTACCACAATCAACAGAACATGCTGGAGGGACAGGTTCATAACCCAGAGAATGGCCATGCTCTGGAACAGACTTTTCATACATGTTAAGCAAAGCACCTCACTGGGCCTCTTCTAGAGAAATCTTGATGACTAGATGAGAAATAGAAAGTTTACCCTTTGGATCACTCCAGTATCTCTACTTGATAGAGGCACTGGGAACTAACGTTGGGCGGCACAATGCTAGGGCACATCTATGGGCTAGGCTTGTAAAGGCACCAGGGCCATTAGCCTAGTACACACCTATGAACCTATGTATTTTTATTATTTCATTATATACTCTCCTATTCATAGGTTCATAGGTAAGTATTAGGCTATCTGCCCATGGGCATTTATAAGCCTAGCCACAGAGTGATGGCTTTCGTATCCCCATTAGATTAGTAACCTGGGCCTCTGTCAACAGGGCTCCTGAAGTGATCCCAGGGTAGAACTTACGATTACCCATCCACTCATCAAGATTTCTCTTGAAGAGGGTCAGAGAGGAGCTCTGTCGAATATGGACTGAGATTCTATTCCAGAGGGAGGAGAGTTGCTGGGACAGGAATCTATCCCTCCAGCATGTCCTGTTTATTGTTGTACATAGGTTCAAGTCGCTAGAATGAGTGGTTCTGAGGGATCTCATTTTTTTGAGGTGAAGCATGTCCATTAGTTCAGGGTTTGACATGGCCCTATAGGTCAGGCATAGGTCACCTCTGAGCAGAGGGTAAGCGACTGAGAAGAGCTGGAGATTTTTTAGTCGTGCTTCATAGGGTAATTGTTTAAGGCCCTTAATCCTCTTATTGAGGTACTTCTGTGGTCTTTCTAGTTGTTGCAGGTGTCTAGTGAGGTACATCCCAAATGGGGAATTGTACTCTATTATGGGCCTAATGAGTGAGGAGTAAAGGGGCACAATCACTTTCTTGGATCTGGATGAGAAACCCTTTGTGATCAGGTGTGCCACATAGAAGGATTTCCTGACCATTTTGGCTATGTGGTTATCAAAGGAGAGCATGCTATCTACTTGGGTAACCAGGTCCCTAATTACTTCTTCTGTACTTAGTGGATTCCCATCTATGTGGTAGTTTGTAGGTACTTTGTTTTTCCCAAATGGGATTACTATGCATTTTTGGCATTTAGCTTGAAGCCGTGACTTTGACACCAGGTGTTTGTCTCTGTGAGACCCTTTTGCAGGATGTCTGTGTCAGCTGGAGAGTCAATTATTGCACCGAATTTACAGTCATCTGTGAACTTGGTTAGCCACAGTCTCTCTGCCTTTGCCTGTACTTCGGAAAAATATATACCGAACAGGAGGGGTCCCAGGACTGAGCCCTGTGGGACTCCACTCGTGACTGGTTTAGAGTCAGACATGGCGCCTGCCACTCTTACTGTGTGGGTTCTGTCTGAGAGCCAATTGGCAACCCATCTCGTGACATGGGGGTTGATATTTAAGCTGGTGAGTTTGTCTATGATTCCTGAGTGTGGGATGGTGTTGAACACCTTAGCGAGGTCCAGATATGCTGTGTGGACCACCCTCCCTTCATCTATGGCCTTGGTGACTGTTTTGAAGAAGTCGACCAAGTTCAGGAGGCAAGATATGCCTTTAACAAAGCCTAACTGGGTGGAGTCCAGTGTCTGGAGGTTCAAAATGTCCCTGTTAATGAGCTCCATGATAATGCATTCCATGGCTTTGCAGACCAAGCTAGTCAAGCTTATAGGGCGATAGTTCCCAGGGTCAATTGTGGCACCACGTTTGTGGAGTGGTACGACTGTTGCTGTTTGGGTACATAGCCTGTAGAGAGGCTGAGTTTAATAGTGACTTGAGATGGGGGGTTAGTTCATTTTGAAGCTTGTGTAAGACACAACCTAGGATAGCATCTGGTCCCATTGATGCTGTGTTTTTGGCCTTTGCAAGGGCTGTCTTTACTTGTGTGTCTGAGATATCTGGAGCACTACATTCTTCTGGGATGGATGCTAGCCCCTTTGGTGGATGGGGGGTGAAGTTTGCACTGAACTTGTCAGCCAGGATGTTGGCAATGTCGGTTGGTTCAGTGTATTTATGGCCATTATGCACTAGCTCGGAGCATATCTGAGAGTTTGCCCCTAGACTCTTGACATAGTTAAAGAAGGCCTTGTGGTTATTCTTAGAGTCATTGGCTATTTTTCTTTTGAAGTTGGCCTTGGATGATTTAATGAGGGAGCGCAGTTTTTTACTGATGTTAATCAGAGATGCCTTCTTATTTTGGGATTTTGTTCTATCTTGCAGGAGTTTCCTCCTTCTGTTGTAAAGTTTATTTATGGCTGGGGTCCACTGGACTGGCTTCCTCTTTTTTGAGGAGTTGGTCTTGGTTTTACTTGGGATGGCTTGGTCCATGCATTCTTGAAGGTGTTCATAGAATGCACTTGTAAAGGATTCTGCCGATGGGTCATCATTTTCCATTTGACTGGGAGCTTTGAAACTTCCCACCTCGGTCTTGAGGAGTGTGAAGTTGTCTTTAGAGAAGTTTTTTACCTTGATTTCTTTGACTGGGGGGGGGGATGTGGATGTCCAGTGTGATTAGTTTGTGATCTGATCTTACCAATGACGAGTTTACCTCAGGTGTGGAACATAGGTTCCCCATGTTGGTGATGACCAGGTCCATTATGTTGTCACCTCTTGTGGGAGTGGTGACCAGCTGTTCATGGGCATTTGAGTTTATAAACTCAAGGAAGCATTGGGCTAGGGCGTTTGAGCTTGAGTAGTTTTCCCAGTCAATGTTTGGATAGTTGAAGTCACCCAGTAACATGATGTTGGGTAGAATCTTCATACTTTCTAATGTTCTCAGGAATGCTGTGTGAGGGTCCTGAGACAAGGTGGGAGATCTGTAGCAAGCTATAAATTGAACAGTCAATTTACCCGCTGTCAATTGCACTTGAATGGTCTCAGATTCCACGTGCTGTGCTACTAACCTGGAGGTGTGGGTGTTCTTGATGAATATGGACACACACCCTCCTTTTGTGTTCCGGCCCTGGTTTTGGGACCTAAAGGTATGGTAAAAGTTATAGCCTGGTAGTGCTGGGGTGCTCTCTGGAGCCTTGAACCAGGTTTCTGTCACTGCACATACGTTGATTTCTTCCATACTAAGGAGAGCCTTGAGTGCGTGCATTTTGAGGTTTAGACTTTTGGCGTTGAGCAGCATTACCCTCAGTTTTTGTTTATTATTGTTGTTTATGGAGGTGGGTTTGTCTTTTGAGCCTTGCCTAAAAAAGGCAGTATTGGGGTGGCAAGAGTCTTGGCCAGTATTCGAAAGCCCAGGGGCGACAGGTGCAAGCTGTCTCTGGCAAAGCAACGTGGCTTGTCAAGCATGTCGTCCCAGGCTGACAAGTACTGGATCCCCTTTGAATGACACCAGTAGTTTAACCAGTTGTTGAAACTGATCATTTTTTCTTCATATGCTGGCATCATTTTGGGTGGGGGCAGGATGCTACTCAGAGTCAGAGTCATACCAGCCTGGGCTACATGGTCAGAGAGCTCCTCCATGTCTCTTTTCAGGTAGTCCAAGGAGGTATGTCTCAGGTCATTTATGCCAACATGTACAATGACAGAGTCATATTTGTACTTGTGGAGTGACCTGAGTGCATGTGTTATGTGGCGGATACTGGCACCCAACAGGCAGCGTATGGTAACCTTCTCCTTGTTCAGTCTAGTGAGTGGGACGTCTGTGTGCCTGATGATAGAATCACTGATTACTAGTGTGTTAGGTGTGTTATTTAGCCTTAGGGGCTGTTTCTGCTTGGCACACTGACGTTGTGACGTATGTGTTACCTGGTTTCTGTTGTGGGGTGGGGGTTTCTTGGGTGTATGCTTAGGAGGTCTCTGTTGTTTAGGCAGGTTCTTATTTAGAGCCTCCGAGTATGTTTTTGCATGTTTCTGAGAGTTGTTTTCTGGTGCAGCTATGGCTGGTCTATGTGAGTCTGGTAATGTGGTGCTAGTGTTGCCCTTCTCCTTGTGACTGGTTGATCCAGTCGTGGGTTGAGAGTGCTTAGCCTCCAGTTTGGCTGTGTAGCTGCATCTCTCACATATGTTTGTGTTGGTTGGGAGGAGGAGGGGGTTGTCTGTGTACATGAGGCAATTGTAACATTGCCTCAGGATGCCCAGATTCACCAGCTGGACCACAGAGCACACCTGAAGCTGTCCCTTGAACATGCCTGAATAGATGGTTGGGACTGTATTGCTGACTGGATGAGTAAAGAGCCTTATACATCCTGAGTATAGGGCTGAAGTGCAAGCTCTAAGCTAGTGCTAGTTTTAGTGAGTTTTAGTAAGTGCCGGTTTTAAATTGCCTTATTTCTATTGCTGGGTTGAAGTGTTTCATGGGAAAAACTGAAGTGCAGACTTCTTGGAGCCTGGAATAGTTTAACCACAGCTAAACAGCGCTGCGAGGTGCGCAAACCCGCGCTAAGTGGTTTTTATACCAGGGAGATCAAAAAGGATAGAAATTAGCCCAAAATGGCCAATGAGCTAAAAGTTGCTGGGCTGGGACCACTCCTACAGGGACAGATAGGCTGCTCAGAGTTCCTTCTCTCACAGTGAACAAGGAAGCCACCTAATTATCCAAGTATGATATGGGCAACACAGGAACCTTTACCACAGTCCTGGATTCAGCAAAGCCTGAAAACTGAAATAGACTAGTTCAGAAAGGCGAGAAAACAAGGAATTTTTTTGTGTTTTTTTTTTTTTTCAGAAACAACAGAAATGCAGAGCTTAAATTACTTTAAATACACAGAGGAAGCTAGCGCACTTGAGTGTGTAGCCTGCGACTGTGCTACAAGTAACTTAAATGCAAAATTGACAAACAGCAACTTCTTTTCAAGTGCAACTAAGAAATAAGTACAGTAAGCAATGCAGATATCACTAGGGATCCACAGAAGCGCTGAAAAGCCACATTTTAGGCTGAATTAGCGTTTCAGGGAAACAACAAGCAAAAACAATACTTAATCAAGTCCAAAGTCTCTCTTTTGTCTCTCGGCCGCTTGTAGGACTCTGCAGGGCACCATGAGGAGCTTGCTGAGCTGTATACAAGCGCAAAACTGCACTAAGCGGCTTTTATACCAGGGAGATCAAAAAGGATAGAAATTTGCCCAAAATGGCCACTGAGCTACAAGTTGCTGGGCTGGGACCACTCCTACAGGGACGGATAGGCTGCTCAGAGTTCCCTCTCTCACAGTGAACAAGAAAGCCACCTAACTATCCAAGTATGATATGGGCAACACAGGAACCTTTACCTCAGTCCTGGATTCAGCAAAGCCTGAAAACTGGACTAGACTAGTTCAGAAAGGCGGGAAAACAAGGAATTTTTTTGTGTTTTATTTTTTTTTTTATTTTTATTTTTTTAGAAACAGAAATGCAGAGCTCAAATTACTTTAAATACACAGAGGAGGCTAGCGCACTTGAGTGTGTAGCCTGCGACTGTGTTACAGGTAACTTAAATGCAAAAACGACAAACAGTAACTTTTTTTCAAGTGAAACAAGGAAATAAGTACAGTAAGCAATGCAGATATCACTAAGGATCCACAGAAGTGCTGAAAAGCTACGTTTTAGGTGGAATAAGCATTTCAGGGAAATAACAAGCAAACAAACAGCAAGCATACAAACAAATCTAAATTCAGCAGGCCTGGATCTAGTCTATGCTACAGCAAACAAGGTGTACCAATTTCAGTAAGAAACAGTTCAAATATGCAGAAACTATAAACCTTTAACCAGAAATTCCCAGCTCAGAAGGGCAGAGTCCAGCCTCTCCTCAGACATGAGTGCAGACCATGAACCCTCTTAATGTAAAATAACTGGCCTGAAGCCCAAGTGCTTAAATCAGAACTAATACACTTTTAGAATAACAGACACTGAGCCCTCAATCAACAGTTCCCAAGGTAGAAGGATGTAAGCTACCTGTTCTGCCACTACAGTGCAAACCACAAACCTTCTTAATGTAAAACAACTAGTCTGAAGCCCAAGTGCTTAAACCAGAACTAATACACTTTTAGAATAACAGACACTGAGCCCTCAATCAGCAGTTCCCAACTTAGAAGGATGTAAGCTACCTGTTCTGCCACTACAGTGCAGACCACAAACCTTCTTAATGTAAAACAACTGGTCTGAAGCCCAAGTGCTTAAACTAAAAGGCTTAGAATGAGTTACACCAAGCAGTAATAAATACAACTGAGTCCTTTTAAGATGATGCAAAAGCAAAATAAAGTAGGAAGAAACACAAATACAGTAAAAGCAGATAAAAGAAGAACATTTTTTTTTTGAGTGAACAAATGAGATGGGCCCAGGAGGAGTATCCAAGTGCAAATTTACAAGAGGGGCGGGCAGTTTCAAAAGCCACCAAGATTAACACCAAAACCAAAAACAAAAACAGGGAGGGTGGGTGGGGACCTACTGAAAAAACAGAGTCACAACTTCCAGCTAGATATTGCTCAATGCAACACAAACAAATTAATTTAAATTGTGTATTATTTGAAAAAAGTGCAGATAAAGATTTACTTAATTTCACTTTTATGTTCAGTTGATTGCATGCAGGTCTTAGCTGGCCAAAGCTCACAGTTTAAGCAAAGCTCACAGTTTAAGCAGAAAATAATTCAAACTGTACCACTTATATAAGGCAGAAACTGAATAACAATTCTTTTGTGTTACTCTTTTTTCAAAATATTTTCTTATATTTTTGTTTATAAGCATTCCACCAGTCTGTTCAGTTTTCATAAGACATTCTGATTGTCATATGATATTGCTGTAAAATATTATGTTCCCTTTTCATCTGTTTTAGTAATCTTTCCAGTCAACCATTTTATTCCTTTCCCTACTATTAATACTCCTCTATCAAATCCTATTCTAACCCATACCGCTGCATGATCTGAAAACTCACCCATTTCTAGCCCAATTATTATTTATTTCATATGTCTTGAATGCACCACATAATGTAATTCAGTTTTAAAAGCCCCCTTTTAACTGCCCATTCCTTATTTTTTTTTTCTTATTTTTAACCCCTCTGTGACGGATTTACTAGACAATCCCGAAATACTGAAATGTCGAATTTCAGTATTTCGAGACAGATTACTGGAAAGTGAAAAGTGCAGTTATGCGAAACTGCACTATGTCAAATACGGAAATGTTGAATCTGCAGTCGTGATGTCGCATTCGTGATGTGTGGTGCAGTTTGTAGATATAGCTGGGGATTTAGGTAAGTGGTGTTTATGTAAAAGTATTGGGTAGGGATTTTAGTGTGTGTGAGTGTGTGTAGTGGTGTTTTTTGTGTGTTTGTGTGTTTAGTGCGACCTTGGAGTTATACTAAGTAGGGGTTGTGGGGGGCTTGACCCCCACATGGGCGATGCAGGAGGGCTTGCCCCCCTGCTTGTAGGTAGGGTAGGTGTATTTGTGTGTTATGTTGTGTTTGTGTGTGTTGTTTTCTTTGTTGTAGTATAGTTAGATAGGTGTATGTGTGTTTGTGTGGTGTGTGTGTGTGTGTGTGTGTGTGTGTGTGTGTGTGTGTGTGTGTGTGTGTGTGTGTGTGTGTGTGTGTGTATATGGTCGCAAGTGTGGGATTTCAATTATTCAGTCTCGAAATACTGAAATTAGACATTTCAGTATTTCGAGATTGTCTAGTGAATCCCTCTGTGACTTATACCTTATCTTATTATTTTAATATCTTGGGTTATTTTTCCCCTTTCCTTTCTGAAATTGCTGTTAAAATGTCCCACCATATTATTAATAATTGACTTATTTAATAGATAAACCACAATTACCCTTAGACATATTTTCCTTTTCCTTATATGATATGCTGTTAGTGTTTCAGGTACTACTACCATCACATCCAGTATTTTTTTTCTTCACTTTTGAAAAAATATATATATTCCTGAACACACATCTCTCCGTACTGACCATATCATCATTTTTACTCCATATTTCATCAATTCTATTCTATTTTTCTTCCTTCACATATCTCATATCTAAGAAACATATCAAATACATATACATGTAGTCACTACCGCAACTCTATTATGATTTTGTGTACTGTTTACATTCAGTGCTAAAATTACTAAATCGGCCCTTTCCATTTTTTTTGTTTACAGTTTTTATTTTTTCCCCTTCTCTGAACCTCTCCAATGGATGTATTATCAATGTCTTCATGCTCTTTCCCCTCTCACAGATTCTTTCTCTTTCACTTTCTTCACTTCCTACTAATGCATACTGTTTTTATCCTGCACTGTAAGACTTTCTCTTTGTAATGCATTTCCTGTCTCAGTCACATCATCATTTCCATACTAAATACATTTTTCTTCAGTTATGCCCACGGAATACTTTCTCCACCAATATCTTCAGTTATATTGTCATCAAATTGTCATTTCATCTGAAACATTTTCTTTTTATTCTAACCTTTCCTTTCCTAAAGGACAGTCAAACCAAAAATTTCCAAAATGTCCAAATTCATTACATTTTCTACATTAAGGCCTACAATTTTTTTTTGAAGCATGTCCCCTTTTTCCTGCATTGTCCACATCTTCTTTTATTACAGTCTTCCACAAAGTGCTTCTCACCTCTCATAAAATAACACGCTTTAGGTAAACCCCAATACCTCACAGTTCCCCATTTCCTATTCACTATTTTAACATTTGAAATATGCTGTAAATTTTCTTCATTCACATCCATTGTCACCCATAACTCTTTCCAAAACAAGTGTTTCATTGTACTTTTTTTTATTTTAAGCACCTTGTTACAAATAGACAGAACAAAAAGTTTTTAACCAAGTTCCTCTATGTCCATTGTTTTGAAATATTCATTTATTTTCTTCTTTAACTGTCCCAAATTTTGAAAAATATACTCATTCCATGGTAGATTTGAGCTATTTTTCTTTACTTCATTCTACCATTTTTCAAGTAACGGAAGCGTTTTAAATGTTACTTTACACAAGTCTTCTGTTCCTATGTGGACTAAAGTTCTTATATCCTGCTCTTTAAACAACAATTGTAAAATAATATTACTGCCCATAATATCACACCTATTAATAATCTCACTTTTCTTTGTTTTGATTCTTACCACTGTTTTTTGCTTCTGCTTTTTATGTTCTCACAACAATTCTCATTTTCTTTTAGCTTCAGTCACAGTATCTTTCTTTTCTTTGGTTACCATTTCTGGATTTGTAAAAGGTTATTTTTTTTACTAATCATAACAACTCCCTGTTGCTGGGGCCCGTCTTTAAAACCAGCTACAGCTCTGGCCATGCATACCCTCAAACTCCTGTCAGAACCTTCTGGTAACTAAACTTCTTTTCCGGCTTGATCTGGTAGCACCTCTTCTGTTAGGTCTCCCAATGGATCCCCTTCTTAATCATGAATCCTAGAACACTGATTTTCAGAATGCTGAGATGAAAATACGAATGACTGACAATTACAAATGGCCAATGTTTCCAAGGGCAAGTAAACACTTGCCCAGCATGTGGAAATATGCCCTTTCCCCACTGTAGTGTGATCCTGGAGTTGGTATATATAGTTGGGGGGGATACAGCCCCCCACTTAGGTGGCTGTTATGTAGGCCGGTGTGTTTATGTTAGGTGTTCGCCAAATGTTTACTTGGCCTGAGAAACATCAGCTGTTCATAATTGTCAGTCTTTGGTATTGTCGTCTCGACATTCTGAACTTCGATGTTCTGGGATTCATGATTTAGATAGTAATCCCTTCCAGTACACCATCAGTGTATTACTCCAATTTACTTCCTGATCAGCATTTGGCTCATCTTGATCCATCATCTCAAGCAACACAGACATTTCCTTTCTCCAACTCTGCAGTAAGTATCTTTTCTCTTACAGAGTCTGCTTCTGAGATTTCAGTATTCTGCATCACCACATTCTCTACTGCTTTCTCCTTTCCTTGTCCATTTGGAAATTCTCCAAGCAATAATGACAACCCTTCAGCACCACCTACTGTTCAGCAAAGACTATGGGAAGTTACACATTTCCCTGACCAAATTTCCCCAAAGAGTACCACCTTGAGTCCCCCCTGCAATAGGCCTAGTGGGACTAAACTAGTCAACAAAGTCAACATTTAAAAAAATATTTTTCCACCTTACAAATGTTCCTCTTTTCCATATTAAGTAGAACAGCCAAGATAGGTCTCTTTATTTTTTTTTTAATTATTTATTTATTTTATTATCAGGAAAGCCAATTTTCAACAGAGGCCTGATGAGAAAAGCTCCAGATGCATGCCTTTGTAACGTGGGATGAAACCAGAGTACACAGAGAAAACACACATGAACTCAGAGAGGACATGCAGTCGCTGCACAGAAGGTACTCTAGCCAAGAATTGAACTGGATAACTCTTGCTATGAGGTGACATTGCTACCACTGCACCACTGTGCTGTCCACATATTTTACTTTTAGTTATATACATAATATTTACTGAGTTTTTTACATCTCATGATCCACATGTACTTAATGCTCAAAAAACACATTCCATGAATCTCCATTTTTTACTTCTACATCTCCAGTAGTTTATGTTCCCTTTCTGATTTTCTTTTTATATTCTTTAATGTTATGATGCTGTGATGAAACCTCATCCTTTGATGCCATAGAATTTTCACCCCGGGATTCATGAAGCTCAGTGCAAGGACAGTTTTAGCCTTGTGCCGAGCGTCCTCATTACAGATGGTGCAGCAGCACCATATGAATATGTATGAGGGCGCGCTGCCGCACCCTCAACGTGCACAGGAAATGTGTGCGAGTGCAGGGGGTGTGTACAAGTGCTCTACGGAGGTGTAAACATGCCCCGACAGTTGCACAACCTACTATGCTTATTATTAGAGCCCACCTCTAATAGTAAGTCAGTAATTCAGTGTCCGTGGATACCGAAATGTATGCTAAGCATACAAGAGTGTCCATGAACAGTGAAATAAAATCAAAGTAGTAAATACACAAGCACATAGTGGAATGTTGAGCCCCGTCCCTAGAACTTTCACAATTAGATTCCTCATGTCCCTATTTTACATTTGTATTGCTGCAATATCGAAAGTGTAAGCAAAGTGCAGCATGTTTGCACGTCGCTGCCCTCCACTGAATACACACATGCATACATCTATATGTAGAAGTACATTCTCTGTAACACATTCATTCCATTTGCAGACATAAATAACATGAATGTGCCCTTACAAACCTCGACAGTAGATAGAATAATAGGTTGTGCACAAGAGGGAAGGGACGAAACTGCTAAAACTCAAGTCAGTGCTGTTCTGAAAAAATCAAATGTGAGGACTTTCTCACACATGGAATCATTCCTGGGATCTGCCTGCTACGGCAATGCCAATTACTAAACCGGTCTATTTGTAAATGAATTACGCCAAACTCATACATAATTAGCTCTCATGTGCAACGTGTGCGTTACTACATAGTCATACTTATTAATGTAGTGTCATGTTAACGGGAGTAAGGATGTAATGAAGTATAGAGTCTAATCTTGAAATAAAGACATGCATGTCCCATGTGGGACAACCCAAAAATTGCGAATAGTGTAGTTTTGGTCGCTCATGTCACCAATGTTTGTGGACTAAACGTCTGGGATTTCTGAGGATACGTGGAGTGAGTCAACTGATGCGATGGGTCTACAGGAGTAGGGAGTGGCCAATGTGTAGTGGTGTGGATACACCATGACTCCAACTGGAGAATGGATGACTGCAGTGTTATTAAGGTGTTGGGTGGGTGTTTGGGGAACCAGGAGTCATGGGTATATGGGTATATATGCAAATGAAGCAGCACAGCAATAGTGTATTGGTTAGAGCATCTGCCTAACGAACAGACATTCCTGTTCTGAATTCCACTGCAGCACATACCATTTTCCATCTGTAATCTGTATATGAACATATTTCAACATCTGTCTGCTGTATAACCTGCAAAATAACAATTAAAAGTGAACTGGTGTGAAGTGTCAGTGTCATAATGAATAAGGCACTAGTAAACAGGTTTAAGCATATATAAATACCAGTAAGCATGTGTAAGTGCGTTTGCGTGGGGTATGCATTGCTTTACAGAAACACACATGTGTATATATAAATATAAATATATATATATATATATATATATATATATATATATATATATATATATATATATATATATATATATATATATATATATATATATATGTATACAAATATATATCGATCTCTCTCTATATATATATATATATATATATATATATATATATATATATATATAGTTGCAGACATATACATATACGTATTTATTTATATATATATATATATATATATATATATATATATATATATATGTGTGTGTGTGTGTGTGTGTGTGTGTGTGTGTGTGTGTGTGTGTGTGCGTAGATATTCACAGATATACAGCTATGATAGGAAACAGCACACAAGAATGACATATGTTCAAAGGCTATGCCAACAGAAGTGAGGGGTCCAAGCAAGAAACATGAAACACGTAACATGACCTTCCACCCCCCCCCAGCCAGACATAGAAACATACACACAAACCCGCAAACAATGTAAATAGTCCACTGCTCCCCAGACCACAGGCAGGATACCACCAGATGGGTACACAGTGCACCCATGAAATCTAATCTTGGTACACAGACAGGAGCGTCCCTTGCGGGACACCCCAAAAACTGACATAAGACCAAAAGAAGGTGATACGCCAACCATTTTGTCTGGGGTGTGTACATACCCGGAATACAAGGGTGGGAAAGCCTGATGACCCATGGGTCGAGACAATGTATGACATGGGTCCCATGAAGTGGAGAGTGGGCAGAGTGTAGTGGTGTGTTCAGACCCGACCAGGCCCCAGAGTAAGGATGGGTGATGTAGAGGAGGTGCGGGTGGGGGAACTATGGGTTGCTAGTTATGGGTCTAGGTGTGCAGGTGTTGGCTGATGTGAGCCTATATGGGCAGCCCCAGGGATGTAAGCAAAAGTGTTCATTGGGCAGAGGCGTCATCCAACGAGCAGCCACACCCACTATGAGTCCCACTGCAGCAAAGTGTAATCTACATGGCAAGGAACAGAATAACCAGATGTAGATGTATATATGTAGAGGTATGTGTGTGTATATCTACCCATAGCGACATAGAGATATACCTCTCCCTCTCTGTAGTACAAATGTATACAAACAGAGACAGAATACATATACATACCCACATATAGATATATACATATGCAGACACCCATAGACCCATATGTTGTTAGATATATATAGACAGCAATATATAAATATGTACATGTATGCATACATATACAGATATATATGTATATAGTAATGTATATAGGTTCATAGGTTCGTACTAGGCTATCTGCCCTAGGGCATTTATAAGCCTAGCCAGAGTGTGTGTGGCTTTCACCACCCCTTAGGATGAGAATACTACGCCCTTTTAGGGTTTAGTTTACTGTGCCTCTGTCTAGTAGTGACACAGAGATGACCCCCGGGGTAAACCTACGATCTCCCATCCACTCGTCAAGATACCTCTTGAATAGAGTCAGTGAGGGGCTCTGCCTAACATGGATTGGGATTCTGTTCCAGAGTGTAGGGAGCCTCTGGGTTATGAATCTGTCCCTCCAGCATGTCCTATTTATTTCTGTGTTGAGGTTTATGTCTCTTGCTCTCGTGGCTCTGGTGGATTTGGATTTACTGAGGTGGAGCATGTCCATTAATTCCGGATTGGACATGGCCTTGTAGGTCAGGCACAGATCACCTCTGAGTAGGCGGTATGCGACTGAATAGAGCTGGAGTTTTTTCAGTCGGGCAGCATATGACATATGTTTAAGACCCTTTATCCTCTTGGTGAGGAACTTTTGGGGTCTTTCCAACTGCTGCAGGTGAGGGGTAAGATACATCCCAAATGGGGCATTGTACTCAATCATTGGCCTGATAAGAGAAGAGTACAGGGGCACAATGACCTCTCTTGATCTAGATGTGAAACCCTTCATGATAAGGTGGGCAATATAGAAGGTCTTCCTAACCACTTTGGCAATGTGAGTGTCAAATGAGAGGTTACTGTCAACCTGGGTCCCAAGGTCCCTGATTACCTCTTCCAGATTTAATGGATTACCACCTATGTGGTAATTTGTGGGTACCTTGTTTTTCCCAAAGGGTATGACTATACATTTTTTGGCATTCAGCTTAAGGCCATGGCTCTGGCACCAATTATCCGTTTCTATGAGGCCTCTCTGAAGGATGTTTGTGTCCGCTGGAGTATCAATTATGGCGCCCAGTTTGCAGTCATCTGCAAACTTTGTCAGCCACAATCCTCCTATGTTTGCCTGTACCTCGGAAAAATAAATGCCGAACAAGAGGGGTCCCAGGACTGTGCCCTGTGGGACACTGCTTGTGACTGCTTAGAGTCTGACATAGCTCCAGCAACTCTGACCCTGTGGGTTCTGTCCTTGAGCCAGTTTGCAACCCATCTTGTGACATATGGGTTTACATTTAAGCTGGTGAGTTTGTCTATGATGCCCGAGTGGGGTATTGTGTCAAAGGCTTTTGCAAGGTCAAGGTAGGCTGTGTGAACTGCCTTACCCTCATCAATGGCCTTAGTGACTGTTTCAAAAAAGTCGATCAAGTTCAAGAGGCAGGATCTGCCTTTGACAAAGCCAAATTGGGTAGGATCCAATGTCTGTAGGTCCCCAATGTCTTTGTTTATGAGTTCCATAATGATCCTCTCCATAGCTTTGCAGACCAGGCTCGTCAAGCTTATGGGGTGGTAATTTCCAGGGTCCGTAGAAGCACCGCCTTTGTGAAGTGGTACCACTGTCGCCGTACGCCACTCTTTGGGTACGTATCTTGTAGTAAGGCTAAGATTAAACAGCAGCCTTATGTGTGGGTTTAGTTCCTCTTGGAGTTCATGTAGCACACAGCTCGGGACACCGTCCGGTCCCATTGATGCTGTGTTTTTAGCTTTAGAGAGGGTGGCTCTCACCTGGGCATCTGAGATGTTAGGGAGGCTACACTCTGCTGGGATAGTTATTTCTCCTTTTGGGGGGGAGGGGGAGGAGAAATTTGCACTGAACCTGTCTGCCAGAGTGTTGGCAATGTCAATGGGTTCAGTGTATTTTGTATCATTTTGGACTAACTCTGAGCATATCTGGGAGTTTCCACCCAGGTTTCTAACATAGCTAAAGAAGGCCTTGTGATTTTCTTTTGTGTCTTTTGCGATTTTTCTCTCAAAGTTGGCCTTGGATGATTTTATGAGTGATCGTAGTTTTTTGCTAGTACTGATCAGAGATGCCTTCCCTTTTAGGGATTTTGCTCTGTCATGTAGTAGCTTCCTCCTCTTGTTGTAGAGTTTGTTTATGGCTGGGGTCCACCAGACCGGGCGCCTGCCTTTGGGGGAATGGGTCTTGGTTTTATTTGGGATTGCATGATCCATGCATTCTTGAAGGTGCCCGTAGAAAGCATTTGCAAAGGATTCAGCAGTGTGGGTTGTGGTTTCCACATGAAGTGTGAAGTTGGCTTTTGAGAAGTTCTTCACTGTGGTCTTTTGTGCAGGGGGTGGGGGCAGGATGTGGATTTCCAGTGAGATTAATTTATGGTCTGATCTTACCAAAGAGGGATATACTTCCGGTGTGGAGCATTTTGTCCCCATGTTTGTGATGATCAGGTCTAGTATATTGTCTCCTCTTGTGGGAATGGTGACCAGTTGTTCCATTGCATTTGAGTTTATGAATTCTAGGAACCTTTGGGCTAGGGTGTTGGGGCTTGAGTAATGTTCCCAGTCTATGTTTGGGTAGTTGAAGTCTCCCAATGTGATGGTATTTGGAGAGACATTCATACTCTCTAGTGTCTTCAGGAAGGCTGTGTGGGGTTCCTGAGTTTGAGAGGGTGGTCTGTAGCATGCTACAAACTGTAAGGCAGTTTTGCCTATGGTTAGTTGCACCTGGATGGTCTCCGATGCTCGCGTTGCCACTAACCTGGAGGTGTGGGTATCTTTGATGAATATGGATACTCCCCCTCCTTTTGTGGTTCGGTCCAAGTTTTGGGGCCGGAACGCATGATATGAGGTAAAACCTGATAGTGCTAGGGTGCTCTCAGGAGCCTTGAACCAGGTTTCAGTCACTGCACAGACATCAATGTTCTCCATACTGAGAAGGGCTTCGAGGGCGTGCATCTTGAGGTTTAGACTTCTGGCATTGAGCAGCATTACCCTTAGTTTTTTTCCACTTGTGTTTTCTAGGGAGGTAGGTTTGTCCTTTGAGCCTTGCCTAAAAAAGGCACTATGGGGGTGGCAAGAGCCTTGGCCAATATCCGGAAGCCCAGGAGTGACAGGTGCAAGCCGTCCCTTGCGAAGCAGCGTGGCTTGTCAAGCATGTCATCCCAAGCAGACAGACATTGGATCCCCTTAGAATGACACCAGTAATTAAGCCAATTGTTAAAACTGATCATTTTGTCTTTGTACTGTGGCATCATTCTTGGTGAGGGCAAGATGCTGCTCAGGGTCAGGGTCATACCGGCCTGGGCTACATAATCAGAGAGCTCCTCCATGTCTCTTTTCATGTAGTCCAGGGAGGTACGTCTCA
The DNA here is from genome assembly GCF_019279795.1 of Protopterus annectens. Lineage (NCBI taxonomy): Eukaryota > Metazoa > Chordata > Ceratodontiformes > Protopteridae > Protopterus > Protopterus annectens. The sequence continues at coordinate 302,196,575 of NC_056734.1, forward strand.
GGTCGTTCACACCGGCATGTACAGTGACTGAGTCATATTTGTACTTGCTGTGGAGTGACCTGAGTGCTTGTGTTATGTGGCGGATTCACAGTAATGTATATATGTATATAGTAATGTAAATATATATCTATCTATCTATATATATATATATATATATATATATGTATATATTTTATATATATCTATATCTATATATATATAGATATATATATATATATATATATATATATATATATATATACATACATATGTGACTGTAAATATACACATGTATATAGCTAGGATATGATACAGCAGTTATGAATTACATATGTTCACAGGCTGTGCATATGGGGGTGAGGGGTCCAATCAACAAACGTGTAACACGTAGCATCAACCCCCCCCCCCAACTAAGCTGCTGAGACATACAGACACACAATAAAAGTAAACACACCACTGTTTCACAGACCACCGGTAGGATAGTAACAGTGGGAGAGACCTGCTAGGTCTAATCTTGAAACAAATACATCAATGTCCCTTGTGGGACACCCCAAAAATTACTGATCATCGGAGTCCGTCCCTGTAATGATTCATCAAACCAGGCTGTAGACGTACACGGACCAGTAGGTTGTACAAGCCTGATAACCCATGGGTCGACACAAAGTACATGTGTCCCGACACGCGGAGAGTGGGCAATGTGTAGTGGTGTGTTTATACCCAACCTGCACCCACAGTAAGGATGAGTGCTATAGAGGAGGGGCAGGTGGGGGAACTATGGTTATGCAATTATGGGCCTAGGCGTGCAGGTGTTGGTTGGTGCAGTCGTATTATGACCACCCCAGGGATGTAAGTAATATTCCGAAATGGGCATAGCTTACGCCCATACCTCTCAACCCCTAAGAGCAAATCCATTGGACAGGACATAAACCACTGGAGGAACAAATAGAGACCATACCTCTCAACTGTCGCTGATTTCCAGGGATGTCCCTGATTTTGACTCATATTCTAACTCTGTCCCACTTAATCCCTCCTAAAACTAGTGACTTTTGGAGGAAAGGTGGTGAATTACACATAATGAATAATGTCAGCAGTTAAGAGTTATAAACTTCATTTACCTCAGAAAATGTGTATTCATTCATATGCTCTGAGTCTGTCAATGTGTCAAGTTAATAGCACTAATATTTTAAATGTGTCCCTGATTGTCCCTGATGTTATGACTTATCCCTGATTCAGTTGATATTTATCCCCAATCGTTTGAGAGGTCTGATAGGGACAGAAAGCACATATTCCACTTACAGACTTAGAAAGATGATAGAATAATAGGTATGCAGTAGCATGACTCGGCTGAAGGATGTGGGCAAAACTCAATTATTTGTTTGTATTGAATGGTGTCAGTTCCCATGTATTAGCCAGACAGGTGCAGATTGTAAGAGGAACACAGCAATAGTATGAATCAAACTCTGGACAGGCCGCAGATTCCATACAGTCGAACGGCATGCTTATGCCTAATGGGCAGCCATTCCCAATACTGTAGGCATATAATCCAATGTAATAGGCATCACAAGGTAATATCATATTCCTCACTCCCACCCAGGGGTGTGAGTGTCAGATGCAAACACCAAATGCAGTGCATTTGCAAGTGCGGGAGCAAGCGGGTGTAAGCTTGTTTGGCCGCCAGTATGCGAGTATCACACTGGTGAAGCAATGTAGAGACTAACTGAGTGTAAGAAACTGTAACCGGTGGTTAGCATTGCTTAGCTCTGCGCAAACCTGAACACACCCGCTAACAACTGCTTTAAAGTGCCTTAATCACTCTGTACCCAACAGCTCATGTTCTGGCCAGCAACAAAGAACCAGCCTCTACAAGGCTAGAACGCAGGACCCTGTACATCATAGTCATAATAATAAACCACTATGCCATGATAGCAATACATATAAAGGAGGTATCAGCAAAATAATCCTTACAACAGGGAAACAAATCAAATATGTGGACTGAATCTATGTACAGTGTAATGTTCTATAACCTGACACAGACCATAAATATGTGAATTGGAGTACTACAGTAAACATAGAGTTGAGGTGTCACTGTAATAAGGTTCAGAAGTCCCCAGGACCCCATACAGTGTATGTACACATGAATGACAGATACCAGACACAAATATAGCCTGTAATGAGTAAGACATCATTGACAAAAGTCAAATATAATGCTAGATAACCAACATTCAATGCTAACTGCCGCACAGCCTACGTAATTGTAAGCAATGTGTAGGGAAGCCAATACAATATGCCAACAGGTACACTTCTTTAAGCAGTGCCAACCAGAAGTAAGCATATGTGCCCATAGCTTAGCCTTTTCAAAACTGGCCAATTACTGAAAAATGTGGGAATCTGGCCCTACTTAAACCAAAGAGGCGGGAATATGGCTCATAGCTGGTTGTAGCATCCCCCTGCAGGCAGAATGGCTGTAGTGGGAGAAGGCACTCACTTTAGATCACAGTGCTGGGGCATCCAGGAGTCCAAATTCATGGTATGGCTCCTGGTAAAGCACCATGATAGGAGACTACTGCAGGGCCAGTACCAGGGCTTGCAGTACAAAATGGAAGCCTGGGACAGTCTCGCCCGTGACCTCACTAGTGCCACAGGTATCCCCTGGACTGGTGAGCAGGTCAGGCACCACCATGCAGACCTGAAGCGGCAGAGGGGGGATGTCCTGGAACAGTGGATCCAGGAAGCAAGGCAGATGCAGAATGCCCCAGAACTGAGTAAGTACTCCTTCCACTATGCAGTTAATAATTGCCTAGCTTGTGTATATTATGGATAGGTATGGCTAAATATCACTGTACTTCCCTGACAGCTGCAGATGAGTGTGCTGCGAACCAGCAAGCCTATGATGCTAGGCTGCAAAGGATGCGTCATGAGGCAGGTTAGTAAATAGCCTGCACGTACTGTCATAATAAAATGTAAGAGCCTGAGAAGGTGTACCAGTTTACAGAATAGTGTAATATGCTGTGAATAAAGGTGTAACCCCTGCATTGCTTCTGTTTACTCTGCAGTCATACGTTGTTGTACTGTTGAAGTTATTAAACAGTACTGTTGTAGTAAGCAGTGTTACCCAGACTGTGGTATGCAGATACAATGTGCATGAAGTGCTGTATAACAATGTCAGAAGTGCAAACTGGTCATATTACACAAAATACATTGCAAAGCCTCACAATTGCCTGATAGCATAGTGTACAGTAATCTTAACTGTAATGCTTTTGTCGCACACAGCAGGGCTTTGGATCCCAGGAGTGCTAGTAAGTTGCATGCATAATCATTCCACACAACTGCACACAGTCTGTTAGAATGTTCAGAGAGAACGCTGCATGCATATTTACACTTAACAACTGTACAGATTTTGCTAGAATGCTTAAATAGAGAGTGGTATGCATATTCATACCCTTCAACTGTTCCAATCTGCCCAGTATGTCCTGATAAATGGCTCACAACACCTGCCTTTTGCCCTGTTCCCCTGACAAATTAGTGTGAAGATCCAAGAAATGTAGGCAGCTGTTAATGACATATAACTGATAGTCAGACTTGTACATAGTCAGAGAATGCACATGCAAACATACCTGTCATCCCAGCATCTCACCCAAAGTGTATGGGAGCAGTCTCAAAACATGTTGCATTAACACCTTCATCTTGTCAAGCCTGTACATAAGACACAGGTTCCGCACATATTAATCTACAAACATGCCATTGTACAATATAACGCCATTGGGTAGTGTAATAATACATGTAAGGGACAGACGACTGCAGTCACTACGAATGTTGTGAAAACTACAAGGATGTATTACATGTTAACTGAAGTCTCTCTCTCTCTCTCACCCCTACCATATTGCAAACATAACCGTTATACACAACTTATTTGGTATGTCTACACTCCTACCCTTTGTTGAGACATATGTCCTATTGGTTTATAAATATGTTTCTATGTATGTGCCATGTTAAAATACACCCATATTGGTGGCCTGTTGCCATCGATGAAACCTGCATGTTGTTGTAATGGCCACGGTTTACCCATATATGCATGTATTCTGTCTGCTCTGCAACTATGTTATATCTGGTGCCCTGGGTAATGGGAATACCTATGCATGCTGTTATAACTAATTGTGAATGCTGTTGACTATTACTAACCCATATCTGCCTTAAACATGCTATAACATAGCTTGTATGGGAAGGCCGGTCCCAGCGGACCCACCTGTCCCACCTCAGCTGGCCATGGCACCGGGCACCAGCACATCTGGGGCCCAGCCTGAGACCTCCTCATCCGTTGGCCCTGCACCACCTTAGGAGGAAACTGCCACAGGGGATGGGGCTCTGCCCCTCCTGTGAGCAGGAGCGGACAGGAACCTGTCACCCATGGTATGGTCTGGGCCATGGAGCGTAGGGAGCTCGACAGGGAGATTCGAGACTGCCTATGCCAGCTTGAGGGCAGAGTGACACAACTAGAGGTGAGTCTGCCCCTCCTATACAGCCCCCAGTACAGCCACCTTCTGGGCTGTGAAGGTGCAGTGATGACTGCCCATGGGTGGGGACCTCAGTCCCACTGTATCCAGTGGACTCTTGGGCTTGCAAACTTCCAAACATCCCTCCCCGTCCAAGGTGCCCCCCCCACGTGTCATATACCACCCCTGTACGCATCTTGTTTGTCTTGTCAACAGTATAGGAAATGTATTCTATCATGTAGATGTATGTGTGTGGGTTTATGTCCAGATATAGATACATATATATATATATATATATATAGATGTATATCAAGAACATCCCATGTGACAACAAAGCATTAAAAAGGAATGAAAAGGGAAACACCAGCAATGCCTGTATTATGTAGTGGTGTTGTCCTATGTAATATCAAGACTCCCTCAGACAGACGTGTCATTAATACATGCAAAAATTTGTACATTGGCCAAATACATCACTCTGTGCATTTTATTTACATTAACACAACACTTCCTGTCCAATCATTATGTGAGAACAGTACTCTTGCAAGGTACTGTGTGCGACATCATCATCATGAAAAAGGTAAATGGGGTAACCATAGAGGGACCGGTAGTGTCGTGTGTACAATGGGGTCATCTGCATCACATGTACCTGGAACCTTTAGGTGTCATGTGCATACCAGGATTGTGTGCCTGAGTGACAGGGGTTAGGACAACTGTAGTATGTTGTAATGCAAATTAAAAAGGTTACATGTGTCCAGTGGACATGTGTGTGAAATGGACAGCTATGTATGGGACAAATGTTGTTCTACAAACAAATTGGCCTTTTGTTTCCTTCCGTAAGGTGAGAGTGGGATGTTGGGTAAGGAGAGTAGCTATACTTGTGGAGGATAGGTTGGGTAGGATGACAGACAAGACAGCATACAGGGTCAGTATATGACACATGTGGGGGGATACACCTTGGACGGGAGGGGTGTTCAGCAGTCACAAACCCATGAGCCCCCAGATGGAAAAAGGGGGACGGAGGTCCCCACCCATGGGCAGCTACCACTGCACCAAAAAGGCCGCAAAGGTGGCTGTGCTGGGGGCTGTCTAGGAGGGGCAGGCTTACCCTCTAAATGTGACATTCTGCCCTCAAGCTGGTGTATCTGGCCTCGAAACCCCTTATTGAGCCTCCTACTCATCATGTCCGGGACTGTATGACGGCAGACAAGTTCCTTTCTGGACCTGCTCCCAGGGGGTGAAAAGCCCCATCCTCAGTGGGGGTTCCGCCAGAAGGTGGTGCCGAGCCAACAGAGGTGGAAGTCCAAGGCTGGGCCCCAGATGTGCTGGTACCCAGTGCTATTTCCAGCTGACGTGGGATAGGAGGTTCCGCCGGGACCTCCAATCCCATACAGCCTATGGTGTTGCAGTTTTAACACAGATATGGCTTAGTAATAGTCAACAGCACTCAGGATTACTTATAACAGCATGCATAGATATGACCATCAACCCCAACACAACAGATGGCATACATTTGCAGAGGAAGCACAACACATGCATATATACTGCATGACATCTGTACAAAGTGCAGAAGACTTGTAACTGTAGCTATAAACAGTGGCTCATTGTTGGCATGTCACTGTGAGAACCTCAGACAGTGACTGTCATAGCACTGTTTCATGTGACATATGTCCAATCAGGGAAGCAATGGCAGTAACTCTCCTCACTATCACCATGTACTGACTGCAATCCTCACACTATGCTTCTGCAGTTCATAGATGTGTGTTCAGTGAGTAACACAAGAAACAAATGGCTCCACATACTGACCAGTCCACAGATGGCCCTACAGATGGGGGTTCCCTCACAAACAGAGCACTTTCTTGTCAGTTTTAAAACATGCAGAATAGTCATTACCACACACAACTTGTTAAACTGGCAGTAGTCTCAATGAAGCATAGCTACACTTACATGCTGTAGTCATGTCTAGCACATCACCCTCCTGTCTTTAGGCTATTTTCCACTGTGTATGTTATTTGAGGAATACCCAGATGTCATCTGTGATGCTGTTTACCAAACACCAGATACAGGTTCCACTCACAGCGACTATCATGGGCAAACACCAACATGATGTTCCTAGATACTGTACTGTGTTTCCATTCCATGGCTATGGGAACATCACAACAGCTATTCCATATTCAATCAGCTGGAGGAGGACTGCAATAGGTGCAGAGGACATCACCTGATCATGAGCATCACTAACAAAACACAAGCTGCTGCTAAGCAGGTGTACAATTCCACATCCACCAGAGAGTGTGTGGGAGGGACAGACAGAGGCAAAGTACATCAGAGAAGGGCTTGGAGACTAAAACCTAAGCATCGTCTGTCACACACCTACCAGTACAGGGGCTCAAACTGACTAGCCATTACTATTACAAGTGCATGCAGTTACTCCATGTGCCACATAGCTGACATGTTGGTGCACTGTAAGAACATATATGTGCGCTGGTGAGCAACATCTGCAACAGAGATATAGTAGACATACATTAGGTGTAGCACACATGGCTGTCCACATGAACAGATGCCACTGTCAATACAACCACACTCTCTAAGGGACTCAGACACATTGCCACACTTTGTCAGGCTCACAAATACACTTCCTAACTACTTAGTTTGCCACACTGCAGTAATGCACAGGTACAACATGCACCATGGGAGATATCCTGAGGTTCTATGGGCTAGGGCATGTAAACATGTCTGGCATCAGTCGGTATGTCAATGGGAGTCATACTGGGTGTGACTGTGGTTGGGAGCATCATACCCCACATGCAGACACAAGGTGCCAGTACTGACATGCATGTGTGCATTGCTTCATGGGTGTGTAGTGGCTGGCTGTGCAAGATGGCTGTACAAGCCTGGGTGAGGGGTAATCCTTGGCATCACACCACCTGACAGCGGTGTGCAGTGTGGTTCAGGGGTGTAGTGTCTGCAATGTCCCACACAGATGGGTATTGTATGAACTGTCCTGCCATCCTGGTTACCATTGTGTATGGCCATTGCTTTGCAATGCATGTCATGTCTGTGTTTGATAGTCCTTGACATGGACATTGCCTGGGATGTGCACGTCCCACAATAATGTACAGTGACATGTACAAGTGTGCCTGGTTTGGCTGGCACATGTTGTGTACACAGACTGTTATCATCAGATATGCCAATACTGGCCTTGTGTGGCAGGACCTACTAATAGACAGCAGGTTGACCCTGCACCTGCATTGATAGCATGATACAGGTGTTCATTGGTGTCAGTGGCATCTGTCCATACAGGGCATGTGTGTAAGGCATTGTATGGCCTTTGTGGATCACATTTGATGGCACCACATATGTTGCAGGCATCCAGTGGGGAACATAGTGAAGGCACATTGTCCACAATTATGTGCCTAATGTACTGCTGGAAAGGGTGCCATGCCCTCTGCAGCCCACTACAATCACACCATGCCTACTATCTGTCATCAATGTGCAGGGTACTAGCAACATAGCAGTATATTCTAGGCAAGTGTGTTTGTGTATGACACATGGGTTCAGAACATATTCCGGGTAATAGTAGGGTTGCATACTTTGTTCACCAGGCCTTTTTCCAGATGTAGGGGTATGACTTGCCAACACAGTCTCTTATAGTAGGGTTGCATACTTTGTTCACCAGGCCTTTTTCCAGATGTAGGGGTATGACTTGCCAACACAGTCCCTTGGCTGATTGACATCTGTACTTCTTGTGAGGTGGACATTATGACATATAATACGGACACCATATAGGAAAACTACAAAAAACGCTCCCCAACATGTCCAGTGGTTAGACAGTCACAGCCACCTCCACACAGGCTCTGACTGTCAAACACACACACACCTGCCATGTCTTGGAATAGAACCCCTCCCTAACTAGTTTATCACACTACAGCATTACACAGTTACAGCACACTCTACAGAGATTACTGGGTTGCAACAGTCCCACAGGTGTATTTCTAGGTGGGTGACATCAGCAAGATTGCCAAAGGTGAGTATATGAATTGTAAAGAGTGTGCGTACTCTAAAAAGCATCATTTCGTTTTCAGGCAGACAGACACACACACACAGTTGGCCTGGCTGGGATTAAAACACCTGCCAAACTAGTTTATCACACTACAGCATTATGCAGTCACAGCATGTGTTGCAGAGATTACTGGGTTACAACAGTCCCAGAGGTGTATTTGTAGGTGGGTTACATCAGCAGGATTGCCAAAGAAGGGCATTTCAAGTGTATTGCAAGTTATGCATGTCTGTTACCTGCGTGTACCCACTGCTTACTGTCACGAAAACACATTTACACCCGCTTACAACTGCTTAAAAGCATCTTATTCAGTCCTAATTGACAGTATCAACAAGGCTTGCAGGTTTTGAACCCTGGACCATGCACACTGAGGTTATTGAACTTACCACTAAGCAACCTCAGTTGTATACATGTTTCATGGATTTTATAATGCACATCTTACTACAGGTATTCCACGGTACTGAAAACAAATGGGACAGTCACTTTGTGTACATATGTACAGTACCCTTGAATGTACTGTACTCTGTGAAACAACAAAGACAAGTTTACATCTGTACAACTGTACAACTGTCATAACTATATATATATATATATATATATATATACATACACCTACGGGATGTGTACACACACACATATATATATATTTATATATATATATATATATATATATATATATATATATATATATATGCATATACACAGAAACACACACATACATATATATATATATATATATATATATATATATATATATATATATATATATACATATACACAGACACACATACAAAGGGATGGTTGTTGTGTATGTGGAGTTTGGGGTGGGGAATGATAGCTAATGTAATCTACCCCAGGGATTTTGGAGTTTGGGTGGGGGGAAATGATGGGTATGGACTTGCACCCCTGTGACCACTTCTGTGTCACTGCTCAACAGTGGCACAGGAAAATAACATACCCAACTGTAGTCATTCTTGACTTTGTTTTCTTTTCCATTCCTAACTATGTAATAGTTTGTAGATGCCAGTCACCACAGATGGCTACCATGGTGTGCAGCATGTTAAAAGACATTACACATGTGTATGCCTGGATACAGGGTAGTCAAACAATCACACAATTGCCAGTATTGTGCATACACGTCTTGCCTATGTAAAGGTAACTAGTACAGTGGTATGCAGTTGGGTTATGTGCCACAGAACACATACAATTACACTTACTCTGATTCCACTTCTGAGCTGGGTGACATCACAGGACTGATTACTTGCTGTGGGGAGGGGGGAAAAGAGAGGTTTAGCAGTTGACAAGGATAAAAGCCAGTGCAAAAGGTTTTATCTCTTTGGAATGCAGCATAACCCGCTGTGATGACAGGATGCAGACGCAAATACACACACAAAGACACACACCCGCACTCAGCCATTTGCTGGCACTCACACACAAACACACACACACAGTTGCCAGTGGTGGGATCAGAACTCCTGCCTATCTACAGATCACTATTACAGTACTACACAGTTATGAGATGCGCCACAGAGATTACACATGTCAAGGCAGTCAGAATGCCCTTCTAAGACTGAGGACAACAACAGGGATACTGACAGTCATGATGTACACAGCTGTAAACCTGTGTGTTTAAAGTAGGTGTCCATTACAACCTGTATGCACAAACAAGACACATCATCTGCAGGTAAGACATAGGTAGGCTTGAGAGGTATAGTTGTAGCACAACAAGCCCTGAACTGGAGTATGCCCATCTGTGGAATGGACAACTACTATCACTATATAGGGTTACAGTGGTCATGCTCATACACATAGAATCACAGAACTTTTTTGGATGCATTGACTCCAATTACACAAGGTGACAGTGGGCATGCTCATACTCTTAGTAGCACAGGGCCGTTTGGGATGCACTATTACTACAACTACACAAGGTTATACTGGGCATGCTTATACACTTAGAAACAAAGGGCTTGTTTGGATGCACTGACTCAAATTACACAAGGTGGCAGTGGGTGCGCTCATACACAGTAGCACAGGGCTGTTTGGGATGCACTCCGATTCTAACCACAGAAGGCCACAGTGTGCATGCTCATACACTTACATGTACAGAACACATTGTAATGGACTCCTATTGTAAACACACAGGTTTACAGCTATGTACATCCTACCTGTCAGTATATATGCACATCATACTGGTTTACTACCAGATACCTGTATGTGGCCCATAAATGATATATCTGTGTCTGTGCTGTGTGATACACATGCATACATGTACATGAAGTACTGACATATATATGCTAAGTATGCACAATCCTGCATGTGTGGACGTGACAGACAATAGGTTAACTGGGACACACAGGCGGATGCTACCAACAGCATGTGTCACACACCTTGCTGCCCTGAAAGGCATGCATTGATAGGTTGTGGACAGTGGCATACTACTTGGAACAGTGGCATGTGCAAGCATAATGTGTGAGTCTCATTGTGTAATGGTACTGAGCTGCAGGTGTCAAGATGACCTCTCCCGGCTGTGTTAGTAGTTGTCATTATTAGCAAGACTGCTACACTAAGTATATCTCACATTAGTTATATACACAATGTCTGCTGCTGTCCGTCACCTTACATGTGGCATTTGCTATCAAGCACATTACTGCCACTCGCAGTGATGTCATGGTACGACTAGCAACTGCTAGACCAAAACAATGAGCCAATGTCCTGCTGTTATTATGAGGTTGTCCAGTGTCTGTCATTCTGGGCTGTCATGACTGAACGACAAGCCTTCGACACAGAGCACATGCATCCATGTTTCAAGTGAGTGTGGAAAATACCTAGGTCACATTTACCCATATAGTTGCATTCCAAGGCAAAAGTCCTACACACAGAAGTAACACCCTGACACCTACAAGACAATTGCATTGGATATTTATACTAACCAGTGCTAGATGTGTGGCTTTTGTAATCCATTTGCTCAATGTAGAACCTACGACGGGGAATAGTGACATCTGTGCAGTGAGGAACACCTGGCTGAAGGCTCTGTAGTGCACAATTGCACTACCACCATATAAATCAAATCCAGACATGTGGGTCATAACACTGGTATGGTCCATTCCAGGTGGTGGTGTCCACATATTCATAAAGGCTACTCACATGTAAAGACCACTACTCTGACGTAACTCATCACAGATGAGTCAGGTACAGGTGACAGTGGTAAATGCTGCATTCTAGGTTGTATCCTCACATACATCCACCACCTTGTCCCCAGACTACCAACACACATCCATATATGGTATGACATAGTATGGTAGACCACCAGATAACCTTTAATTGGTTGGTGGACTGTACCTAGGCCTACATCGATTGTGCAAAGTACCCGTGTACAGACACAGCTGCATAATGTGTTATGCAATGCAATAATACCACTGTTTGTAACCAGCTCAGTTGTACACATACCAGGGTCCCTCAGATGTTGTCAGCATTAACACAGTCAGCTGTTGCTGTACAGCAGTAAGCAACACCCTCATGGCTGTATATGACCTAACTGTACCTGCCCTGGATATGTACATCCTACACTCATACAACATAAATGGCATTACCATAGCTTTTGTTATCCTTTCTACATACAGGTGGCTACAGTCATTACACACATGCACATGGCAGATAGCATGCTAACAGTACATAAGGTTTGATATCTATGTTAACATAGGTAATATTCCCTCTCTACTCATCACCCATGACACCTACCATATCATACAACAACCCATGTGGCATGTATGTCATTAGACATGTCCACCTAATGCAATGCCTACAAACATACCCAAATAACAGGATCATAGGACCTACACAAGGCCTGTATTGACAGACTCAGGGAAGTCCAGCGCTGCTCTATATGTCCCTGAGTAGTCACAGGTGATATGTCAATGACATGTACAGCTGTGTGTGCCCACAGCTCCTACATATACTCCATGTCAACAATTGCAAGCCATGCATGCTGTGTGCTGTCTGGACATTAGCCTTAGTACCACAATAGCCAGTACGTGCTGGGGTGAGATGTTTACAAGCCACAGACCTTGCACATGCTTGAATGAGTGTACTGCCTAGCTCTAACAGAGCACATTGCTGGCACTATTCCAGTAAACATGAGGTGTGTGTGGCAAATATGATGTGCTCAGTGTTGACCATTACAGTGCCCTAGCTTCACCGTGGAACTGTCAAGTAACAGTTTGTAAGAGCATGAAATGGAATAATGCTGTATGTGTCTTGCTGATATGTGATGTTGTCATATATGCACACTTGGCTACTCGGTGAAGGTGGTTGTGTCCTACCACTACATGAATACAACATTCATTATGGTGTAATGCTCAGCTATGTTTCACACATGGCATGGGAAAGGTGTGGAATGTATCCTCTTGACCTGCTAGTCCACTTACTGATGTAGACCGCATATGTGTACATGTATTGATGCTTGTTTAGATTCCATGCGTGTGCAGTGTCTGATATTTGAAGGTGGCTGTTGTCTTAGTACATCATGCTGTTGCAATACAGCTTCAACATTGCCAACTGTATATGATGATATGCTCAAAGTACAGTAGGCTGTACATGAGGTATGGACAGATGTTTGGACATGCCTACTAAGTGGTGGGGCTACTTTGCAGATGAATGATTACTGAGGACAGCTCATTGGTGTGTTACAACCATTCCTACAATAACCTGTGTAACTGCTAAGGTCTGGTTTTGTTAATTGAAGTGGAAGACAATGTAAAATGCAGTAAGGGTGACACTGAAGGCAAACCTCTTGACACCTGTAACAGTAATACCTCCCCTGTGCATATATTGTGCATATATCAGCACAGCTGGCAAAGGAAAGAGTCAGTACACTTTGTAGCAAATGCGATAGTGCTGTACCTCTGTAATACCTATCATAAGATGGGCAGGTGTTTGATTCACAGCACTGGCATGTGTGGGTGCGTGTGTGTCCATATATGTTACATATGGTTGGGAATACATCCCAAATGTTTTTCACTCTTCTGAACACTGTTGTTGACATCAGTACAGAGTGAAGTGTAGAAAGAAAGGCATAGGCAGGTGGTTGAACCTCACACATGTCAAGTGTCTGTATGTGTGTGACATAGATGTATAGCTTTGTGAATGCCACAGTGTGTGTGTGTGTGTGTGTGTGTGTGTGTGTGTGTGTGTGGGTGTGTGTGGGTGTGTGTGTGTGTGTGTGTGTGTGTGTATGGCTGTCCGTGTGTATGGCTGTCCTGTCCCTGGAGTGAGGCTGTATTTTACCATAGTGAAATGTTAATGCCCCCTCCCCCCATCCACTCAATGCAATCTAGTATCCCTGTTGATATCATCAATCTTAGATGGGCATTCTAACTGCCTGTTAACATGTACACCCTGTTGTGTCCCTTATTGTTACATAGCCTACTGATGAACCCCCCTCCCCACATACACTCACTGCACTGTAGTATCCCTGTTGATGTCCTCGATCTTAGGCCATTCCGACTACTTGTACATGTGTAATCTCTGTGGCGCGTCTTGTAATTGTGTAGTACTATAATGATGATTTGCACATAGGGAGGGTTTCTCATCCGAACACTGGCAACTGTGTATGTGTGTGTCAGAGTGTGTGTTACTGTGTCTGTGAATCCCTGAGTGTGTGGGTGTGTCTGTGTTTGCATCCTGTCATGGCAGCGGGTATTACTGCTTCCCAATGAGAAGCCACTATTTCCAGTGGCCTTTACCCTTGTCATCCACTATACCACTCTTTTACCTCCTCTCCACTCCAGGTAACTATACCTGTGATGTCACCCACTATGGATATGATGGCTCTGAACACAGTAGCTTACTACACAGCTATCATGCTCTTGGATCATTAGAACAGTAAACATAATTGAAACATGGGAGATTATAACTGTGATGTGGAAGCTATAAAGTGCATGCAGGTATTGTCATACAGACCTGTGAGTAGTCAACATGTACATATGGGACACTAACCGCAAACACTGACATCCCTGGCACATGCAACTACACCTGAAAAAGGAAAGCAGAACATCAAGATCAACATGCTGTTAGTGTTGTTACACATGATACATACTGTCAAATGTACAAAATGCATTCTAAAACTAATGCATGGTATGTCTGCTGCCTGTCAACACTACTCAACAATATTAATCTACAATTGTCTACCTAGTATGTTCACCCTGTGCATCAGACCATATGAGCATGTCCCTGCACTGAAGGTGTGGATGACAGGGATGCGGCACAGACATCATCATATGCACAGGGTGATAATGTTTGACAGAGCCCTAGGCTGCGCCATTGGATAACATCATGTGTGTGTGTGTTAGGGCCTTTGATATCATTGGGCATGTGTGGATGTTATGTGTGTGTGTTGAGGTGCCCTACATTTATTTCTGGTGTGTGTGTGTATGCATGCACACAGGTCTGGCATGTGGCTGGCCTACACAGGGATATTATTGACAGCTGCAGACAGTACAAGGCAGGTTTCACAGTTCACAGTGTCTGACCATGACCACGTGACCTGCACCTGCCAGGGGGTGCATGGGCACTATCAGACAGAGGTCCAGATTGGGTACTGTCTGATGATACATGTCCACTGGAACCGTGTCCCTGTTGGGACCATCCAGGACCACTTGCATGTGGCCTGCTGTGTCCTGGTGTGGACTGCACAGCACCAGCTGCACTGCTGCTGCTACCACAACTATGGGTGCGGGCATGTGCAGCAACATGTTCATGTAGACCTTCAACAGGGGATGTAGCTGACCTACATCCACATGCCACTGACACCTCACTCCCACCAGATGTTCCAGCACAGACATTCCACGCTCGAGGATTGACATGCCATGTTCAAGGACTCCCATCATCTCACCCAATCGTCTATCCAAAACATCTGCAAGATGATGGTGAGCATTTGCAATTGCCTGGGTGTTGTCAGTTAATGAACAGACAGCAGACCTCTGAAGCCTCAGACCTTCTCTGTTGTGCCATTCAGCACATGCCTGTGCCTCCATTGCAGCCCGAAACATGCATCTGGTGACTCCAGCTGATATGCTTTGTCTTGCAGGGGCATGTTGGCCAGTGTTCCTCCTTCGAGCAGCACTGGGCACATGCCTGTGTGGGACATCACCAGTCAGTTGACTGGGATCATGGTGTGCAGGCACACCTTCCATAGTCTCCACACTTCCCTGTTCCATGCTACCACCCACCAGCTATCCTTCCTCTATGGCCAGTGGTGATGGGGTATGTGTGGGCAGAGGAACTGTGTGCGAGGATGAGGGGGATACAGGTGGAATGGCAACCAGTGGCACAGATTCAGCCCCTGACAACCCTGCCTGTGCCTCAATCATACTTTCTTCATCACTGCTACAGTCTGTGGGGACACTAACATCAGGTGGACTGCAGGAGGGTAACGCACCTACATCAACACCTGTGAGGGGAAGACAAGAACTGTACATTACAAGTTATACAACCTAGACACATGCTATGGCACCCAACGGCATGCAACATGCAGGTGATATGGCAGATGGCATTCAGCTTAGACAATTATAGTGGTAGTTATCATACATCCCTGAGTTGCACACAACAGCATGCATGTGTTATAGTAGACGGCATACACCTTACACAAATATAGGGGTGTTTAGCATACATACCTGTATTGCACCATTTGTGTTAGTAGCTTATGCCCCATACCTGCAACACAATACATGCACTATGCCCCATACCTGCAATACAATACATGCACTATGCACCATTGCACTGCACTGCCATGGTGTGTGCAACATACACCACATGTTAACAGACCATCGCTGACATTTGTACATCTGCCACTGATGTTTTGTGTTGGCCACTGCCCCTATGTGTGAGGACATGAGCAGAATGGTATGTCGACTGAATACTATGTTTGCCTGAGCCCTAGCTTGCATATCTCCCCCAAAGCAGTGCATGTCTGTTCAACATTATTCCGCCTACCCCTGAGCTGAGTCTACAGACATTGTGCATGTGGCTGTACAAACGTTTGACATGGCTGTCCCTACTTTGCAATAGTGCCACAGACCAGCACAGGTTTACAGTACACCGGCCTGATGTGTGGCGTATGACCTTGCCAATCACATGTAGTATGACATGTCTTCTGCTGACGTGTTGAATGTAATGCATACATGTGTAACACAATGGTGTCCTTTCCAATCTACAGTACGGTAAGGGTGTCCCAATGCAGGGACGTGTTATACTAACATGGGCCTTCAGCTCACGCATTGTTGTATGTCTGCCCTACAAATATGCAGTGACATACTGCACATTGAGCTGATGTGCATAGCCATTGCAGGGCATCATGTGGCTTCACTATTGCTATACAATGTGAGTTACTGACAATTCATAGACATGACTGTGTTCACATACAATACATATCTAATGTGGAATGTAACCCATGTCACTGAGGTGTATACACACTAAACCCTAATGTGGAATGTGTGACACAGGTCACAGAAGGGCATACAGATGACACCCCTGCACATCTGCAACTATATTACTGATGCCTGGCAAATATGCCTAGACATGGCTAACTTAGCAGTACTCTATGTCGCATATGCCATCTGTGTACCTCACACACATGAGGAGAAGGCATGACAGTGATGTCTGACACCAGCAAGGTGAATGTACTGTATCTGTGACCTGATGTGGTTGTGTGGGTATGTTGCGCAACACATGTATGTATTTGGATACTGTATAGGTGAATGCTTTCATGTTGTGACACACTCAAGATGTTCAAGACATGTAATGTGGTGGTTGCATGTTATGCCTATACAAGCTGTGCACAGGCCTGTATAATGTTTAGTGTTTCCACAACTGCAATATCACCATTACACAAAGGCCATAGTTGTATTGTGTTGAGCCAATGTACAACAAGGTGTACACACATGTACATCATTTCTACTGTGTGTGTTGCTTCATGTCTCTGGCCATCCTCCATGGCCATGTGTACACATGTTCTGCCCAATGGTTGTGATGGCCATCTATTTCACATGTCAGTGTTATCCCATATGACATACACCCATATATGTCATATGCTCCACTGAGGACAGGATTATGCAGATAAAGGGTGGTATGTATGGGATGTGAGATATCATGTTTTGCAGGATAGTTGAGCAGTGTTGCAGTCAGCCCACTACATGTCATGGACATGTCAGATAGCACATGACATTGTGTGACATTCATAGCAAGGGTATAATCCACAAGTGTGTATCCTGTGGGCTGGTCATACTCCAGCTCCAACACACTTAGAGTGTATGCGCATATATGCTCTCTGTATAGTACTGTTTGTATTCACAACATGTGACATGCTGATATGTAGTACCTGTCCCTACAGTGAAACACACCTCCACCATTGTATTCACAGTTGTCCACACATCTGGCAATGACAGTTTCGAAGGTTTAGTGTAGGTGTTTCATATAGTCTTCAATTGTTTCACATGGGTAACCACTGTGATGCATTGCAGGTCTGACCAGTGTCTATTAACAAGACCACCATACATTATGTGTATGTGTGTTATGGCAGATAGCATGCAATTAATATGATCTGTGCATTATCAAGCCTGGTAAATAATAACAATCTCAGCTGACACAGGCTGCTGTTGCTGCAAAATGCCAGAGGTACCTAAACAGGAGTGTCACAGCAGTAATATCATTATTCACACCTGTGTGATAGCTACAGGGCACAATGTCCATGTTAGCACATAAGCCAGTACAATACACTATACTATGGAGTATGCACATCTGTGCATACATAGAGTAGCAGACTATAGTATGTGGCATGTGTGCATACATGCCTTGCATATGATGTTACATTACATATTGTACAGTAACACATGTAACTATGTGAAATATAGTTGTGTTATATGTGCAGTACTGACTAACCAGGCAACTCCAGACTCGGTGGTTGAGAGACACCCACCTCCACAACACCAGCTAAAACTTGTAGATGGAGGTCTGCAGGTGTCCCTAGGTTGGCCAGTAGATCCTCGGTATGTGTGAGTGGGGGCTGGGTGAGTGACCCCCCACCTGTTGCACCTTGTTCCCTGGCAACTGCATTAGCACACTGTTTCGCCTGCCTTATGAGGTTGGTGCAGTGTCAGCGTACCTGCTGATAGGTGCGATTGTGACCGCCAACATCATTTACCCTCCTGCGAAGTTCCTCCTACAGGGTATCCCACTGCTGTGCATCCTGTGGCACATGGCTGAAGAGTGTTGAATGGTTGTTGAGGAGTTATAGGATGAGGACCTCATCCTCCAAGCGGGTGTATGTTGGCAGCCTGCCACGTGGCATACCTGGAAGACATAATGATGGAAACAGGTCACAGTAACTCACAGAGAAGTACAGAAGTACAGCTGAACATACATGTGTATCACACTTATTAAGATTACAGATAAGTCTTTGCAAATCTACATGACACTAACACCACTGACATGTTTAAGTCACACATATTTGACACTTACTGGTGATGTGAAGTTATCACCATATATGTGTGTGTGTCATGTGATGACATTGCTCATACTCCATGTGGATGTTGTTTTGGTGTGGGCATGTCTGTTTGCCTGTACTAGTGTCTTTACCTATCAGCACATGCCTGGATGTGTTCACATTAATGCAATAGACCTTAATGCTGTATATATGTCACATATATAGTCATACACAGCCTTTAGGGACATGACCTGTGACCCTGCAGACTTACTTACAGAATGTTTTACATGTATGTTTTTTGCCATAAACATCTACATGGTACTGTACAGCTATGTAGCATCCTGCCATGTATTGCCTGTGTTGCACATGTCAAACACATGGGACAATAGCTAACCTGATGGTATTTGGAGGGTTGGATATCAATTATAGCATGTATGGTCATAGTGAACTAGTAGGCTAAATGTCCTGGGCCATTTATGAGCCTAGGCAGAAAGGTTACCTAGCTGTAGGCAACAGACAGGTAAGTTTCAGTGGCCAGTTCAAGCAGTGCCACAGAATTGATCCACAGGGTTACTGATATATTTGGCATGTGGTCATCACACCATGTCACAGAAAGGGGTGATGTGCAGCTTCGCTGGACAGAGATGCATAGTATGGCAAGAGTATATAAAGTGTATGGGACAGAGATCTGTCAGGCATGTTGTGATCCTTGTACTAGAAAGGTTGATGTCCATGAAGTATGTGTTTATCTGGAATCAGGATGTGTTAAGTGTAGCATGTCCAACATCTCTGGGTTAGACATGGTTTTATTCAGGGTAGGCTGCATGCTACATAGCGGAGCTAGAGATTGGAAAGGGCAGTGTAGGCCATCTACACATAGGCAATAACCCTTAAAGGAAATATGTGATCTATTATGGGTTACATGAGTGTTGAGTATGGATGAACAATTATCTCTATATTCATGAATGGCACCCTGTCATGATTAGGGGTGCAACCACAAATGACCAGCAAAAGTGATGGTAAACCCAGATAATGATAAATCCTTTATTTATCAAGACAACATATCTGAAAATATGTCAATTATTTAACCAGACCGGTTTCGGCCTCACAGCCTTTGTAAATGGTATACAAAAATAATTTTTTTGAAAATGAACTGGTACTAGTTCTATTTATAGTCCTCCCTGTTAGACCTCAAACTGTTGGTATAGCCCAACCTAGTGGTTGGGATGTACAAATACATATAGAAAACAAAATCGTGAATAGTTCATAAAAAAAGAATAAAGAAATAATGAAGTATGAAGTGATTCCATAACACTATAAAAAAGTATAAAAAAGTGTAGATGGATTATACAAAATACTTATTATAATATTAATATTTCATAATTATATGTATACAAAACATCAACTAAAGCCTAACTATAAGTTATGAGAGGACACTACTAGACCATTAAATTCAAAAATTACAGTAATTATATAATGATATTATAATTACATCTCAGCGCTGAAATATAAATTGATCACCCTGGTCACTAAGACTACATAATTGCCAAGATATTAAGTTAACATGCCAACATTTAGAGAAAGCCACATAAAATAATATGCTGCATATATCAATGTAAATAAATGGACAAATGACTCTGTTATAGATGGTCATTCAAACCTGGTGGAAAAAGTGCCCCAAGATTGGTAATCCAATATTGTTCTTTTTTATTCAAAATAGAGTGCATTGGCATTTTCTATGTTGTTTTGTTAACTTAATATCTTGGCAATTATGTAGTCTTAGTGACCAGGGTGATCAATTTATATTTCAGCGCTGAGATGTAATTATAATATCATTATATAATTACTGTAATTTTTGAATTTAATGGTCTAGTAGTGTCCTCTCATAACTTATAGTTAGGCTTTAGTTGATGTTTTGTATACATATAATTATGAAATATTAATATTATAATAAGTATTTTGTATAATCCATCTACACTTTTTTATACTTTTTTATAGTGTTATGGAATCACTTCATACTTCATTATTTCTTTATTCTTTTTTTATGAACTATTCACGATTTTGTTTTCTATATGTATTTGTACATCCCAACCACTAGGATGGGCTATACCAACAGTTTGAGTTCTAACAGGGAGGACTATAAATAGAACTAGTACCAGTTCATTTTCAAAAAATTTATTTTTGTATACCATTGACAAAGGCTGTGAGGCCGAAACCGGTCTGGTTAAATAATTGACATATTTTCAGATATGTTGTCTTGATAAATAAAGGATTTATCATTATCTGGGCTTACCATCGCTTTTGCTGGTCGTTTGTGGTTGCTTCTACTTGGTTTGACCGTGCACGCCGTCCTTGTGAAGCATTTTAGTTGCATATGATTAGGGGTGCCACATACGACTACCTGACTGGTGTGAAGTAACTATCAAAGGAAAGACTACTGTCCAGCTGCATCTCATACACACACAGTTGCCATTACATTGAGGTGAGAGTTCATGGGTATAGGGTTTTTAACACAGGGGATGACAGTGCAATACTTAGCTGTCAGACTGTGGCCATATATCACACACCACACATCTGACACACAAAGGCCCTTCTGTATGTTGAACGCAGCACACATAGAGTCAACTATTGCTCCTAGTTCATAGTAATTTGCAAACATCAATAGGCAGATGCCTTCTGTGTTAGTCTGTGTGATATGCATAACAAAGAGGGGGAGTACCAGGAATGAACCCTGTATTACTGTGACTGGCACTGGTTTGATGTGCGTGTATTAGTCAGACAACTTCTGCAGTGTTGGTTCTGCCAGCAGTCCAGTTGCCAACCACTCCTGTGACATAGGAATATGCACTTAGTTTACTGAGTGTAGCTGGAACACAGTATGGGTGATAGTGTCCTAACACCTGGTAAGGTCATGATATGCTGTGTGAATCAATCTGTCATCTACATCTGTACTGAGTACATCAAATACGTTGGTCACGGTTCATGGCCTTACAGACCAGACTCAGCAGGGTAGTTGTGCACTATTTCCCATTATTAATTGTGTTTCCCCCTTTGTGGGGTGTGATAACTGTTGCTGTGCACCATTCAGTGTGTACACAGCCTGACATGGAGCTATGATTGAACATGATGTGTATGTGGAGAGCTGATTGTTCTTACATTTGTGTAGGATACACCCTGGAATGTTGACAGGTCCCATGAAAGCTGTATGTATGGCTTTAGAGAGTGCAGCTTGTACCTGCATAGTTATTATCACAGGGGCTCTGTAGTGTACATGGATATATAACTGTGTGTACCTGCTGAGGGAGGTGGGAGTGGGTTTAGGTTCTCCAAGACCCTATCTGGATGAACGGGTGCTATTTCTGTAGGTGCAGTACTTCCCATGCCATAGTGCTGTGCAGCACGGCAGGTCTTGTCGTTGCCATTACGATTAATGATACAGCCATAGAATGCTCTGTGCTTGGCCTCATAATATGTGGCTGATTAGTTTCACAGTAGCTTTGTGTGGTTTTATATGGTGTATCTGCATCTTACTGAGGCTGACCAGGGATCGCCTACACTCATGTGTGTTCACTCTTGTAACAGTTACTACCTTCTGTGGTACAGTTTAAAGCATGGTACCACCAGTTTGCCTTCTTGTTTGTGTTTGTTTGAATCTTGGTTTTGCTTCAATGTCGCAATCACTGCACATATGTGACTGCTTAAGGTTCATTTGTATAGGATTCAGCATTTGCACATGCATTGCCCATCTGCATGGGTGCCATGACAGTCACCGCTTTGCTCTAGGAAGCATAACATTGGCTTTGGAGACTATGTGTAGCATACTGTTAGCCCTGTTTGTGTGACTATTGTGATCCAGGTCATTGGGGTTGATGGAATCCAGCATGCATTGAGCACAAGTATTGGTACATGAGGAGTCTTCCCAGTTCATAATGGAATAGTTGAGAGTAGCCATTATTATGGTTTTCTATCTCAAACCTAATCTTCCCCATTCCAGCACATTGTGACAGTTAGGAAATCCGTGACATGGTGCGTGATCTGTCAAAAGGTGCAATTTGAATTCCACTTTGGCACAAGGGTAGTTGCTCAGCATAATGCATCTGAAGTTATGTAAGTGCAACTAGCGTGGGGGTGTACATATCCTTCAGGAATATGGACACACCTGCAGCCCGTGTGTTCCAATAAAGGATAATGGGCAAGAAGTGAGGTATGTGTTATAACATGGTCATGCAGGTGTGCTCTCCGGACCGTTGAAACATATCTCAGCTACTGCACAGATATGTTCTCCATGTTAGGGATTGACATATGTGAGTCCATATAGTGTTTCTGACAAGTATTATTGAGTAGTGAGACCTGCAGTTTATTGCTTGGCCATCCCTGTAACAGCAGTGGACCTTCACTTGAACTGTGCATGATGAAGGCACTATAGGGGTGGCATGGGCCGTAGGCAGTATCCAGATTCCCAGGGGTGACAGGTGCAGTCCCTGTCTGGCAAAGCAATATGGTCTGTCAACCATGTTATCCCAGGCAGACAGATACTGGATACCCTTGGACTTGCACCACTACATTAGACAATTGTGGAATACAATCCTTTTGTCCCTGTACTGCAGTATCATTCTGGCCAATGGCAGAATGCTACCCAGGCTTTGGGACATACTTGCATGGGCTACAAGACCCGACAGTTCCTACATGTGTTTCCATGCAGTCCAGGCTATTGCATCACAGGTCCTGCACAACAACAAAGAATATGCCAGAACCATGTGTATAGCTCAAAAGGTGGTCTGAGTGTATGGGTATGTGGTTAATCATGGCAGACAGGCAGCTGACAGTATGTATGTCCTCGTATAGGTTGGTGTGTAACATAGTGCTAGAGTTTGCATTCACAAATGAGTACTGTTGGGCATGTTTCCGTCCACATATTCTGAGGTGTGGCGCAATTATGCAAACTATGTCATACAGTTTGTGTATTTCATTGTCTGTCTCTTCCAGCTTGGGAGGTCACTTGTTTGGCCAGATACTTAGAAGCGTCTGTGAATGTGTGTGATTTTTGGTAGTGTGTGTGGGTGTCCTTACTGTGTTCTGGTAAGGGTATGTGTTGGTTGTGATGATGAGATGCATGTGTTACCCTACACCTCATGAATGTCCAATCCAGTCATGGCTGTAGACTGGACTGCCTTCCAGCTTACCCCTGTAGCTGCATCCCAGACAATGTGTGGGGTGTGGTGTTAGGTAGGTTTGGCAGTGTACATGGCATAGAGATTACATTCCCCCAGGATGGCCACATACACAAAGCTGACATTAGTAAACACCAGTAGCTGACTAGTGGCCATGCCTGTATGAGTATTCAGTACTACAGGTACCAAGTACTGTATTTAGTTTACTTATTGCTTATGAAGGTGTTTTAAACAGGGATGCTCAAATGTAAATATTTATGTTATGGACGTGACAACACTGGCTATTATGGAAACATTGTAGCTACCTTTAGCAGCAATCCTCCTCTGAGGAGCACATCACATCCTGATAGTTGATTACAGGTGATGCAAGTGTCTACAGGTCTGTTTCCTTTTCTGGGTATATACTCACATATCCACCAGGACCATGAGCTCTGTTGGGCACAGACACCCACTCCCCAGAGTCATGTATCAATAGACTCTGATGCCACTATCAACATGATCAGGATATAATCAGATAGTGTAAGCCAACACCTATGAAGTGGCTATTACATATGGGCAGCAGTCTCCTACATCTTACACTTCTACTGCAGATGTTACACTGGAGTTAAAGATGATATGCAATCTGTTTCATTACCAGTACTATGCACTACCTTACATATAGTATGTGCAAGCGGCTGTTAGGTTGGCAATGAGAGGTTAGGCTGCACAAACCTGGTAGTTCAACCAGTGTGTCTCTACTCTCAATATCCTCTCTATGTAGGTGTGCACATAGCCATTTGGCCCAGCCCTGTAACAAGGGTCACTACACATTTGCACAACATGTACATATCCACAGCTGTTATTGCTTGCAAACAATACTAGAGAGGTGGATATTACATGTGTTATGTGCATGGATAGTTACCTGGCTCTTCCAATTATCTTTGCTATCATGCTGCTAAACTGTCAGATGAATACACGTGATATGTATCCTGTTACTGAGTATTGTAATTGCCAATAGACATAACTACTGTTTGCATAGCATAACAGAAATGCTATGTAGAATGGAATACAGATCTGCCTAAAATACTGTACATTACACAGTTATTGGCACAATATCCCACAATGCAAAACATATTTGCACAGTAAGCCCACTTTTGACATGTTCATCTTACTTATACACCCATACATATGTCTACTGTTACAATATATCGACATATACTACCCCCTGTTATAGCACATACTTGTTGAACCAACCCTGACACTGACAGTGGCTGGAAGCGAATTGGTGAGTTCCAAGCCCATATCATCCCTTGTGGTGTATGAGGAGTTTACCTTGTGACCTACAGCAGTACACACATAGAATACTACAAGAATTACTACTGCTCAACAATACATCGCTACAAGATAGCTATTTCCACTATATGCATTGATTACACTGTAGTTCGTACAGAACAGGTACTACATACACAGACATACTCCATGTTATACATACCTTCTTAGTAATTGGAGGTGTTATTGACTAGTATAATACTCGTTTTTGGTTTGTCTTTCAGTGTTTTGTACTGTCCTACGGGTAGATACAGATGGTTTGAATGTGTGACAAGGCAACCTTTTATAGTTACAGATCAGTAACGTGCTATCCTAATAACCACCTGGTGTTCCTAAGTAGCTAATTACATGCACATCAACTGCGCTGCTTCTGCCTTAGCCAATACCATGGCAACAGTGGAGTATAATTGAGTACTCCACTTGGGCATTGTCCCTTTGCCTTACTTGTGAGGAATACAGCCTGGAAGTGTTGTTTGAAATCTATTGCAACAGCTGTATGGAGACAAACAGTAATATATTGTATGTAATGCCTAGGGGATTTGGTCTAAATGTGAGTACTGCTGTTAAATTTCTGAACATTGCTACTTGTGCAGGGTTTGTCTGTACCTAATACTTCTGCATATTTTTCAGTCTGGCCACGATGTTTGACCAGCTCAAGGTTGCATAGCTATACATATAATGTTAGGGGGTTTACAGTGTGCTTACCAGACATCTTTAGTTTAGTGTTAATGTGTATCATACTGTTCTGATAATCAGTACTCGGTAACACTTCCTGGTGTACAAACCTTTCAACCTTCTAAAACGGGATTAGTTCATACAAACCCTGTAACATCAGCAGCTGTTCAGTTGTATAACAGCAACTATTTCACATAGGGCCATGTTAGTGTGTCTGTGTCCAGGTATGTTAAGATTTCAGCAGATGTTGTACAGTAGTTGAATAACTGGTTATGGTATGACAGTATGTACTGATGTAATTATTTAGGTTGTGGGGTAGATGTTGGTGGGTGTACACAGCACATACACGCATGTAGGAACCCCTTTTATACAACTTCTATATGTGTGTGATTGTTCTTTCCCTATGTGAACACCTATCCCTTAGTGGACTAATACTATGGTAATTGCAGGCTGATTCATTAAGGCACTGTTAAATGCTTACTGTATAGCATGCAGGTACTGTTAGTCCTTGAATCCTTTTGGCAATACATCGGAATGAAATAAAGTTTTGCTAAATGAAAGCTGTCTGTGTATTGCAGTCATTGTAGTTGTGTTGGTGACTGTGTCCACAGGACATATTTGTAATAGTGTATTGGCATATACTCTTCACATGTTATGTTCATATTATTTGGGGGGGGGGGTGGAATGTGTGATTGCTATGGTCCATGTTATACTCAGATATGAACACTTCGGATGCTGTCTACACACATGTATGTGTGTGTGTGTGTGTGTGTGTGTGTGTGTGTGTGTGTGTGTGTGTGTGTGTGTGTGTGTGTGTGTGTGTGTGTGTGTGTGTGTGTGTGTGTGTGTGTGTGTGTGTATATATATATATATATATATATATATATATATATATATATATATATATATCTGTGCATATATGTATATAGATATAATATATATTATTGCATAAGTTTATCTGTACCTCCATAGATGTGTAGATGCTTTTAACCTATCTATATATCTACATATATATACATATAGATCTTTATATATCGACATGTATTTATGTATCTCTCTCTCTCTCTATATATATATATATATATATATATATATATATATATATATATATGAGCATACACCTTTCATTGGGTACATGGCAGGTTGTCCTACTTCAACACATTCCTCCCTTTTGTGTTTTAACCTGTCTGCATACACAACTGGCATAGGTACATCTCAGGTAGCTTAGTGTAGGTTACTCTGAGGATGGAGTACATGGTTGCGGGTTCTAATCCTGGAAGGTGTTATTATTTTACCTCTCAGAGTAGGCACTGACAGGGAAAGTGTGAATAATGCACATTTAAGTGGTTGTAAGCAGGTTTGCCCATGGTCTGCGGGACGTTAAGCAAAGGTTAAACCTGTGAAGCACTTTTCCGTTTAAACGTGTTTGAGATGGAATTTTTATATAGGATGGAATTTTTTAGGACAAATGTAGTGAAATATTATCGCTACATTGATGATTTGATTTTTATTTGTAAAGGGGGAAAGTAGGAAATATATAGTTTTATGGAAGGCCTACAAGAAAATGAGTTTGATTTTAAAATTTGATGGCTTTCAGTTGGGAAATAAAGTCAATTTTTTGGATGTCACTTTAGAGGGAAGTGATAATGGTAAAATTGTTACTAAAGTGTTTCGTAAATTTGAAAATAATTTACATCTATTGGATGGATGTAGTTGTCATCCTCCACATCTTATGAAATCTTTGCCATATGGTGAATTTATAAGAATCAAGAGATTATATAATAACACGGATGAAGTGGATATAGAACTAGAAAAAATATCACAGTTATATGTTAGAAGGGGCTATGATGCACAGGAAGTATCATTGTCTTTAAATAAGGTTAAAAAAAGTAATGAAGGGAAGGTTAAAAAGAAATTTCATAATGATTCTTATGGAAATCAAAAAGTGAAAAATTTAGAAAAAATATATATGGTAATGACTTATGATTTGTTATCAGAAAAAATTAGTCAGGTAATTAAGTTCTATTGGAATTCATTATTTAAGTATAAGGATTTAATGGAAATTTTTCCAAAAAATATTACTTTTTCTTATAAAAGAGGGAGAAACCTTAAAGACATGTTAGTCCATGCTGGATTTTTCACCCCTAAAATAAATTTGGATATAAATATGAGGCTAATGGGGACTTATCCATGTGGCAAATGTATATCTTGTCAGTAAGTATGTAGAACATTTGACTGTATTAATGGGAAGAGTTTTTATCCTTTAGGGTATTTTTCATGTAACACGGAAGTAGTTGTATATGCATTGAGATGTCCATGTGGACTATTTTATATAGGGGAAAGTAAATGTGCTTTTAAAACAAGGTTGCAGGAGCATTTAAGAGATATTAAAAATAAAAAAATAGAAAGCCCGCTTGCAATACATTTTAGAGATCACCATAATAGTGATCCAAAGGGTATATCTGCTACTATTCTGGAACATATAGTTATGAATAAAAGAGATGAAATAGTTAAAAGGAAATTGCTATATAAAGAAACAGTTTTTATACTCAAATTTGATACCATGACACCTAGAGGTATTAATCTAGAATGCAACTGGAAAGTTTTTTTATAATTAATTGATTGATTGTTTAATTGAATAAGTTGAATAGTATAAAAATGTGTTTGAATGAATCAGATAGTATTCTCCTAGAAGGCGAAAGCCGAGGCGCTAGAGAGACTATCCAATAAACGAGTGTTGGATCCTGCTTTTTGTTGTTATTTTTTAAGCTTAGTTTAGGTTACTCTGAGGATGGAGTACATGGTTGCGGGTTCTAATCCTGGAAGGTGTTATTATTTTACCTCTCAGAGTGGGCACTGACAGGGAAAGTGTGAATAATGCACATTTAAGTGGTTGTAAGCAGGTTTGCCCATGGTCTGCGGGACGTTAAGCAAAGGTTAAACCTGTGAAGCACTTTTCCGTTTAAACGTGTTTAAGCGCCGCTTACTGTCACGCAAAACCGTGGAAACCATCTTACAACTGCTTAAAAGTGCTTTAATCCACCTGCATCCAACAGCCCTTATTCTGACTTTCAAAATAACTTAACAGCCCTTGAACCCGGGACCATGAACACCACAGTCACTGACTTTACCACTAAGGCATCTGAGATATGTACAAATGTTATGGTGTTCAGAATATACATTTTACTGCAGGCATTCCTCACTACTGAAAACAAATGTGACAGTCAGTTGGTGTACATATGTCTCATATGTTTGTGAAATTAGGTGTTGCAATGTGACATGGCAGGATGTATTATGAATGAGAAAGGTTCTTGTTTTGTGTCCTCTTTATATTGTCCCCATACTCCATGTATACCCCTCTAGTTCACTTACTAAACATCTGACCCATGCTCTCCTTGATGCATGATTTAATTACCCATCATTTCTCCCCCACCCCAATCTTCACATACACAACAACCATCCCTTCTATGGTGAATTAGGATAATATTAATAGTTATAATACCAGAGCTGCATCTGTTTCGTATACACTTCAATTCCTTTGGATTGCTTCTGTGTCACAAAGTGTGTTCATAGATGTTTATATATATGGCTATTGATGTAACTGTATATATATATATATATAGATATATATATATATATATATATATATATATATATATATCTTTATATTTATATATCTTTATATTTATATCCATGTGCAGACATCACTGACATGTATATATATATATATATATATATATATATATATATATATATATATTTTTTTTTTTTTTCATATTAATTTGTAACAGTAATACATATGTAGACTTGTATGTGCTGGTTCACAAACTACAGTACATTACAATGTACTGTACATATGTACACAAAGTGACTGTCCCATTTGTGGTCATTACAGTGGAATGCATATCGTATAAGGTGTAGTCTAAAGAACATGAAACATGTGTACATGTCAGATGGCTTAGTGGTAACTCCCATGACTATAGTGTGCATGGTCCAGAGTTCAACACCTGTAATGCTTTAAAAAATGTTTTTTACTCCAGAATAAGGCTCATTTAAGCAGTTGTAAGCATGTTTAAAAGTGTTTGTGTGACATTATAGCAGCGGTTAAACACAGTTAAACAAACTTTGTAATGTATAACCTGTGCAGGCAAATACGACCACATCCGCTAACTACTCAGGATATATACATTTCAGTGAAGTAACATCTCACTATGTGCTTACATAATATTACATTCTAGGTTGACTTTACTCTCCAGCACACATGGGTTTATATGGGTGTTTCGAATGTTTATTATACAGACGATTACTACCTATATATGCAAGCTGTGGTTAAGGTATACTTTTTAACATTATAAACATCCCTGACTTTATTGGGATTGGGACCTCGAATGTGCAGATACTATGCAGATGCTGTAACCATTACACTATTGACATTAATGCTGCTTCCACCTATTTCCTATTTAGATGATTTCTATGTGTAAGCCAGGCTAAGCAAAGAGCAGAGGCCCCCAAACCCACTGAGCTTCACTTACTCTTGAAATAACAATATATAACAAATGTAATGTGAGACAATAAATTACATTCCTAACTACATTAGACATAGCCCCTCACTGACACACTTCAAGTGAAACCTTGTTGTGTGAATGGGTAACAGAATATACACCCCTGGGATCATGTGTCCCAGAATCATACAGCCAGGGAGTGGGGCAGCCCGTCCAGTTTGATAGCTGCAAGACCTGTTGGGGAAATTGAATGGTGTTGAATTTTCACATTAACATGCCCTCTTTTGATCACTAAGTGCCCCTATCACCCTCCACCATGCCAGTCTTCAACAGCTTCCAGCAACTCTGCCTGGAATTGCTTCATTGGCTATTCTTGACAGAGGCTCAGTTACTTCATCAATGGTGTGGAGAAAGCCAACACACTGTAGCTATGCTTCTAATTGCCCTTGGGCAGATAGGTAGTAGGCTATCTCTGAACCTCTAAAGTGCAGGCCATCAGAGCCATAATATGTGAATAAACAGACTTTCAGATCACAATATACAGTGAGAAATCACCATGTAGTCAGGAAACAGTTAAGTATAGCAAGAACATACAGAACACTGATACTTAGTCACTACAAAAGCCTATCTTGAAAGCTAGAAGACTTGTATAAGTTTAAGGATTTCTATTGCTTACCACTAGGTTACCTACAGGAGAGATGAGAAACAAGCACAGATGGGAAACATGCATGCAGCAATATCATACCGGCTTATGTGTCAGCCTTAGGCTTTGGAATACTGGCCAAGGCTATTGGCGCCCCCATGGTGCCTTTTTTAGGAGAATCTCAAAGGTAAATACAGCTCCATAAACAGCACAATAGCAGAATCAATGAGGGTTATGCTACTCAACACCAGGGGTTGTGATCACAACATGCATGCACTCACAGCACTCCTCAGGATGGACAACGTCAACATCTGTGCAGTAAATGAGACCTGTCTTAAGGCTCCTGAGAGCACACCAGCACTACCAGTCTGCAACCCATACCCCACATTTCAGCCACAGAACATGGACTGACACAGACATGGAGGGGGGTGTATCCATATTCATCAGGGATACCTACACCTCCAGGTTAGTGGGGCAGCATGATACCTCTGAGCTCATCCATGTGCAGCTAACATCAGCCACAACTGCAGTGTAAACTATGGCCTGCTACAGATCACCCTCCATAACCAGAACCACCACTCCACCTACCTGGAGACAGTGGAGAACATGACAGTCCTAACACACATCCTGGCATTGGTCAATGTCAACTACCCTACCATTAACTAGAAAACTTACTCAATTACTCACTTCCAGGCCCAGCGCTTCCTGAAATGTATCACCTCATATGCCCTGTATCAGGTGGTAACCTCCCTAATGAGGGGTGGAAACATACTAGAAGTGGTCATCACCAACATGGGCAACAGGTGCACCACAGCAGAGGTTAACCAGTCACTGGTTAGATCTGAACATGAACTATTCACTGTTTCCACACCCAAACATCTCCCTCACAACCAGAAACCACAGTGTATACCTTTCCTACAGCTAAATCTCCACTACTAGAGACAGGGGTGGGGGGTATCACAACCCCCACGCTAAGGGGAAACACAGCTCAAGATACAGACAGATTTGCAAATGCAGTCTATAAGCACCTTGTTAGAAAAATATGTATTTGAACATGTATAAAGTGCTAGTTTAAAAGCAAATAGTATATAATGCATTTTATTCTATTTACAATATGGCAATAAGAATGATTTTACATGTAGTTGCTTGAAGCTTTGGAGCTGCAGTGTATTTGAACTCTGACCCTGGCAGTAGCCAGCTCAGCAAGCTTATGTTTTCACTAATGATTATCTGCTGGGTCAGGAAAACTGAATGTATAAAGCATTGAATATTCTTATTCCTTCCTCTGAGATAATTGACCTTGTGAATGTATCAGAGATAAGACACAGCTGCTAAAGTAAAAGTTGTTGCGAGAGTGAAACGACCATTGTATTCAAGCTAGCCTGAGACCTTGGAAGAGTAACATTTACAGAAAGACATTATAATGAACCAGGTGCTTTGCAAGGCTGTATTATTCCCATGGGAAAACTTTTAAAATGTATAACATCAGCTTTTTCTTATGAATAGAATATTGTAGACCATAGTGATGTAGGTGCCCTGTGACTAACCACGTCAGTAAGGTGGGCACAGCCTAAATGTAAGACTATATAAAATTGTGTATTTCCTGCATCATGTCAGACAAAACTCTGTACTTGTATGGTTTTTTTGCCTCCTGGTGTACACTAGTAAACTTTTGCATCTGAGCCTCCTGTGTTGTTATCATTTGTTTTTATTTAACACACCTACATGGATGTATGGATCGTGCCATCACTGGTAAATCAAGACTCACTCCTCCTAGACAAGGACACCAGTCTGGTGGACCCCTGCAATAAACAGGCTATACTACAGAAGTTGGACAGTGTTCCAGACAAACAGCAGATCCCACCAAGGGCAGATATCTGTGACCACCATTAGTATGATATGTAGGTCCCTCATGAATTCATCCAAGGCTAACATCAGCAGGAAAATACACAAGGATTTGAAAGATAGCCACAAAATCTTCTTTGGCTATGTCAAGGATCTTAGTGGTGACACACAGATTTGCACTGTGCCGGTGAAATATAGCACAAAATATGCTGACCCTACTGATATCACCAACATCCTTGCAAATACATTCAGTGCATATTTCACCCCTAAAGAGCCCACAACACTACCCGAAAGGTACAGTATCCCACACATCAGAGACACACAGGTGGAAATGTCCCTCTCTTACAGCAGAACACAGTGTCAATGGAGGCAGATGTTGTCCCAGACTGCATCTTGCAAAGAGTACAAGACAACCTGACCCCCCCCCCCACCTAATAAAGCTTTTCAACCTCAACCTCTCTACAGGCTACATGCCCATACAATGGTGCGTGGCAACGGTTATTCCACTCCATCAAAGTGGAATCACAACTGACCATGGTAACTACCACCACATAAGCCTGATTAGCCTGATCTGCAATGGTATGGAGCGCATCCTCATGGCACTCATTAATAAAGACATTGGTAACCTCCAAACACGCGACCCAACCCAGGTCAGCTTGGTTGATTGCAATTCATGCCTACTGAACCTGTTTGACACCTTGCATACAATCACCAAGACGTTAGATGAGGGGAGAGGTGGTTCACACATACTACCTGGACCACGCCAAAGCTTTTGACACCATGCCCCACACAGGTATTATTGATAAACACACCAGCCTGTAGATTCACCCATACATCACAGGTTGGGTTGCCAATGGGCTTACACACAGAACCCACGTGGTATGACTAGCGGTCTCCAGGTCCAACTCTTGACCAGTCATGACTGGTGTCCCAAAGGACTCAGTCCTGGGAGCCCTAATGTTTGGCATATACTTCTCAGAGGTACAGGCAAACACAGGTGGACTACGGCAGACCATGTTTGGCCATGACTGTGAACTGGGAACCATGATTGATAGTCCAGCTGACACAGACATCCCTCAAGGGGCCTCACAGAGACTGACACAGGGTGTCAAATTCATGGCCTCCAGCTAAGTGCCAATAACTGCATGGTCATACCATTGTGGAATATTAAGCACCCACATATTAACACATAAGTGGCAGCCACTTTAATACGGACGAGGTAATGGGGTATCTGGGGACTAATCTCTCCTTTGACAATCATATCTCCAAAGCAGTTAGGACATCCTTCTATGTAGGCCATATGATTACTAAAGGGTTCCCATCTAGACATACTAGGGTTATAGTGCCCCTTTACTCATCACTCATCAGTCCCATAATAGGGTATAATAACCCATTTGGGATGTACCTCAGAAGACACTTCCAACAGCTGGAAGGTCCACGAATGTACCTTGCCAAGGGGATTACTGGCTTCAAACATATGCCCTATGCAGCCAGACTGAATAAACTCCTGCATTACTCAGTGGCATCTCATTTACCCCGAGATGATCTCTGCTGGCCAACACAGCCATGTCGGACTCAGGCTTAATGGATATGCTTCACCTATGAGAATCAATGTCACAGTGAGCCACACACTCTAGTGAGCTGAACCTTGCCACAACAATAACTGGAAGATGCTGGAGGGATGGATTCCTGTCACAGACACCCCCCATACTTTGGAACAACATCCCTAACTACATTATACAGAGCTCCTCACTAACACTCTTCATGAGAAACCTTGAAGAGTGGATGGGCAACAGCAGATACACCCCAAGGATCCCGCCATAGGCTCTGCTCTACAGAGGGACAGCTAATGAATCAATGGGGTGGCAAAAGCTGTCACATTTTGGCTAGCTTATGAATGGCCTCTGGCAGTTGGCCAAGTACCTACCTATGAACCTATACATACAGTATCAGCACATACTGATAGCTTAATTTACTGTTCGGGTGTTGACTTACCTTTTGCCAATGACAGCTGTGTGTGCAATAGTTGAGGGCTGATATGTTGGATGCACACAGTAGACTGCCTATACATGACAATTTACAGGTAGTCTTGTGTGTGTGCCATCCATTTTTACTGTGTGTGCATTTGGAGAAAGGTGTCAGTCCCTAGGTTCCTACACTATCAGTGTGTGTGCTATAAGTTCCCTCCTTGCCAAGGCATGGGCATACTGGGCACGCCTCAGTCTGCCTACTGGAGCTGGCGCAGGGTGATCATGGTCTGAGTACCTCTGTGCCTGTGGGGCCCTTGGCAATGGTGGTGGGCTGTGAGGGCCTTCACCATTCTGTCCCTGCTGCAGCTGTTTCCGCAGGATCATACTGTGTAGCATGGCACATACTATGAAGATGTGGGCACACATGCCTGGAGAGTACTGCAAGGCTCCACCAGATATGTCCAAGCAACGGAACCGTGATTTCAGCATCACAAACACACGTTCTATGATGATTCTGGTTTGTGCGTGTGCCTCATTATGGCATTCTTGCATGGGTGTGTGTGCATTTTTTATGGGAGTCATCATCCACGGTTCCAGTGCATAGCCAGCATCCCCCACCAGGTGGCCATTTTGGATGTCCTCCCTGGCGAATACCTGATACAGCTGTGAGGCATGCCAGATGTGGGAGTCATGATAGCATCCAGAGCTGCCAGCACACACATCCATGATAATGCCCTGGGCATTGCACACGACCTGGCAGTTGATGGAGGGGTATCCCTTGCGGTTTATGTAGCGCCTACCCTGCTCACTGGGTGGTGACTTGATGTGTATGTGCGTGCAGTCTATTGCACCCAGTACCTCCGGGTATTCTGCCACACGGTGAAAGAGATGCATATTGCTGGCCAACTCCTCCTGCATTCAGGGGAAGTAAATGTGCTCATTGGCATGTGTTAACATGGCATCCAGGAACTGGTGTAGTAATCTGGATGCTGATGCCTGTGAGATACTCGTGATATCCCCAGTTGGTCTTTGAAAGGTACCTGTAGCTAGTATTCTCAGGCTTACACATACCTTCGTATCCATTGGGATGGGTTCCCCTCTGTTTGTTCTGGCTCTGAGGTGTGGCCGACACAGCTCCACAAGTTGCTGTAGGATGTCCCTGTCTACCTTGTAATGCTCTATCTCCAGATCATGTAGCCCCTGGTAGGTTACCCAGGGTCTGAACACTCTTCTACTCCTCTGGTGCCTGAGGTGGTCATGTGCATCATCCTCCACACCACCTTCAGTCTCCAACACATGCTAGTGGATCAAAGTTATGGCAGCCCCTAACATGTACATACTAAAAGTTCCCCGTCTGTATACACCACTGGTGAAGAGTGTATGGGAATACACAAATGTGTGAGGTGCTTTCACACTTTATACTATTGTGCTATGGATGCTGCTGATGCCATTGGGTTTGTATGAGCTATTCCAGCTGCAGAGTATCTTAATTATGGGTTTTACAATGAGTACTGCAAGTGTGGGGACTTTACTGTGGAGTTATGCTTGCCTGCCTTAATTAATCTGTTGCCCTTTAATTCACTTTTAAACCTGGATCCCCTCCCATTATCAGGCATGCATCCACCTGCCATCTTTCTTGTTTTGTACTTTCCCTACTCAGTCATGGCAAAATCTGTCTTGCAGCTGATATACTGCAAATTGGCTTTGTTCTGCTTTGACACTTTACTGTTTTCTTGCAGTATAGCCCCTCCCCTTTTCTGTTCTGCAGGTAGCTGCTTGCAGCCTTGTTAGCTGTTGTCAATGGCTCACTGTAGGCTCCTAGGTGTTAATTAATCATTTGTACTCCAATTTCCCTGCTGCAGCATTTCCTTATTTCTTTCCTATATCCTTCCTGTTTCAGCTGCAGTGCGCTACGCGGAAACCCATTTACCAGGTTTATGCACGTTTTCAGCTCCGTTCACATGCATACTTGGTTATCTTGTGTACTCTCAGCTAAGCAAAGCTATGGCAAGTTCAACACACCCCTATCTTGCAGCTTTGCCTAGCTAGGGGCAAACCGGTTTAGCAATGCTCCAATGTGCTTACAGCAAAAGTGACACACCCCTCTCTTGATGTCATCTTTATCTCAAGGGCACACCTCGGTGTTATAATGCTACACTGTGAGGTGCATCCTTACACCAGCAGGGAATCTGTGATTCACTATTACTCCTGTCATTTGCGTGGCATTGCCTACTAATTCCTAGCTACCATGTATAACACTGTCACAGCCCCTCAGCAACCCTTGCGCCATAGTATGGTGTAACATGCCTGCCATTGACTATTATGGGGAAATCATGATATGTGTTACATTGCAGTTTTGTTCTATATTTTTATATTTTCCTCGCGATCCCTTTGCACGCCACTGCCCTGCGATAGTGCAACTATATATATTAAATGTTAATTTTATATTTTGTACATTTTTTTATGCCAATGGCTGTATATTTAGCCATTGGCATATATTAACAATATAATACATGTATTTGGTCAGCTGTCATGGCTCCAATTTTATGTTTGCAAAAATGTAAACCGTTTTCTACAGTTTACATTTCTGCATGCTTACACAACACCTGCACCACTTCCTGGATCACTACATACCTTCATTTGCATGCTACACTGCTGCACATGGGGTAATTAGCATACAGGGCCTGGGAGTTGTGCGGGCATAGCATACGCAGATAGTGCACATGGGAACAGCTCATACCTGGATCGCTCGGCGGACATATTTGGTGTTAGAATGCCGATGCTATGCCTGCACCTGGCGCAAGCTTTATGAATCCCGGGGGTCAGTTTTTCTAGTTCACAGAAGTTATTCTATGAGATGTCAATTGCTGTCCTACTAATTTTATATTGTCATTAACCCCCCCCACCTATTTTCGGCTCATTGCAGCATTAATCCTTATCTCTACAATACTTTGATAGATTATCCAGTCTCTTTCCTTGGTCAGCTCCCATGGTGTAATAATATATATATATATATATATATATATATATATATATATATATATATATATATATATATATATATATATATATATATATATATATATATACATATATATATTTCACCCTTCATTTTATTTTTTTCATTTTACACCTCTTGTTTTGATTGCTTATTGGTTCCATTCATCTGTCCTAAATTTGCAAACTCCATTCTTTTCCCATCATCTTCATCATTATTTATTTCATTAACAGTATATTCATGAACATTCTTTTCATTCATTACTACTCCTTATTCAGTCTGCTGTATTAAATAACACAATGTAATGTAATACAACATAGTACAATCACTTTAGTGTTTAAATGTTATTAAACATTGTTCAGTTCTTGAATCCTGTGCCTTCAACAAACTATGTTAAATGTTTTCAGTATTTATTATTGATTTATAACCATGAAGTAGTATGACGGCCAGATTCGATAAAGCCTACATGGTCCATTTCTACAGTGTGTGGAGCACGATGTGCACATGGTAGCGCACAGCTTTCAATTCAGTAAATGGCTCTACACAGTGTGTAGAGCAGCCCAAATAAGGTAAACACCATGGAATGTTAATTACAGCATAAGCAGCTAAATTCTATGTAATCAACAAATCCAAGATGAAGAAGCTATTCAGCAAGATATAAAACGACCATGTAGACTCAGTGCTGGTTTTCCCTGTGAATTCCAAAACCTATTGGAATACAGCCATGGAAAGGAGTCTATACACTGAAAGAATGTTACGGGTTGCTGTTGCTTTAATTCACATGTTTGTGCAACAAGCTGAAGTTTATGCTGCTGCTGCTGCTAACAGACTAAGACCAGGAAGAAGAAGAATTTTCAGACCTGTTAAACTTATCACAATCTACATGACATAGAAATTGTAGAATGCTATAGGGTAGATAGACACACACTACATAAACTGTACAACCTCTGTCGTCCTCAACTCAGAGGCAGGGCAAACTGAGGGGGACCCATACCAGTGGAGACAAAGGTATGTGTAGCACTTAGAATTTTAGCTACATTTACCTTTCAGAGACCAACAAGGGACATGTTAGTGGTGTCAGAAGAATTAGCACCTAGGATCCTCCATCAATTCCTGAATGCTTTGCTCCTACATACTAGTGACCACATATATTTTCCCCATACTCCTGAAGACAGGGTCAGAAATATGGAGGAGTTCTACTCTGCAGCATACTACCCTGAAGTACTGTATGTCATAAATTGCAGACATGTAGAAATTAAGGCACCACCCAGGGAACAGGGAAGGGTCTATATAAATAGAAAGGGCTTCCACTCTATTACCTGCCAAGTCATGTGCAATGTTATGGGAATCATCTTGAAAATGTCTGCTGGCAACCCAGGCAGTTACCATGACTGGTTTCTAGCTCATCTCCCAAGTTTATCAGATGTTTACTAAGGAGGACATCTCATATCATCATTTACTGGGGATGCAAGTTATGCACTGGAAATATGGCTGATGACACCCATCAGAAATGCACACACACCTGATGAAGAACACCATAATGAGGCACACATTCAAACCAAAAATATCATATTGCATGTGTTTGGATTGCTGAAGGTGTAGTTCCAGTGTCTAGATACATCTGGGGGAGCCCTGCAGTACAATCCAAGTACATGTACTGAAATATTCACTGTATGTGCAATACTACACAACATCATCCTGAGAAAACAGCATCAGCAGGATCAATAAAGGGAAGGGGCACATATCTCACCACCAGTGGCAAGGTCACCACAGTCACATGCAGGAGAGGAGTCAGAAGGGGAGCAAGCAGCCGCTGTAGGTATAGGCAGATATAGGCATGCTCAATATGGCCTTGCATTGGCTAAAAGGAAAACATAGCAAACTCACTCACCACCTAAGTGGCTAAACCCTTCCTCCTATGCACATACATATAGTAACATTGATGCCAGGTAACACTCAAAGAATTTACATACCCATGTAATGGCTGTGTACTGCTTACATCAGACAGCATCATCACTGAACTAAACTGTTGCAAATGCTGGATTTTCAAAGTAAGTGTTGAACCTGGAGAGTATTGTGTAATAATACATATGAATGGCACATCCTTGCATGTTTTTACTTGGTAAGGTAAGCAAGTAAAATGTGTGTGATTTGTACAGAAATTACCTTAACATGTGACAGCAGAGAATTGTGTCAATTATATGTGTCCATTATTAAGTAGTAAGCCTCAGGCATCAAAGATCCACACAATCATACCTCTTACAAGTACTGATGGTCACTGAATGCCCTGAGTTTAGCACCATACATTTGTAGTGGAAAATTGTTAAAGTGAGAATTCAGAAATTAATGAGACACATTTCAGTTTCAGACTTCACAACCCTCACAAAATCATTAACAATACTGATGCAAAAAAAGTTTGATGCTATCAACCGTCTAATTTTCTAAGACTAATGTAAGTCAAAGGTACAATTACTAGTTCAACATCACAAATGAAGATATACTAAGCACTAAGTCAGCTACACACTCTGAGCATCTGAGAAAGGTGATGTATCCCTGAATCCAAAAATAGAAATAGGGATATGACATAGTTAACATCATATGCACAGGGTGTTGTGTCTGTGTGTGGGAGGGGGAGGGGCAGGAAGCCTAGATTAACACAAAAGGTCAGTGAGTGTGTGTGAGTAAGAAAAATAAGCAGGCAGACATTTGGATAATGTAACAAATGGCCAGTGAGATAAAATTAGTTTTATGCTCCATGGCTGAATCATATGTAACTGTTGTGTGTGGGTCTGCATCTGTTCTCCAGGTGAAATTGGTGTGTGAATGTCTGCATGAACACAGCCAGGCTCTGTGCTAGCTTTACATCTTGGTATGTTGGACAGGTGTGAGCCATGCATGGTAGAGGTGGCAGTTCATCACTGACATACCCGACCACGAGATCTGGCTCTGCCAGGAGTTGCACTGCCACATCCACAACCACGGTCAGATGTAATGCTGCTACCTGAATGTGACTGATGTCTGCTGGACAAGCTTCCCACATGAGGACACCCAGAACCATGACCCTATGGCCTGCCATGACTGGGTGTGGACAGTTTAACCACTAATGGAGCAGGGCCACTATCGGTGTGGGATCAGGCATGGCCACACTGGCTACCAGTAGATGATGTGGCTGATCTACGTCCACAAGGATGCCATCCCCCTCCCAGCAAAAGCACCATCACAGACACCAACCATTCCAGTGTGCCATTTATCTCATCCACTGAATCAGCAACATGATGGAGGCAGTCAAGCATGTCAGCCTGTACCACATCTACAACCCTAAGCATTGTTCTGGAGGACCTATGACAACATGCCTGTGCCTCCATGATGGCCTTAAACATACATAGAGTCACACAGGAAGAGACACCTGGATCAGGTGATGGATGGACGAAAGGTTCTCCTCCAAGCACCTCTAACAACTCTCCTGCATGGCACCTCTCTCTCACACATTGGTTATGACCAGAGTCAATAGGCACTGAAGCTACAGTAAACATACTGCCCTAACTGATTGTCTCATCCTCCACCTGTCCAATATCTGATGGCTCACTGGAATTAGTAGGTGTATGCCTACTGGCTTTGTCCGATTGAATTACAGGGGATGGCTGTATGTCAACCTCAGTGTCAGATTCAAGCTCTCCACCCCCACCCCCAACTGTGTCCAACTGAATTACAGGGGATGGCTGTATGTCAACCTCAGTGTCAGATTCAAGCTCTCCATCCCCACCCCCAACTGTGCCTCTGTTTGGTCACCATCATCATCAAAGTCTGCTGATACTCTGACATCATGTGGTAGAAGTCCCACACTTCCACTGTCAGGATCACCTGTGATAATAAGCAATAAATATAGGAAAAAAATGAATACTTATACTACTATAGTCTAGTGCATACTAACACACTAACAGTGGTGCCACTATTACAGACAGTACATGAATGCACACAACAGTCCTGACACCAACATCACAAACTACATATTTCCTTGAACTTCTCATCAGTGCTGACATAAAACTGCTTGGGTTACAATGTGCAGATAATTGTAGGCTCCCTATGCTGGGTGGTCCTGGAAGAAGTTAAGCAAAAGGTAAGGACAACATCATCAAAATTAACAGTAACATGGGGGGGGGGGGCAAAACTTTTATATGTCCATTAATCATGCTTTCAACAATAACTTGGGTGACAATTCCAACCTAAGCCCCATGTGTAATCAATGAGAATGTGTTGTTAACTATAGCAACCTACAATCCCCTCCTGACCAATTTCTTGTTAAACTGAACTAACATATTTTACTATACAAGAGTATTTAACAATTGAGGTA
Organism: Protopterus annectens; assembly: GCF_019279795.1. Classification (NCBI taxonomy): domain Eukaryota; kingdom Metazoa; phylum Chordata; order Ceratodontiformes; family Protopteridae; genus Protopterus; species Protopterus annectens. Next base: position 302,239,038 of record NC_056734.1, read on the forward strand.
CATACACCTACCTGTTAGCTCCTCCTGGGACATACTTGCAGTCCCTGAAACATCAGTGTCAAGGGCATGCTGTTCTGCACTTTCCTGGGAGCTGTCGGGATCCATGACAGTGGGCAGGAACATTTTATTTGCTGTTAATGGTGGTTCTGAAGCCAGCCCCCCTCCCCCGATACCCATCCAACCACAGACCACTGCAGCTGCTCTCTTCTGTACATATGAGATATTGTCAGTGGCCCAATGGTGCACCTAATCATATGTCCTGCTGTGGCCACCAACTGCATTCACATCTGCAACTATCTGCTGTCAAATTTGCATTCTTCCTGACATATCTCCACATCTCCTCCCAAGCAGAAGGGCACCATGTCACCTAAATGCTTCCTTAATGACTTGATTCTCGGGGTCACTGAAGGGTGTTTTTTGGGGATTGAGATGCCTGGGTACCATAGTCCTAGGTGTTCTAAAACATAACAGAAGGATAATACACATAGGTATCACATAACTAAAAAATACCTTTTCCCAGATAAAACAGAAAAGATTTGCATTTCATTATTACCTACTGGAGAAACATAAAACAGTCTAGATATTTGAAATAAGAACAGGAATTGTATGGTTGTAACATATTACATTCACTCACAATCCAAGGCTGGATGCAAAACAAGGGGGAGTAACAATATCAACATATCCTTGTTTGTGCCAAAATAGAAATACAGCTTTGCTCCCCTGCCACCAAAGAATAGGCAAATGACAAATTTTACTAACAAACCATCAGTGAAATGCTAAAAGTGCTATCAAATGAACTGTCCCTGATACATGTTCAGATTTAACACAGAACATCAAATTTTAAGCTATTGCCAATCATGTATACCCATGAAATGCCCTGACAAACCAGCCCATGCCATCAGTACACTTCCAAGTAATCCATACAAGTAACAGCAGCATTTGCTAACTAATATATATATATATCTATATCTATATATATATATATATATATATATATATATATATATATATATATATATATATATATATATATACATACATGTGTGTGTGTGTGTGTGTGTGTGTGTGTGTGTATATATATACACACAGCTAATGCAGAGTTCAATAGTCTTGCTCATGCTGCTTGAATGGAGAGACTGAGGGAAGCAAGTGGCATGTAAGCAGCATAAGAGAAGTATTTTTGTAGCGTTAAAAGTGAAAGATAGATTTTTGGGGGTTTTATACAGTTGTAGCAAATTGAGTATGCATATCCTAACTGTAAAAGCAAGTATGCATGCATAGTCTGTAGTAAAAAACAACTTTAGGATTCAAATATAAAACTGTAGTCAGAGATTCTGGGCTCTAATACTTTGAGTCAATACTATACAGTATTTCACTTCTTTAATAATATTTATACTAAATTAAACTCTACACATGTGGCATAAATGCCCTGCTGTTAACTGCAATCTGTATAACTGGAACATGCATATGTGCAATATATGCATATTTCAAGGATTACTTTTTACAATCTGGAGGTATAGTGTGTATTTGTCAGGAGATATACTTAAATGTAATACTTCAGATAAAATAGTTGTATAATTGTGTTAATGCATTGCATGTCATATATAATGGTACTAATTTTATCTCTTTTTTTTTCTCTCAACCCAACCCTTATCTCTCTCTTTTTTTAATTTTCTATTATGTGTCATTAAATGTCATCCATGTGTACCAAATCACTAAATGCTACACAGCACAGCAAATTAGGCCAGCCTCAATGGATCAACTTGACTCCACTCCACCAGCTGCAGCACAGATGCCCAGCACATCTGGGATTTAACCTGGCACCACTGCCTCTCCTGCCACTGCACTACCTCCACCCTCAGGTAGTACTGCCCTGGCAGCTGGTGCAGTGGTGCCCTCCAGGAGCAGTGGCGGTGGTGGGGATTTCATCACCCACCGGGAGATGTCAGGGTTAGTACGTAGGGATATCCACTGCAACATTAGTGTCCGCCTACTCTGGATGGAGAGGCTGCTCTCCATCATAGTATATAGGAGCAGATGTAAAGCACTCTAGCCACCAGAGGAGTAAGCAGACAGTGATGAAAGTCCAGTGGGTGAGGACTTGATTCTCACTGTCTCCACATTTCATGAGCATGAGCCTGTGGTGTCCCCTCCCTCACCCCAATCATGGTGTCTCCCAAACTTTTGTGTCCCTCACCATCCCTGTGTCTTGTCTTGTTTGCCTTGTTTGTTTGAATTTGCTTTCTCAGTTACCCAACTTACATGACCCTGAAATACCTATGCCCATCTCTTACTGAATTAAAAAAAAAAAAATTGGCATCTGTCCCACATAAAAAAATATCGTCCCATACATTGTTTCCCATTTTGTACACATTTTGTTGACGCACTTGATTTGGTCCAGTTGGCTATACAGCATGATTATGTTGTTGTCACCCCTTTCTCTGAAGGTGACGGTCCAAATTCAGCTAAAATTCTGCACACATTATCAGTTTTTACTTTGAAGAAATGGCTAGCTCTGGTTCTTTCCTACATCCCTCCTGCACATTCCTGTATTTTTTCCCTTTGCTCTTCCCTCTGCTTGTTCAACATTTAATCATTTTCTTATCTACCCCATTTTAATACTTATAATCTGGTCAAAACGTGGAATCACACACAACACATGTAAGTACTAGAAAAAGCAATGGACCCTTCACTTTTTTGCCTCTATGTGGGGTTTGGCATCACAAACCAATGTCAAGCGATAGTGAGTGGCTCGACAATGTACAGATACCTCCATGCAATGCCGCTTAACCCCACTGTGCTACATCCCTATACAATAACATATGCTGAATATATTATAAAGAATAATGTCATTGCATTAGCACTGTTTATTTAAAAGTATTATATACACCTAAATTTGAACCCAGTATCATCTGGGCTCAAAAAGAAATGTGTCAATGCATTTACACCTGCTGCCACCCAGTCAGTGAAGCAGTAGGTGTATTTCATAGACTCAATACTAATTCCCAGACTTTTAGCACTGTGGCTCACGTTTGTACACTGCTTAACTATGCACAAACAGGGAAAGTAATGCAAATGTGTATTTTGCATGGGCAGACACTTTGCCAACCATTGTGCAAACCCACTGCTCACCACTGCACTATGCATAGTCAATATTAGCATATATTAGTGCTGTCCATTTACTCTTTATGCTGTGCAACTACATGTGGAAACATAACAAACTGAAGGTCCTATCTAACAATATGTCACATATTTACAATGCAGCCATGTGTTACCTCACCCCATGCACTGCAACCCTGGTGACTCAGTATATTTTCACATATATATCTACTACACTACATAAATTAATATCAAATGTTCTGAGATATGCGAAGCACATAAATATGGTAGCATGCAGAAGTAAAATTATCTTCACAGTTGAACATACCTACACATCCATCAACTGATCCTTGGAATTATTGACCCATAAGCTTAATGAGCCTTATCCTCACGGCTATGGAAAGAATTATCATGGACCTTATCCATAGGGACAGAGGTAACCTTCTACACACTTGACCTGACCCATTTTGTTTTTTTCAAGTGTAGATCTTGTTTATTAAACCTACAGTACTTATTTGATAATGTCTTCAATGCCCTGAATAAGGGAAAACAGGACATACTGCTATGTTAATTTAACCAAGGCCTTTGACGCAATTCTCCATTCTGGTATCATACAGAAAATCTCCCATTTGGGGATTAATCCATACATTACTAGATGAGTAGCCAACTGGCTGACCAACCCAATGCACATTGCCAAAGTTGAATAGTCCACCTTCACCAGTGACCAGGGGCAGCAATATCCTAGACCTGGTCATTACCAACATGGGCGACCTGTGTTCCACACCAGAGGTCAATTCCTTGTTGGTCAGATCTGACCACAAGCTAATCAGCTTAGACATCTACATCCCACCCCCACCATTAATGAAACCACCATAAAAAATGTCGCCAAAGCCAACTTCATGCTTCTTAAGACAGAAGTGGCAAACTTCACGACACCTATGCAGATGGACAATAGAGGTATGACTGCTGAAACCTACACAAATGCATTTTACAAGCACTTACACGAGTGCATGGATCATGCTATCCCTAAAAGAACCAAGATCCTATCTTCCAAAAAAAGGAAGCCTATCTGATGGTACCCTGCCATAAACAAACTCTACAACAGAAGAAAGAAACTGTTGCAAAAAAGAGTAAAATCCTATGACTGGAAGAACTCCCTGGTCAGCCTCAATAAGAAGCTGAGATCCCTCATAAAATCCTCCAAAGCTAGTTATGAAAACAAAATCGCCACCGATTCTAAAGACAACCACAAAGCATTCTATACTTATGTCAAGAATCTCAATGGCAACACTCTGATCTGCTCTGAGTTACAGCACAATGGCACTAAATATACAGAATCAACTGATATTGCCAACATCCTGGCAGATAGGTTCAGTGCTAATTTTACCCCTGCTCACCCCTAAAGGTTCCATGTCTATACCAGAAGAATGCAAAGTTCCTGTAATCACGGCTACACAGGTAGAAACCACACTCTCCAAAGCCAAGAACACAGCATCCATGAGACCTGACAACATCCCAGGCTGCATTCTACATGAACTACGGAATGAACTGGTATCTCACCTAAGCACCATGCTCAATCATAGCCTCACCACAGGCTTTGTGCCCACTGAATGGTGCACAGCAATGGTTATCCCACTCCACAAAGGGGGAACTACCACGGACCCCAGGAACTACCGCCCTGTTAGCCTAATGAGCCTGGTCTGCAAAGCCATGGAACGTATCATCATGGAACTTATAAACAAAGACATTGGTAATCTCCAAACTCTGGACCCCACCCAGTTTGGGTTTGTAAAAGGCAGATCATGTCTCCTAAACCTGACTAACTTCTTTGAAGCAGTCACCAAAGCTGTAGACGAGGGTAAGGTGGTTCACACAGCCTATCTAGATCTCGCCAAGGCTTTTGACACCACCCCCCACTCTGGAATTATAGATAAACTCACTAAACTAGGTATAAATCCCTATGTCACAAGATGGGTTGTCAACTGGCTCACTGACAGAACCCACACTGTGAAAGTAGCAGACTCAAAATCTGACTTCAGACCAGTGACAAGTGGAGTACCACACGGTTCAGTCCTGGGTCCTCTCCTGTTTGGTATTTACTTTTCTGAAGTACAGGCTAACGCAAAAGGTCTTTGGCTAATGAAGTTTGCAGATGACTGCAAACTAGGAGCCATAATTGAAACTCCTAATGATGTAGACATCCTACAAAAGGGCCTCACTGAGAGAGATGCCTGGCGTCAAAGCCATGGCATCAAGCTCAATGCCAAAAAGTGCTTTGTCATCCTCTTTGGTAAAAACTCTTTACCCATGAGCTACCACATAGGAGGTAGTCTACTTAACACCGAAAGTGTGACAAGAGACCTTGGGACATAGGTGGACATTAGTCTTTCCTTTGATAATCACATCATCACAGTTGTCAGGAAATCCTTCTGCGTGGCACACCTCATCACAAAAGGTTTCTCAACCAGGAAAAAAGAGGTTATTGTTCACCTCTATTCATCACTCATTAGACCCATTATGGAGTACAATGTCTGTTTTGGTATGTACCTCACAAGACATCTACAAAAACTGGAAAGGCTGCAGAAATACCTCACAAAGAGGATTACCTACCTCAAACAGATGCCCTACGCAGACTATCTCAAAAAACTCCAGCTTTACTCCATCACATATCACCTACTCAGAGGTGATCTCTGCCTAACATACAAAGCTATGTCAAACCCAGAGCTGTTGGACATGCCAACCCTCCAAGCTACATGCTCTAGGGACCTAAACCTTGTCACCACAATAAACAGAACATGCTGGAGAGAGAGATTCCTGTCCCAGAAACTTCCCATACTCTGGAACAAAATACCTATCTATATCAAACAAAGCTTCTTATTAGCACTCTTCAAGAAAAATCTTGATGATTGGATGGGAAATAGGAAATTCACCCCAGGGATCACCTCTGTGGCTCTGCTCGACAGGGGCACAGGAAAATAATTTTCTTGGGTGGCGAAAGCCAGGGTGCCTTTTTGACTAGGGATGTATAGGCCCTAGGGCTGATAGCCTAGTATCTACCTATGAACCTATTAGCCAGTTACCAGTGGAGTACCACTAGGATCTGTGCAGGGTCCTCTACTGTTTGGAAACTATTTCTCTGAAGTCCAGGTGAAGGTAGATGGCCTGTGACTTACCAGGTTTGCAGATAACTGTAAAGTGGGCACAATCATATAGAGTCCCTAATCAATGTTAATACCATACAGAAAGGGCCGGCACAGAGAAATTGTTGGTGCCAAACTCACAGACTAAAACGTAACTCAAAAAATACCTCATTGTCCCCTTTGGCAAAGAAGTACCCCTCTAATTATGATATACATAGCACCTCTCTAAGCTCAAACTCAGTGGTATGAGTCTTGGGAACACAGGTTGATAGCAATCTAAACTTCAGTCACTATGTGTTCATAGTGGTAAGACACCCATTCTACATTGAGCACCTCATAAATAAGGGCATCATATCCAAGATCATGGAAGTCATAGCTCCACTGTACTCAACCCTTATCAGACCACTAACTGAGTACAATACTACCTTCTGTATATACCTCATCAGAAAGCTGTAGCAACTGGAAAAAACACAGAGGCTTCTGACCAGGAGAATCCATGGCCTCCAAAACATGACATACATGGAAAGACTGAAAAACTTGTCACTGTACTTAGTATCATACAGGCTGCTGAGAGGCGACATATACCTGGCCTACAGATCAGACTCAGAGCCTGTCCTACTAGAAATGCTGGATATCTACAAATCAAATGAGACAAGGATAAC
>NC_056734.1:302248438-302448438 GCF_019279795.1 Protopterus annectens
GAGGACTCAATGATTACACCCAGTATGCAAGAATCAGCAAACGCAGTAGGCCAAAGGTCATATACTTTAGCCTGAACTGTTGAGAAGTAAATTCCAACCATAAAGGGCCAAGCACCAATCCCTGGAAACACCAATGGAGGCAGTTCTACTAGTACTGGTTGATTCACCAATTTTCACAGTATGTCTTCTGTCAGTGAGCCAATTAGTTACCTATCTAGTGACATAAGGGTTAATCCCCATCTAGGAGAATTTCTCCATACCTGCATGGGGGATTGTGTCCAAACCCTAGGCCAGATCTAGATAGCAAGTATGCACTGTCTTACCTTCCTCCAGGCCTATCACACAGAAGCGATGGGCTGTGAAAACATCACAGATCAACTATTGCATGACTCAGCACATACACCTTCCTGACCTGGTTGAATACACATTTCAACACACCCTCCAGATAGAGTTTTTTCCTGTAGAAGGGTGTATACGTCAACATGTAGCCATGTCAGTTGGAGGGGGGGGCACCACCCAATGCATGCATGCATTGACACATACTGACTGTCCTCATCTGTGAGGTAGACCGACATGTCATCATGAACCTTTACTAAATTCTCACTAGTAATATGCTGGCTGTGTGCAAGAAACATGTGTGAGTGTTAATGCTACATCATGACTGTTACATCTTTTAGATGTCCTCAAAGAGGTCATCGAGGACAGGCATGATGACAACACTATCATCCTTTTGAAATTGACAAGCCCAAGACATTTGACACACATCCACACTAAGAATTACACTCAACATTGTCAGATGTGGCCATAAACACCTATATCACCAAGATGGGAGAGCACTGTATCACATACATGGCACCAAACTATGTTGAAATGTGAGAAGTGAACTATATCTCACATCCAGTGATCAGGTTCGTACATCAGGGCTGTCTGCTAGGCCATTTCCTGTCTATTATTTATGTCACAGACATCACAAATGACATATGCATTCTGTGTCCAAACATCTGTCTGAAGACCTACAGATTGTCGGCAACCATTGACTTCAACTGTGATATTAGTATAATACAGACAGTATCAATATACACCAAAGATTGCTGCCACAACTATGACAACACATGCAATGAACAAAAAGATGAGGGGGATTTGTTACATCAGGAAAACAAATGCACAACCAATAATGTAGACATCACACCTTATAATCAGACCAATAGCTATGTGTCCTGTGTCTTGGGGTAGATGATATGTGGAACATCCATCAGCAAGTGGCCAGTGATGACTACTCCTCTGCATGTAACACAGCTATTGAGTAAGTGAAGGACATCCAAATCACTTCTGTAATGCACAGCCTTCATAACACCAGTAGCTGACTAAAATGCACCCTTCTTCATGTACCTCACAACACATCTTTCAGTAATGTGGAACTGAAGTGTAGCACCTTTGTTGCAGTGAGCTGTCACACATCTTATTCACCATACCTACATATTCTTTCTGTGGCATAAACATTACTGTCTTTTGGTGCAGTAACCTCATCAAGTTGGTACACCAGATGCAAGTGTGATGCCTGTTATGCACACAGTACATACATAGCTGACAGCATTAATAGCACAGGTAACATTTATGACAGTGTGGATTGTCCCATATATGTATGTATGTATGTATATATATATATATATATATATATATATATATATATATATATATATATATATATATATATATATAGGTCTACTTTACATGGTCAACTCTTCAGAAAGTCAACTTTCATATGGCTGAGACCATATGATCGACTTTTGAAAAGCCGACCGTATAAAATAAACACATAACACACACCAAATACTTACCTTTCAGCTGTTAGCAAATGTATATATATATATATATATATATATATATATATATATATATATATATATATATTTACATAGAAAGAGAGAGAGAGAGAGAGAGATACATGTGTGTGTGTTATGCACACCAGTCAACTCACATGTATTGATCATAATGTCGCATACAGGTGTAGCTGTGTCCTTCCTAGCACCTCCAGCAGATGTTACAGTATCAGGACAGTGTGTGTTACTACCCACATAGAGTGCACACATGTGATAATAGTTGTACAACTGTGCTTCTGCAGAACCATCTCTAACCACTTTAAATCACATATGTTATGTCAGAGACAGGGGATTACTGGTGGTATTATCTCATATTGTCCATAATTGTGAGTGCTTCTTTTAACATTGTCCATGAGCCTTTACCTGTGTCCCACTGGAGACCTCTGCTGACATTACACTCATATTCAGGCAAATCAGTTTGCACCATTTCACAAAATGCACCCTACCCCAATTCTATAAAACATCCCTGATAGATGTCCTCTGCATTGTTCATGTAAGGATGCTTTTCTCACACAGACATCTTCCCCATTGTTATGTCAACTTGTGTGGCAATCACATAATATGCATTTTCACTGTGCAGTCACTACTGTACCATATTGATATGTGATTGGTGTTGTTGCTACAACTGTCTTCCATTTACATGTCCTCATCTTATGTATATTAGGTGGTTTCACCTGTCCTCTTTCCCTGTGTTCATTCCTACAATTCATCTGTGTGCTTAGATCATTTATACAACATCAGTACAGTATGCCAGGAATGGGATTTCATAATACTACGCACTGCATACACTGTCCTGTACTGTGTTTGGAACATATACATATCATACCTCTCAACTGTCCAGATGTTCGCAGTTTGCCTTATATCTTTTGGTTTGTTCCTTATAAAAGTTGTAGTTTTCTGCCATATCACTGGGATGATTTCAGGACTGATGTCACTAAATTAAACTCATTTGAGTTTCAAATGTCAAATCCTTCAGAAAATGAATCTTAACACATACCTTGCTGTTCTATCACATTTCTTGGTTTAAATGTGCAAATATGTGGAATCTGTCCACCATTATGTTTGTATTTGTCCAGATTTCTTGCACTACGAGATTGACAGCTATGGAAGTGTATATGTTAAGCCCTTGGGGATCATTGTGTCATCCATGCAAGCACGCTGACTGTGCTCTGATGTGAACAGGATTGCTATCTGTGTTGCTTTACATGGTTTACTGCTTAGCAACACTGCTTTCAGCCACAAAACCATGCATATTTCTGTTTAAATGTTGTCCACAGCATGAATATGTAATTAGCGCACACAACTAAACTCCATGTAGACTTTGTGTTAAACCTACACAGAGTTTACCGAATCCCATGGTATGTCTAATTCTATGTACTCTTATTGAGGGATTGCTGTTTAACTGATTTATCACTTAAATATTATCAATTTGATTATATCTTTTACTCAATTTTTTAACATTTCAATAAGCAAATAACGTAATCAAATATAGAATAAATACATTATGAATGATTATGAATAATAAACCAAAAGCACTGTGTACAATGTGTACAATATAATATTCATCAGCTATACTTTTCTTTTTGCTTTTTGTCTAACCCACTACTCTAAATCTGCTATACCTGCTCTTCCATAGTTACATCTAATGCTCTTAATCTCTTTGCACCATCTCTAATATTATTTTATTTTTATTTTTTATTCTTTCTCACTTTTTATATTATTTATGTCTCTTTCCATTTCCCCCCTCTCATCTACTAACTTAAAATTAAATCTATGGTAAAGTGCTTTTTGACATTATTTGGTCTTATAATGTTTTTCTTAAAGTAGATGCTTTGTATCTTTATTCAATTAAATTAATACTGTTTTGGAGCTTTTCTCCCCAGGCCTCTACTGAAAATGGACATATATCCAGCTAGACTAGCCTGGTCAACAAATGTAAAATAAAATAAATAATTAATAAATAAATATGTACAAAGGCCTCAAAACATAATGTTAAAAATAAAACTACAATTTTTTCTCATTTTCCATTATCATTCTCAATTATAAGTAATAGGATTCTCTTGATATATATCAATGAGAGAAATCACTTTGAATCAAAGATTCTTTTTGAATACATTAGGCTGAATTCTTAGTTCTTTGACTTTAGTCTATTTAAAAGCAGTTTCCTTTAAAAACATAAGAAAGTCTTCAAAGTTGGAGGAGTAGATATTTTCCATTTCTTGTTAATGCATTTCTTTGCTACCACAAGGATGGACCAAAGAAGAGTATAGTTAATATTCATCAAGTCAGTTTTTTCATTTACATTAAATAACGTTAAAACCTTTATTAAAGAAATTTTTTCAGTAAATAAAACTTGCACAAATTCATCTATCTTAGTACAGAAACAACTCAAGAATGAACATTCATAGAATACATGAATCCAATCTGATTTGCATTGTTGTAAACACCTCCAACATAAAAGGGAACTATTTCCATTTATTTTGGTAATTCTATTTGGGGTTTCAAAGATCTGTTTAAAAATTTCCAATTAAAAATATGCCAGTATTGTAACCAGTATGTGTGAATTAACACACAATAACAATTGAGACTTATTTTGTGAAGTAAGTTGAGATGCATGTCCTAAAGTAATATAATTCAGAACTTTTTGATTTAAATTTACTTTATATTCTGTAATTATTTATAAAGTTTTAAAAGTGCTATTAATTTTTTATTATATGTAGTTTTGTATATCAAATAAAAAATGTGCTCTTTAAAATGTGAATTGGAGATGACTATACAAAGTTCATTTGTATTACTTTTCAAATTGTGCAATAATAACTAATCTTGTGGGTTTAAATTAAATTCCATAATAAGTTGCTGGATGTCTTTAGATTTTAAATCTTTAATAAGTTGATACCAGCAGAAAAACTCCTCAGTTTCCAAAAGTTCCAGAGTGTGGTTATTAATTTTATTGAAAAAAGTATGTAATACTGAAAGGGATTAAAGATTAAAACCATACTTTCATGTGAATATTAGAAAAAAAATCACTTTCTTAAAAGCTTTTGCATAATATTCAAGTATTCTGAATCTGTAGGATAGAAAACATTATATTGTATTAGATTACAAAGATAATGACAAAACAAATTATTTGAATTAGTTGGAATGCATTTATGTAAAGTATTCTTCTTGTTATCAAGAATAGTTAAGTGTAAAGTTTTCCAATTTGAATTATAGTTAGGATCAATCCAATTTAGCATAATTTTAAATATTGAAGCCTTTACATAAGTATCTATATCCAGAAAATTAATTCCACATGGATTCCAAGCTCTTATTTGATTTGAGAGAGCTATTATGGATTTGTGAGAGAACCAAAGAAAAATTAAGAGGAGATTATTTATTTCCCTAATGTGATGCTTATTTGGAAAAAGAGACAAGGCTTGGATTATATAAAATGTCATGGAGAAAAGAATCATTTTTATTAATTGGAGTCTAGCATCAAATTAAATGATTAATGTATTCAATTTGGAAATAATATAATTTATTAAGTATGAAATATTATCATAATTAACATTTCTCATTTCATATTGATGATAATAATTTGATAGTTAGATATTCGATTGAGACAACCTGTGTAACAATTATATAATTTTAAAAAATTAAAAGATTTGTTTTTATTTATTATTATAACTTTAGATTTAATACATAAAAACTGTAGGTATGAAGAATACTGCAGACACTTAAGAGTGCAGTCAAATCAAGCAGTTCAGTTGTTAAAAAATAATTTAGCAATCAGCATAACATACAAGTGTGATCAGTCCATTTCTTTTCCATTGAGCACTTTAATTCGTTAGACTATAAGTGATCAAAGAAGTTTTGCTGATTGCCAAATTACTTTTTAAGAACTGAACTGCTTGATTTTACTGCACTCCTCTGCTTGCTGCATGTTGAAGAAATAATGCTGTATTTTAAAAGGAATCCACGGCCTCAAGTTGCTTCTTCCTTAGGAAGTTTTGAAGTTCATAAATTTAGATTTAGCTTGATTAAAATAAAGTCCAGAAATAGTTTGAAAAGTTTGTATTGTAAACTTTAGGTTGAGAAGAATTATTTCCAAATTGGAAAGTGTCAATAGAATATCATCAGCAAATAGCATGATTTTTGAGGAATAAGTATTAGATATTTCTATATCTTTAATGTTTTGGTTTTATTATTAGATTAAAAGAATCAGGCCATACAAATGTAAAAACCCTTATAAAGTAACATATATAATACAAATGTTTGTAATGTGAATAAACAACAAACACAGAATTATCACAATCTGTAGTCCAATAGCAAAATATACAAGTCATTAGACTATACAGCACTACCTTACCAAACAACAAATACCATTTAAAAGATCTCTGTAGTAAATACATAAATGATAGAGACAAAGTATAATAATAATTAAGAAGATGTGTGTATAACTGAATATGTTTACAAAAGACAAGATTAAATATGTATATGTATCTTAAATTATAGCACGTAAAACAAGATATTGTAAACCATAGGAAACATGTACATCTTATCTCTCAAGTTTCCCTTGTTAAAAATTTCATTTTTATTTTCTTCAACTCATTTCCCTTTCCTCTTTCCTCTCTTTTTCCTCCCATCATATTCCCTTCCCCTCTTTCCTTCCTTTTTCTTATCCCTATATTTCTTACTTTACAATAATTTGAAAGTAAACTTGTGATCATTTCAAGATCAATTTCCTCACTGAACTCAATAAATATGTCAATGAATATTTTTATAGCTATTAAGTCTATGTACTTATTAATAAATAAAATGAAGACAATCATTAAGTATTTTCATATGGGCACTGAGTTTCAACCCAGTGAAATACTAATATTTTTCAAACTATTAATTGATAATATTAATTCAATGCATACAAATGATAACCTCCTGTATTTTGAACAACACATATGAAATGAAAAGTATTACCTTTGATCAGTGGAGGGTGGCAGGTAAACAAAAAATAGAGGCAATGTGTTTGTGTGTGTGTGTAGGAAAGGGACATATAGACAGAAATAATTTTGAAACAAAGGCACCAATCTCTTATAAGTTTATGTTTCTACCATCTATGCTGCTATGTCCATGTTTATAATAAAATAAAAAGAATTGCAGGCAAACTTGGGAGATACCCTGAACATACATCATGCACATCATGTGATTAATAAAGCATTCACAAGTTACATTACTGATTTTAAATCCAATTACAAAGCCCAGTATTTTTAATATAAAAATCACAACAGCAGGTGTTTCTGTCTGACAAATGGAATAAATTCCGGTTTTATATTAAACCAGTCTGCATATTTATACAAGCAAAAACTCTTTCAATTATGTATAATCTGTGCAATAATCCACATTTCATGTAGAAATGAAGGAATAATGGAAACTAAAACCTCACACACTGATGGGACATTTGAACCTCAACAACTTGCAATTTTTTATCACATTGTCACGTTCTATGTGCTGCAAGAATTATGAGCTAGAAATCCATAAATTACAGAAAATTATTTCCACCTCAACATGCTAATAAGAACAGATGTTGTGACATTACTAATAATAGGTAATCTATTTAGTTCTTTAATTGCAACCTGTACATTTTCCCAAGGAAGTCGTACTTTGGAAACTAATGTGACAAATTTTAAAGCTCTGTCACTTATTTATTACATCAAACAGTAGACATGATATATAAATCAGGCACAAACACTAAAATGATTTGTTGTGCTACACTCCTTCTGAAGAGTAAAATATTAGAATAATTGATGCCACTTTTGAGTGTGATTTGAAATTCAGTACATTAGTTATATGCATTTTACAATAGATTTCCTGTATAATGTACTTACATCTATTAATAAACTATTTATATCCAAGTAGATGAATCATGAAAACAGCTTTGCTCCAATATAGATTTGTATATGCCTTTCTTCTTATTGTTAATATTGAATTGTCATAGTATTAAAAAGTGCACATTCCTAAGTGTCATGTAGTGATAAACAATCACGACTCTTTATACTATCACTAGAAAACACATTGTTCTAGGTATTTTTAAACTAGAGTTCACTTCACTCCTTTTTTATTCTTATTACTTTTCTCCTTCTCCTCTCCCTCCCCCCTTGAATCTCAACATCAAACTTCTAACAAAGTCAATGTACACCGTACAATCCAACATTAATTTGGGAGAAAACTAGAAAAAAAATACAAAACTGCTGTAAACACACATCTGAATACTCATACCATTACAAAGTAAGCTGAAACTTATAAAACTCGTGCATCAGTGCATGTAAAAAAAAATCTCCATTATATGATGAAACTTTAATATTCACCTGTATAAATAAAAGCCAATTAAATTAGGTCAAAAGTAACTTGTGTGTTTACTAATATAATGCCTTAAAGAGGAGAACCTGCAAAATTGTAGCACTATCTATGTAAGGAAGTAACCAGTAAGTGACTTCCTGTTTATACGTAGTCACAGATCTAACTAACAAAAAAAAGAGCTGTTGGAGAAGAAAGGAAAAAAAAAAAAAAAACAAAGAAGACAACAAAGTGAGCCCATGAACAGGATCACGAGGCAAGAATGTATTAACTAAAGTGACAGAATATAGTTGCTCATCCTAATTTAACAGGCAAAAAAATGAACAAACAAAAGTGCATATAATACAATGGCAGAGTTGACAATGAAAAGAAAAGCACTCTGACAAGTTCCTCTAATGGGTTTATTTTATCTCCTCAAAAGTTTAATAGCGCGAATGGCATGTACAGCGAAATTCCCATTCAGCGAAGTGTTAATTGAGAGATCGCAATACAGTGAAGATCGGATAATTTTTACTTTCCTCACTGTAGTGATATCTCAGAGTTGGTATATATAATTAGTGGGGGGTGTGGGGGGCACAATCCACCACAATAGCAAATTCGCTGAATGGCATTATCACTGTACATGCTGTTCACTGTATTCAGCTTTCGAGGAGATAATACAGATCCCCTCTAACATCCCACAATCAACATATTTAATAATTCTAAACATTTACCATTTAAACCAGCTATCGGCAAACTATTAAATATAGTATTGTTTATCTTAACTAATGCAAAGCAATTCCAAATAATGACAGAGGAAAAGAGAGAGAAAAACTCAAAATATTTTGCAAGTTCAAAGGCTATACCATACTTTGGACAAACAGATTTGATGACAGTTATTTACTTCTAAATTTATAATCAAGTTGATATTTTGTGAAAACATATCTATTTAATTAAAATATGGACTATTTAACTTATCTTCGAATTCAAAAGAGGTTATAAGAATACATTACTATCACTACGAGTCTGAGCGTTAAAGTCCCATATACCTTAAGACACCAGGGAAGATACTGGACAAAGAAAATATTAAAAAGAAGTGAGAATTTGATTAATTTCAACAATTATTTTGTGGTTGTAAATTTTAAAGATCTGCTAGATGCAGTTTGAACTAGAGTACACTTTTGTTTCTTTTTCTTCATATCAACCCATGATTTTTTTTCCGAAGTTCTTTTTAAGGATGGAGATGACCAGTCCATGTCCTCTGATGTTGGTATCAGGTTACTGTTTTTAACAAATGAGGAAGCTTCTTCCAAGTTATTAAAGATTCTTGTTTCATTAGGTAGTTGAACTTTGGGTCTATATTTGAACACTGAACATTCAAAATGTTGAGTGTTCTA
Source organism: Protopterus annectens (assembly GCF_019279795.1). NCBI lineage: Eukaryota > Metazoa > Chordata > Ceratodontiformes > Protopteridae > Protopterus > Protopterus annectens. The sequence continues at coordinate 302,258,025 of NC_056734.1, forward strand.
ATACTGAACACTAGAAATCGAAAATACAAAACATCGAACATTCGGAACAGCAAATTTTTTCCTAGCAAAAAAAATGTGCTGTTCCAAAACACATACACACAACACAAGCACACCAAACAAACAGCAATCCACACACATACACCTAATCTCTTACACCTAACCCTACACTAAACTATACATACACCACTAACTATCCACTTACCTTAACCCAAACCCTAAAGTCCGTCACTATCACACAGTCACCTCACCCGTGCCCTAACCCTAACTCACCTACCCCAGTCTTACCCTCACATTCACACAATCACACACTTACCTGACCCGCACCCTAACTCACCTATCTCACCTAACCCACCCTAACCAAGCCACCACACAATCGCACACTTACCTAAACCTGACCTGTAACTTTCCACCAGAGTGCTGAAAATACCAAAGCAACAGAAATGGACAACCAAATTCTTTCCCTAGGAAAGAAATCGGTTTTCTGTTTCTTCAATATTTTCAGCATTCGCTGAAAATGGGTCGATATTAGAACACTCAACATTTCAAATGTTCGGTTTTCTAATATAGACCCTTGAATTTTTAATTTGGCTAGAAATAAAATCTGGGATTTTTAGACCATTCTGTCTTAAAGCTTTTACCAGAGGCCAACAGTTCTTTCTTTGCTCTATTTTTTTGTTTGTTTTGTTTTTGTTTTTTATATCTGATAAGATTTTGTATATATTTCAGTGAAACTTTTTTCCATGCAGTTTTAAGTATCAATTCTGTATCTGAATAAGATAGAAATTGTATAATAATGGACCAAGAAGGAGACGCTGAGGAACAAGGAATAGGTTTCCTATGGCTCTATGACCTCTTTTGATAAGATATCAAAAACCTTCCTGAAAGTTTAATATTTCAGGAAGCTGAGAGTTCATCACATTCAGATTTTTTTAGGGAGTCCAAATATCCTTATGTTGTTTCTTCTTTCTATTTTTTCCAAATTGTCTATTTTACTTAAGAGCCAAGTATTTTGTTTTAGTAAAAAGGGGGGTTGAATTTCTTCCTCTTTCAACCTGCCATCAATGTCATTTAAAGCATTTTCAATATCAGAAATATTTGTTTGATGTTGTTGCATTTCTTTAAAGACCTCAGTTAGTTTAAAACAATGTTCTTTTACATTTTCTAGATTGCCCTGGAATCCATCCATTTTGAAAGATAATTCTTGCAGAGTTAACGTTATTTGTTGTAAGTCCTTTCTCAAGGAGATTTCAGCTTGAGAGTGTTTAGAATTACTCATTTTCAGTCAGGAATTCAGTCTCTAAGTAAAATTGACAGGAAAAGTGGTATAACATCTCTTCAAAATCAGAAAATAAAAAGACTAATAAAATATTTATAAGATTATGTATTTTTAATAAATAAATTATTGTCCTATATTTTAAGTAAGTCTACAGAGCTGTAAAAAAGTGATGTTTTCAATTAGCCATGTTGGCTCCACCCTCAGATTATATCTGTTGGATTGTCTTCTGTTCTATATATATTTAATCAGATACTTCCATATGATTAGACCATGGATTAATAGATCTAATGCTCCCTTTATTTTACCACAAAATTGCCTTTCTTTTCTCTACTATTCTTGCTACTTTTTTATTAATTACAATGTACACCCTACAATTTTCAAAATTATTAAATAATTTACATTTCTACCCAATATTTAATTAATGGTTCAACTAATAAAATGGAGTTTTGTACATATAGTCTGAACTGTGCTTTCCTTTTTTTCACAATATGTTTCCTGTAGTTATTACCCTACTTTACCATTATATAATGATTATGAAGTTCTTCTGTTACTTTAATTTCTAGATCTGTTATTGTTAAACTAAATAATGCAAAAGGGGTTGCACAACTTTTATTGTTCCTCTATCATCCATTGTTTTTCTCTTGATACAGCAATTACTAAATTGTTGATTGTGGAGTCTTCACCATTGGCTTAGTCTAATTTCTAAACTGTTCTCCTTTTTTTCTCTTAAAGTACTTTTCAGTTAAACAATTACATTAATTTTCCCTTCCTTTTTACTTAACTTTAAAGTGCAGCTGATGTTCACAAGTTAGCTGGCCTTTGGTGGATGTACCTGTCAACACAATGTTTCAATTTCCTAAACCTAAAACCATTCATTTTCCATGTTTTATCTGTTTTAACTACTGTCTTCTTTACAACTATTGTACAGTGATCAGTTCCCCATTTAAAGATCCTTACTTTTTTTCTACTGATTCTGTATACATGCAATGAATATAAACTGTAAATACTAAGAAATGTAAATGTTTGAGTTCTACTGTATACATGTTTTTCAAAGAAATTCAGTGTCTTTACTTAACCTGTAAATTTACAATATATGGATTATGTTATGTTGTTGTAAATGGTTTGATAATTCCTTCACTACTTGTTGAAGAGACGTGACTTTTGCAGTTGTGCACTAATATTTTTTTATAATTAAACATTTGTTATTTAAGATGTCAAAAATTACAAAGGAAAATAGAAAAAACATAACTCATATATGCATACATACTTGCATTAAAATGGTTAAAGGAAATTTAGAACAGCATAACTACAGAGTGTCATCATGGTAGGAAAAGGAAAGGAAAAACAAAAGAAAAAGCAGTATATGATCATAAATCTGTTCAATTTATGGATCAAAATCTTATATTGTAATCACATTAATTTATTGCAGTTAGCCTGATATATTACTCCCATCATATTTTCACTGGAAATTTGGAAGATGTGCATGCTTCCAGGTGCAAAGATATGATTTGTGCTCTTAAAACACTCTGCCCAGTGATTCACTCAGCCATTGATATTCAATTCTCCTTTCCATTTCATCTTCTATGGATATTTCTTTGGCAATATCTATTTTTAAATTATTATAAAACTTAGGGTACTTTTATTATCATTTTACAAAAAAATTGAAATGTGATTTTCATCCACATAAAGGCACAGAGTTTGTTATATATTTGTTTGCAATGAGAGTGCTGAGAGACATTGAGATATTAAGCTTTCTGTTCAGCTCCAATAATAACACTACCATTGGGTAATAAAACTGAAGTCAAAAGTTCCTGACCCTATACCTGACTCATAGAATAGGAAAATCTAAGAAAGTATGGTTTTGATAACTATTTAACATTATATGCTCTTGTGTTATATTCTTTAACAACTAACATTCAATGAGAAGTTTATTTGAATTAAAAATCCTTCTCAAAAAACTTATGTAATACTAGGGGTATGTTGAAGGGTAATGTGATTAAAATGACCTGTGCTATATACCAGTTATTCAAATTAGATAAATTTACATCAAACAAAGACTGAAGCTAAGTTGACATTTTCCAGGGAACTTGAAGCTTCACCTTTCTATAGGAATTTGGAAAAAGAAGTTTTTAGCAGTCAGGAGAGTCAACACTTGTCACAAAAGAAGTAAGACTAGTGAAATTAAATGTATTTTTTATAACATCAACAATATTAGGTAATGGAAAATAATTAGAATGAAAACAAAGGTATTAGGAACTATACTATCACATCATAGGCATGTTAATCAGTTTCTTTATAATATATCATATACCTCAATTCCAGGAATTTAAATTGCTGTGCAGTGAATATCTGATCTTGTACTCAGATTGAAAATTACTGGGCCAGATTCAGAAAACTTTCCGATATCACGGTAAGCAAAACTGTGAGATTTACATCTATGCATCATGGAAAGACCCAGGAGCTTGACTGTATATTGTATACAGTATGCTAATAACTGTATAATGACATACCGATGAGGAATATTATTAAAACAAAACACTCCATTTATGCCAATTAAGCAGAACAAGATGACCTAATGATTTAGAAATGCATAAAGTTCACACAGTGGAGATACAGTCACTGTGTATTTGAACTCAGAATTTTTTTTAAGTTCAGAATGAGAAAATCACTAGCACTAGGGGTTGTTGCAATATTAGTAAATGTGTATCTGCAAGAGCTTCTTATGACTGCTGTAATGCCAAATGGTGTGCAACATCATTGCAGGATCATCAAACCACACTTAACATTTTTTTCTCCACATCACTGTCATTGTGGACCAGTACAGTGGTGATAGTGATATTATTCACGAAACTGTAGACATGTGTCAGCCTCATCTGCAGTACCATGGGAGTCATGTAGTACCTACCCCTGTGAATACTGAGGCATGTGTGTCTTTATATCTGTTAGTTACAGGGAGCTTTCAGCAACCTACTGGGGACACAGTGTATGTACCCAAGGCATCTGCCTTGAGAACACTCCATCAGCTTCTTGATGCCATGCTTCAGCATGTAGGAGAGCATATGAGGTTCCCATGTATCACAGGGGAGAGAGAGTCAACACCTTGAAAAATTCCTGTGATATAGCCCAAAAGTATTGGGGGACATAAGCTTTACCCACATTAAAAAGGCTCTACCTTGTGAACTAGGAAGAAGGTAGGTGGACTGCGAAAAGTATCATTCCTACCAATTGTCATGTGGGCTATAATGTACAGGGTATCAGCTACAATATGTGTGTATACAATCCAGGCAGTTATCATGATTTACACATATGAAACACTTTAAACAGTACCAATGGTTTGTGAGGGGTGACGTCAGGCTGTGGCATCTTTTTCAAGATAACAGATATGCCATAGAACCCTATATTTTGACAACCACAAGAAATTGACTAAATCAGGGCTATAACAATGTCTAACTGCAAACAAGAAACATTATTGAGCATATTTTGGGGCTGATGAAGGCACAGTTTCATCTGGTGCGCCATGTGTGCAGAAATAATGTCTGTCTGTGATGTTATACATCAGTATACTGAGGCAGAGATTGAGTCAAACATGAAGTCAAGGGAGGAGGAAGAACCAGAAGCAAGTGCTGATCATGTAAGATGGAGGCAAGCACAGTGTGCCATGGCACTAACAAAGAGGCGGTAACTTGCACATAGCTTCAGGACATAGTGTACAGGAGCAAAGCAGATGCACTACGATGAACATTATGCATATAGTACTAACATCAGGTTATGCTTACCCATGTATAGACTAGCCATGCTGTGCATCAGACTTAAGCAACCAAAGTAATGATGTACCAAGGGCAGGGAACAGTCATCATCATTTGCACAGGTGGAGAAGGGAGCATAGGTGTGCATGTCTTTCACAGGTAAGTGTGTACATGTGAGTGCTTTTTTTGAAATGTCAGAGCTGGGGAGGAGAGCCTTTAATGTAACACTGATTGAGAAGGGCTGGTATCAGTTGAGGTGTGTGATGTAGTGGGGGCTGTGGTGGTGTGAGTGTGCGTCTATAGATATACACCTTTTGCAGTAGTGGTAGCACTGTGGCTTAATCTATTTGACAGGTCCAGGGCATGTATGGCAGCAAGTTCAGTATCCCATACATGCCTCTGCCCACAAGAGCTGGCTCTACCATGAGTTCACTGGATGTACCATGATACTGCCAAGATGCTAGTGTGCTGTGTGACCTTGAAAAATGTCTGCTATGAGATGTGCTATCATGTTGATAGCCATGACCACTGAAATGGCTACTACTGGGAATAGTTAACCTCCACAACAGATGTTGCCATTAAATTGCTAGCACTGAAGGAGTGGGATCTTGATCATTCATTGTCATGTTGGCTAACATCTGTGTATGCAGTAGATGACTGCCTCCATGGAAAGCTTCTTGTCACAGACAGGTGAACCAGAGATGTCAAAGAAGGTATTGCACATTTCATTATATGATTGTGTCTATCCAAGCATTCACTATGGAACACTCAGTCTCATAGGTCATCATACACACCCCCTGCAATACGCTCATCATCTCTACCATAGCTGTGGTGATACTAGTCTATGCCTCCCTCACAGCCCTGCACATATGCTATGTTGTGAAGACAGATGCACCAGCCTCAGGGGAGGGCAGTAACCATGTCTCCAGCTAGCACCATTACCGCCCAGCTACATGTGGACCATTCTGCCTATGACTGCTAGGGTCATATTCTGACATCTGTTCACTGGCTGCCAGCACACATTCCTAATCAATTTTTCCCAGTAGTCTGTCCTGCCTCTGTTGTGTGGTTAGCCTTGGTATCCACAAAAATACAGGATGTGTCCTTGGGTTGTGATTAGGATGCAGTGGTCACATCACACACTGTGTACTCCTTGCCTGGGCTGCCTCATAATGCCATCATTTTCAGGGGCTGCAGATCATCCAACATCAAGTGGGGGGAGTTCCACAATGCTGGTGCTGGATAAAAATGCACCTGGGAATACATCAGGGCAGACATCCAAAGTATGTTTGATGCAGCACTAGAAGAATATATGCAGTTGAGTGTTTTGTAGATATAAACATGATAAAAAGTAAAACTTTATGTGCATACCTTGTACAGATAGCTATGGATGTTTAACCTCTGGTGTAACTGTATATCATAAGACAGCTTTAATAAATTTTATAGTGACTAAGGAGTACAGAAGATTTTCAAGTATTAATACAAATAAATAAGACTGGGCGGCCACGGTGGTGCAGTGGTTAGCATTGCCGCCTCACAGCAAGAGGTTCTCCGGTTCAATCCTCGGCTGGGGTGCCTTCTGTGTGGAGTCTGCATGCCCTCCCTGTGGCCGCGTGGGTTTCCTCCGGCCGGTTTCCTCCCACATCCCAAAGACATGCTGCAGGTAGATTGGACACTCTAAATTGGCCCTAGGTGTGAGTGTGTGCATGTGTGTGCCTTCTGTGGAAGGTTGGGGGCCGGGCTGGCAACTCAACACCATACAACTCCACTGCCATTCATGAGCTGACAAGGTGATCCACTGTGGCGACCCCTAACCGGGAAAAGCCGAAAGAAGAAGAAGAAGAATACAAATAAATAAGACTGCATATCTTGGGCATCTGCAGTAGATTGTTTATGAAGTCGTTCCAGCTTCCAGCACTGCACTAAGGGAGTCTATAGAGGTATTACTCTCTTCAAAAGAGGCCAAGAACTCCTCCATCTCCTTGAAATGTAGTACACTTGATTGTCTTTCCCCACATGTAACCCTACATTTCTATGCCAGGTATTGTGCTCTTTATTGGGCACCATGTATCATATTGATAATCATATTAACCCTGTAGTGCACCATTTTGTAACCACAGTCTTTCCCACCATCCCAATTTATATTAGTTACACTGTCATCATAGGCAAGCTCAAGGCATAGCTGGTCAGCTACACACAGGATAAAGAGCCATCAGCCATGGAAATGGAGATCCTGGAGTAGCACCTCATGCTCTCATCTGAGAACTTGCACTTACATGTGGATGATGTCCTGGTAGATACATTAATGCATTTTTGCTTGGCCTGTTTTAGGCATTGCTCTGTTGTTTATGGAATATATTGTAATTATCATCCTTGTTCTTGCATGGCCCTTAGAAATCTTGCCATAACAATGTCAGTATTGTCCTTGGCCATACAGCTTGCTGTTTGTGTACCTGGCAGTTATACACATGTATCCATACTCTTTAAGTAATGTTAAGCACCTAGGTTTAATAAGCACATCCTTAATAAAACAATCACACAACTGCAACTAATCAATGGGGTATGATTGTTCCTATCCCTTTTAAAAGTATTGTTGCTACTGAGATATGCACAATTTATACAACAGTAAAATGTATTGTACAGTGCTCTACTTATGTGTTCATGGTTGTGGCTCCCATTAAGCACAACAACCATGCAGCCCAGCATTTGATGTCCACTTGCAATTCCTCCTCAATATACCTTGCCAAACACACTTAGAAGGACTTAGAAACATGCACATTATGGTCAGTAGGCTGGATAGCATTTTAAAGCAGCCATATGGACTTGTGAAAAGTAGCACATATCTTATACAAATGTGATATTTTTGCTGAAGTAATGTTTTCCTTTAAAATTCATCTTTTGGAGATATCGAACTCTGAGCTTCAAATTAATCTTCTATAAAGAGATGAGGTACTTTGCCTCTCGACATGTTTTTATTTGTAGATGCTTCTGAATGCGCATGATGATTATGCTAATCAGGTCTCAAATGCTTATGATTTCTGAATCTCTCTGAAGAATGAGCACACCTGTTACAACCAGTGCGCAGAAGTCTTGTTGATGCTGTGCACACACCTGGGTCCCTGCAGGCACGATCCAGGTCATTATACCTCCCTCTCCGACACTCTTTTTCACTATCTTTTTAATTACATACATTTATTTTATTATTTTATTATTTTGTTTGTCTGTATTTATTTTGCTATTATATACAGCAGGATCACAACCTTCATCCACCCTTCTGACAAGGCCTGTCAGCCCTCCCACAGTTGGCAGCACCGGTGGCATCATCACCGCCACCGTTACCATCATCAGCACCAGAAGTACTCAGCACATCTGAGGCCCAGCTTGACACACCTCCTGCCCTACCAGCTTCAGTTAGCCCTGCACTAGATGCTGGTGCAGTTGCACCTTCTAATAGCACCCACTGGTTGCTGGTAAACATTATAGGTAGAATTACTGCCAGGAGATTGGATGACCAAATCAACCAGATAGAGAACCTCCTCCTATGGCTCGTTGAGTTGTATATCGGTCCAACACTGTCTCCATCATCTAAGGCAACATCAAAAGGTGATGGTATCCAGGGTGGTGATTTATTTTCCCCTTGGTTTCAGCTGTCAGAGACTCCATTTGTGAACATCTAGGTGTTCCCCCTCCCTTTTGTGCCCATGCTCATGGCTGTTAATTGTTCAGTCTTTCCCCTTTTTGTCTTTCCTCTTTATGCCTAATGTATTCTTTTTCATTGTGCTACCAAACATCCTGTCAGTGTCTCTCTCTTCACCTAACCCTCTTTCCTTCCACTTACATCCCTCACTTGCTTCCCCCTTTCTTTTTTACCCATTGCTAGCTTGCCTTTTAATTTATTTCCTAAATTCATTCTAGTCAAACAACAGACAAACACATCTTATACTTGTCCATGTTGGGATTCCAAATCATTTGCGATTGTACAGTGCATGATAGGTCAAAACGATGATCACTGATGCCAACATACAACCATCAAGGACTGGCACTGGATGTTGTATAGGAATGGTTAAGCAGAACCACTATCATGTGCTACTTATTTTGGCCTAAACTGCCATTGAGCATGCAAAGGAGTTGAATGTCATTGCATGGCCATCTGCATATATAATATAAGATAAAATAAACATCATTAGTGAGAATGTTTCTGTAGCTTAACCATCCAATAAAGTGCTTTGGCCAGTATAATTGAAGAAGACTGAGGGTTCAAGCCCCTTCAAGGATACGTGTTTTTTGTGTGTGCAAGTGGCTGTTTCTTTACATTTAATTTTTGATTTGCCTTAATATTTTGCATATCTTAACTAATTATTCAAATAATCTGTGCCCTATCCCTATTTATAAAATTCTATTAGGAAGCCAGTGGCAGAAAATATAATTTGGCAGCAACAAATGGCTCTATGCCATTACAGTCTCTACGTAGTATGACCTTATTAAACATGGTCATCCATTAAGCATATAAATCCTAACAGAGACTCTATTTTCTCTAAGCTTCAACCTTACCCAAACTAAGTCTGCTTATCACTGACTGACATTCATTCTGACACTATTGTGATTAACATATAAGATATAGCTGATCTTCAACTACATCATTTATTTTCCATTTAAAATAAAACAGCTCATTTACATGTAAATAATCATAATTATTTCCTCTTTTGAAGTATGCAAAAACAATAATCATATTAAATTTGCATTTTAGTTTATAGATTGACACATGGCAAGTATCAATAATTTCATCATAGCCACCTGCTTTATAAACACTTTTAGATTTCCAATCCCAAGTCCTTATTCACATTCTAAAACTTCAGTTTTACCAGTCCCAGGCTATCACACATGATTATGACTTAAACTGTACTTACTACTATAAATCTGACAACAGTACAGCTTGGGAGTAAGTAGTCATGACAATGTAATTCTTACTTAAACTAGTTTTAGGTAAATCCTTCCAATGTTTTATAAATGCCAACATTCAGAGCTGCCTTCCCCTTCCATTCATGTTTCTTAAGATGGAAATGTTGACTGATCAGACAATCAGCAGCTTTAGGTTTCCTTATATTGAGTTCTGTTGTCCTGATACGTTTGATCATACTCCTGAGACAACCATGCAGAGAGAGAATGCTGTTCTTTCTGAATGGTATAAATGTCTAAGTATCATCTTGCCATATGTACAAATCTGCAAAGCTTTTTAAAATTTGTTTCAAAGGAAGTAGTTTGAATCAATCAGGCCATTTACCAGAGGCAGTGTACTGTACAGGACTTGACTGTCTCTGGTTTTATCTAATATTTCTATTCCTCAAACATTTAAATTTTTTTCTTGGTAATGCCAAACATTGGTTGCTTGTGGTGTGTTCTTTAAAAAGTACATGTTGAAGCAAAATATTTTTTTTCAGTTTATTTTCAAACTGAATTAGAATAATATCTAAAAATTGTCCATGATTCTTTGCCCCTGTCCCCCATTAACTTTGACTTTGCCTCTGATCCTTAAGCAGGGACATTGAGAGCTATATAATGTACTTATCAATTCCATCTTTGAAAGAAATCAGATTTAGTGAACTGCCTCAGTAACTAGAAATCTCACTCCCAAAATGACAATGATAAGGTGGAGTAGGTTATAGAAGGCAAAATATAATGCATCATAAATACAGAAAATTTTAACTTTATTGTATCGTTTAAGAAAGCAACATTGTTGCAGAGTGTAAAGGATTGCAAGCTTGTTTTTAGTATATCATTATTCAATTTCATAATGCCATATATGCAGTAAATTGTGCTTCAACACTGATTATGAATATTCTATCATGCTATTTACTTTGCTTGTATGTTTCATAATCGACCAGGTCATTGCTGAAAAAAGCCTGCTGACCAGTCTTCTAATTACAGAATACTGAGTAATGAGAATCTGTGAACGGTACTGTGCATGGTACAAATAATATTAAAGCAATTCAGGATAATATAAATGATTACAAATTGTAATAGATGCATCCAACTAAATTACATCCCAGGGTAGTAATTTAAAATATATATACTTGAAAATAGAGCTTTTTTATAGCAGGAGTTGATAAGAACTAGTGGGGTAACAATGTAGAAAGAATTCAAAACATGAGGCAAGTACAATTGTTTGGTTCATCTGCCCTATGCGGAGGTAAAGAAATTCAAGGCAAGGTTTTGTTTTACTTTTTCCCCCAAGTACATTTCATAAGCTGTGTGAGTCATGTAGAAAATAAAACCTTGTGAACATTCATGGTTGGTGGACGTGTATTAGTGTGGTGGCCAACGTGGTTGTTTTGCTCGACTTTGGATTCATGGAAATGAAATGATGCTGCATCTGCATTTCTTACTACTAATATAGCCTTACATATAGTAATATAATGCCTTGTTATGCTAGAGTAATCCTTAAGTAATGGAGGATGGCAGAGGCATAGGGATGCTCTCTACAGCAGGTGTTTGGTTAGAACTAGTTAGGGCCAAATTGTCTGCAGCAGCAATCATATCTAGTGAAGCTTCCCTAGGTATCCTGGAACATCTGACATTGAAGACAAAATATAAATCAAAGTAGAACCAAACATTCCCTTCCTGACTGTGGAAAAGATTATTCATACAGCATGTGTGTATGAGCAAGCAGGTGCTGTCCTCCAGTAACTAGATGCCTAACTTTGTGTTTCTGTTTCTCATAAGCCGCTTCATAAAATAATTATTTGGAATTTGAACAGCTGAAGATTATCTCAAGTCAGAAAGCATTTAACTACTTTTTGTAATTTGCTTGAATGTAGTGCCCAATAGCTAATAATATTTTTTCTCTGTAATTTGATTATATGATGTCTGTCACTTTAGATTATCTGTACTATTCCTGTGTTTTGGTAACATCACATTATATTCCACTGACTATCAGATATTAGTTAAACTAGTGACAGAGCCAATAAAGTATAAAGTGCAAGTTACAATAAAGCTTGGGTCTTTTAGTAGCTATATATCAATTGCTGTCTACTCAAACAAGTCATTATTACCATCTGTAAGGTTTGGCTCTGTTCATTTATGGTGGTTTAGGCTTCTTCAAGGCAGCTTTACAAAGAAACAAATCAAATGCTGTCATACTTTTTCATAGGTTCATAGATTTATAGTTAAGCTAGGCTAGCTGATCTTGTGGGCCATTTTAAGCCTATCCTATTTCCCATTTTGTTCTTGAAATAACTTATCCCATTTGGTTATAGATTATCCTTACCCATCCCATGACTGATAATTATATAGTATCCCTAATGAGAATAACTGGAATAATACCATGGATAATTTGAGGAGACCCATGCATGGGATAAAGCATTTAGAATGTGCATCTGTCCACTAGTAGTACAGAGTGCTGTCCTGGGATACATTTTCTTATTTCCCATCCATAGATCTAAGCTGCAATTGAAAATCAACAAGGATGTACTTTGTTTTATGTGCTAATATTGCAGAAGATTTTTCATTCCCTCGACTGAGTATTTCTGATGCCATTTGACTTGCTGATGATGTATAATAAATCCATCAGTAATGGATCAGAAGATGCCTTGTAGGCCAGACACAGGTCACATCTTAGCAGTCTGTAGGATACTGAATATAATGATAGGGCTTTGAGTCAATCTATGTAGGACATGCTGTTTAGGCCTTCATCAGCAGTCCCACCAAAGTTTTAGTATTACTTGACATTCCGCGTTAAGTGCTCAAGATCTGTTTACTTGAGTTTTATTTACTTCCACACAGCTCCTCTGTTGTGTATTTCCTCATTTCTTATAGATTACTACTTCTCACAGTCATTTGTTGTTCTTCCAATGGTGTTTGCTATTCCCTCCCCTCTCTAAGGATGTTCTCACTTGTGAATAAGAAAGCCTTTTTTTCTTACATTTGTATTTAATACTTTTTTCTCTGAGATGGATTGGTTTTGTAGTGAGAATTATAATGTAATATGGTAGGTCCTCCACACGCAGGCTGCAGAAGGCAGAAGTCCCTCCTGACAGAATGCTAGTTTTAATATATGGCAGTGAGACCACTCGACTCTCCCTATTTTGGAGGAATGTTCCTATTTTCAGACATGATTTACCTCCTGTACACAGCATTCTTATTTTCTTGAGATACATCCATATTTTTAGGATTGTTGTACTCCTTCAAGCAGTTTTCTGTATCCTCCTCATAACATGAATTTTTGAAGCTGTCTAGTACAATGAAAACCACATTATATTACCAACCTATCAGTGACACAGGTAATTTAAATAAAGAGGCAACACATACTACGTTTCCATTTTCAGAAGCAAAAATAAATGACCTTGTGGTAGAATTTTGCAAAGCAGTTCCATAAAGTCAACAAGTTTTACACTGGCTCTTTTTGCTTATATTTTTCCATCATTTTTGAAGAAGTGTTTCTGAGCAGTATCCCTTATTTCTGAGGGAAGCAAAAAACAGTTATGTGCTATTTGGTATTCACATTTTATGCAAGTTAGATGTCTAGATTTTTGGTTAGATATACCTACTTTTCTAGGGCTTTTAATCCTATTTCAAATATCTTCAGGTTGAGAGGTATGGTGGCAATTTTTTTTTTTGCCCAACAGACTCTGTAGTTGTTGACATATTTGTTGAGTAATAAACTTACTGTAGCTAAGAGTTGCTTTGAGGCAGAGGGACAGATGTATTCTATTTCATAGAAATGCAGTTGTTTTATTTATTTAATTACTTGTTTTATTTTCCATTTGTTATGTGGGATAGTCCAACTGAGCAATATCCCATTTTCATTGGAGGCCAAATGTGTAAAGATCCACAGCACATTATGTGCAGTGATAAATTAGCATATAATAGAAAATGTGATTTACAACATACAATAATATTTTGACATATATTAGTTAGAAAGTGTTCAATATGCAGAGCAGTACAACAAAGTACAACATATTACATTTGTATCACGTTTGTAGTAAAAAGGACAGTAACAATGACATGTTATATATAATGTTGAACATTGAAGCAGACAGTTTGAGGTATAAAGCTCGATTATGTTAATGGAGATTGGTATGGTACAAGAGGTTAGATTTTAATATAAGGAGGGAGGGAGGTGGGGAGTACGATTGTGACTATAAATTCAGGTTATATGAAATATTTGGTGAGTATATGTGAAGAGAGGGGTGGAACAAAGTTATGGGCATGGGTAGGCTTAGTTACTTGCTAAATAAAGTTTTAGATTTTGAAGAAATTCTGCATAGCTTGGTTCTTATATCATGCCAGATGGCTTAGAGTTCCACATTTTTGCTGCATGCACTGAACAGAGTGTAACCTTTTATTATTTGCAAAACTTGGATATTTCTAATATGTTCATGCATTGTGATCTCAAGTTTCTATGTGGATTATACCTACTGATGAAACTGGCAATAGTTGGGGTTTGTGGGGTTTATAAAATAAATTGCATATTGTCTTTAATCGCTCGAGTGTTAGAATATGCTTTATTTCTAGCCAGTTGATGTTATGCTCACACTACATTTGTCCTAGTTTAAACAGTTGTGCTTCAAGAATGTTTGTTAGGTTAGAAGACAAGGAGAGAAAACTTGGCAAGAGCAGTGATGAGGATATCTTTTGCTGGACTGCACTTTATCTGCATCTCACTGAGTTACAATTCTCCTAAGGGTCCAGGCAGATGAAAACAACTAGTCAAACTTTCAACTGAGAATTTTTTAAAAATACAATTCTTTAAGGTGGAGCCCCCTAAATTCAGAATATGGGGCACTTAAGCTCCTCCAAATGATGTTATATAACTTCATGGTCACAGAATTGCACACAAAAGAGAAACTCATTTAAAAGGAAAAAAATCTCTACTGATGCACTCATTGAAATATTAAAAGTAGTGACAGCCAATGATAAACAACAGATGGGGAGTTTATATTAGGGATTTAAACATATTTGTTTGAACTCTCATTGATTTAAACTTACTGCATACACAGTAAGTTGCTTATCCAAAATAGACTTATTTTGAATGTCTCCAAAATTAAAACTCTACTCTTCGGTATACAACAAAGCTAAGCAAAACACTCAAGACCCCTCATACAACAGACCTAAATAAATCCCCAGTTCAAACAGCTACCTGTTTCAGTCTGTGAGCTTTCACTACCATGAAATCTCTACTCCTCTGAGCCAAGAAAATTGCAATATTTTCTGTGATTTAAACTCTGTGGTTTACTGTGAATATATACATATATATATATATATATATATATATATATATATATATATATATGAGTACTTATATTTATTTGGTGCCACTGTGTGGGCCACTCCAGAAGGCCTAGCTGTCTTGGTCAACTACTATCATTTGTATTAGTATTAATATTGTACCATATAATAGGATACCCTTTGTAAGAGCCTTATAGAAACTGGCTGGTGGCAGTGAATCTACCTCATAGTCTTGGCGAAGCTGGTAGAGCAGGAAGTCTGTGCCAGCCATTCCCAGGTGTGTGTGTGTGTGTGTGAAAATTAAATCTTAAAGAGTGTGTTTTTTCAGCCACTTGGGACAGGGACATGAAGCACTGGGTTCACAAAGAAAATGCTGGAGGACTTGGCTTGGACACTCAGCTGAGGACCTAACCCTACAGCTGCAACAGTGGGGAGTCTTACTGGGGACAGATATAGAGGCATCCAGACCCCAGACTGAGTGTGTTCCCTGTGTGCTCTTAAGGAAAATTATACCTGATGCAGAGAGGTGTGCATCTGGAGATGCTGAGTGTATCCATTTATATTCCAAGTGCACCTCTCACTCCAGTGTCAGTGGTGAGGATTCAGGCTCCTTGAATACTGGTCCAGCATGGGGAATTCACGTATTGGTGGCCATCATATATTGGTGACAGTGGTGGGCATCACTGTAAGCAAAAATACCATTGAGTAATCTTCATGGAATTCCCCAAGTACTAAGGATAAAGCCCAGGGTTATTGTGTATTGGGAATTCAAAACACAGGTATGCTTTGAACTTGGGTAATCATAGTAACAAAGCTCTTCTTAAACATCAAAATCAATATAATAAAGTTAGCAAAGGAACAATAAAGGTCATTGTGAAACAATTACACAATAACAAAATCAGGCAAAGTATCCAACATTTCTGGGATAAATTTATTTTTCAATTCAGTGGGGGGTCTCATATCCTTATGTTAATATTCATTTTGTCAGCCTCATAATTTGTCCTTGTTATTATCCAGGAGTATGTTAAAAAAACACAATTCTTTGAATTAAACCATATTTTGTAGTAGAGACAAATATCTTGAAGTGGTACTTTTTGAAAAAAGAGTATTACAATCTCAATGTCATGTCCTAATTACATGTTTCAAATCACTGTTATCACTGGCTATGTATGGGACAAATGAAGGGTACTAATGCACATCCTATTCCCAAGTGTGTCAATGAAAGTAATGTTGATAGTTTCACCAAATTAGTTCATCTAGTTAGTCTGAAGAGTTATTTGTGACTTCTTCTTTTTACTATCATCAACACAACTGCTACACATTAATAATCTGCATGGTTTTCATGTGCAGATGTCACTGATTTGCTGGACCAAGGCCTGATTGCTGATATTGTTTACTTAAGTCTCACTAAAGCATTTAAGTCAATACCTATTGTTTTTAACATTATATATCATAAGATTTGAAATCATTGCATTACTGTCTATACCAAGTTGAAATTGTGCATGCATTTTTAGAGGAGAGGACTTTGGGAATTAGAGTCCTCCTGCACCTGTATGTTCTTAGGCCTTTTTATTGGGTATATTTATTTTTTCAGTTTCAAATTATTCATGGTTTATAGATTGACAAAATTGCTGATGATGCCAAAGAGGGAGATATACAATAACACTTGGGCACAAAAAAACTTACAAAAATCTTGGGCAAACTTCATTTATAGTCACCTGTAAAGAAGTATTCTACTGTGAAAGAAGGTATCATAGAAACAACAAAGTGTAGCAGCAAAATCTAGTAGAATCCACAAAACCACCACGGCAGCAGGAAGATAAAACGTAAAAACTTTTTATTAAAAGGTTAGTGCTTTAATGCTACTAAGAGCACTTCTTCAGAGCATAATGAATCACAATAAAACAATCCATATATATATTATAACATTTCACAAAACAGCCTATGACAAAACAATTTCAATTAACTCATTTAAACAGCTTCCACCCTTTCAAAATGGGTTTTAAAGGGATGTATCCGTGCAACCCTGGATATGTATCACCCTGCAGTCTCACTATCCACATTGTTTGTCTCTGTCTAAGACATTATTAAGGTCCCCTAACCTAATACTTTGTTTCACCTGATCCAATATCCTAAACTTAAAAACATGTAGATTCCCTTTTTTATATACATGATGTGTTAGGGCATTCTTCAAATCCTTATTTCTGATGGCCTGCAAATGTTCCCTAATTCTCTCTCTCTCAGCTTTCTAACCATTTTACCTACATAGAAACTACAGGATGACTGGCAGGTGGCTAGATATGCCACATTAAAACTAGTACAAGTGGCTTTTATATATAACTGATGGTTATAATTAGTAAATGGGTGAACAAAAGTATGCTGACTATCTATAAGATGACAAAAATTACAACTGCCACAAGAAGAGGTATCTCCTGGGTCTTGTGTTTCCAAAGAACTTCTCTTTTCATAACAAAGAAGGCATTTTAAGGAATGTTTGTTCTTAAACACAAAATGTGGTGTCTGTCCTACTACTCTGCCTATCTTTTCTTCTGACGACAACACAGACAAGTTCTTTTTTGATTATATCACAAAAAACACCATGGTCATTGGTATATTGCATCAAGAATTTAACAATCATTCTTGTTGGTTTGTAGTTGCTGTCTCTGATTCAGACTTTCAATACTCCCAAAATAGGGTCTGACTGAGGAATTTCTCAAACATTTCACCTCCTTGGCCATTTTGTTCACTTCATTCTCTCCATAACCCCTATTCTTAAATTCATGTTTCAGGGTAGAAAGGTCAGATTAAAATATTTCATGAACACTATTCAGTCTTGACATTCGCATCCCTTGGCCCTTCAAAGCATTCTTGAACACCATTGTCAGATGCATGGTGTGTCTACTTAGTGTATTATTAACTCAACAAGGTTTTCTATATAACTTAGTGGCTATCATCCCATTTTCTAACCTGAAAACCTCTACATCCAGGTATTCCATGCTGGTGTATGAATGCCTATAAGTAAATCTCAAAAAAATAGTGGTAGAATGTAAATAATCTATAAATTCAGGGATCAAAGCTTCAGGTCCTTGCCACAACATATAAAGGTCATTGACAAACCTTTTAAAAAAGGTGATATACTGAGAGTACTTGTTAGTATGTATAACAAATGTCTGCTCTCAGTAAGACATTAATAAATTGGCATAGCTGTTAGCGCAGGGAATACCTGGATGTAGAGGTTTTCAGGTTAGAAAATGGGATGATAGCCATTAAGTTATATAGAAAACCTTGTTGAGTTATTAATACACTAAGTAGACACACCATGCATCTGACAATGGTGTTCAAGAATGCTTTGAAGGGCCAAGGGATGCAAATGTCAAGACTGAATAGTGTTCATGAAATATTTTAATCTGACCTTTCTACCCTGAAACATGAATTTAAGAATAGGGGTTATGGAGAGAATGAAGTGAACAAAATGGCCAAGGAGGTGAAATGTTTGAGAAATTCCTCAGACAGACCCTATTTTGGGAGGACTGAAAGTTTGAATCAGGGACAACAACTACAAACCAACCAGAATGATTATGTTAAATTATTGATGCACTACACCAGTGACCGTGGTGTTTTTTGTGATATAATCAAAAAGAATTGGCCTGTGCTGTTGTCAGAAGAAAAGATAAGCAGGGTAGTAGGACAGACACCACATTTTGTGTTTAAGAACAAACATTCCTTAAAACACCTTCTTTGTTATGAAAAGAGAAGTTCTTTGGAAACACAAGACACAGGAGGTACCTCTCCTTGTGGCAGTTGTAATTTTTGTCATCTTATAGATAGCATACTTTTGTTCAACCTGTTACTAATTATAACCATCAGTTATATATAAAAGCCACTTGTACTAGTTTTAATGTGGTGTAGCTAGCCACCTGCCAGTGGATAGTGAGACTACAGGGTGATGTATATTCAGGGTTGAATGGATATGTCCCTTTAAAACCCATTTTGAAAGGATAGAAGCTGTTTAAATGAGTTAATTGAAAATGCTTTTGTCATAGGCTGTTTTGTGAAATGTTATAATATATATATATATATGTATATATATATATATATATATATATATATATATATATATATATTGTTTTAATTGTTTTATTGTGATTCATTATGGTCTGAAGAAGTGTTCTTATTAGCATGAAAGTGCTAACCGTTTAATAAAAAGTTTTTACATTTTACCTTCCTGCTGCCGTGGTGGTTTCGTGGATTCTACTAGATTTTGCTGCTATATATATATATATATATATATATATATATATATATATATATGGGTCCTATTTATTTTATCGACAGTACGGTTCATCAAACCGTACTTTATCAAAATTACTTTAGCGAAAGTGCATTTTGTCGAACATGCACTTTTGCTAGATTAAACAAATAAAAAGGAAAACATGCAGTTTGCATGTTGCCTTAGTTGTACATCAGCATGTACTGTTGATGTACGATTAAGGAAAGTTTTGTTGAGAAAGTAGCATAGTGGGGTAAGGGAAGGGAATATTCCCTTTTCCCCACTGTAGTATGATCTCGGAGTAAGAATATTAAAGTAGGGGGGGTGTGGGGGGTGCAAGGGGGCTTGCCCCCTTGTATAACACTGTTTAGTGTATTTTACATTTTAGTTAGTTTTTGTTTTTTTTTATTCAGCGAAAGTGCATTTTCGATGGAATGCACTTTTGCGGAAGTAAGTTCGAGGAAGTATGGTTCGATGAACTGTACTTTCGATTTAAAAATGTAGATCCATATAAATATAAATATACATATATATATATATATATATATATATATATATATATATATATATATATATATACACACACACACACACATACATACAGTACACATATGTATATGTATATTTATATTTTTTGTTTTGTTTTTAATAGTTGCATATATGTCGTTTATGTAATTTATACAGAGTCAGGTTCCTTGTATGTGTGCATACTTGTCCAATAAATGTGATTCTGATTTATGTACATATAGATATAGATATATAGAGATATAGATATATATTTCTAGTACTTCAAACTGTAGAGTACTAATTTGGGAACATGTAATATCCAAGATCAATAAATAAATACATCTGTACTAAATAATGATGTTTTGTTTCTGTCAAAGACCATTAAAAATCTGGAAGTTAAAACAGGTATCATTTTAGGTTTGAAGACAATGTTATATTCATTACTATGGGATTCTATTCAACAGTGAAATATTTTTACATACTATTACAAATAAAGCAGAAGTGTTGATTGCACTACACAAATTACTTAGACTTCAAAAAGAATATTGTGGAGTTGTCAGTTTGCAGTTAGCTGGGGGAGTCTAATCTCACTGCAGTCAAGTTGTGTTGCTGTTTGTGTTCAGTTAGCTGTCGTTGTGGAGACTATTTTAGAGAAGCACGTGGAACACGTTTCCTAATGTCTTCTTAACACACACTGATGATATCAAGCTCTATAAAGTCCACTATTTAGGTCAAACTTGTGCTGTGCTGTTAACGTTTAGTACTGTGTTCTCCAGCTTTAGTAACTAGATAATTAGAGGTTCTAATATCATAGCAGTGGGTCTATATTTACTTATCGAAAAGGCTATACATCGAATGCCTTTTCATTGCCCCATAAACATCGAGCTGCCATTTATATGAACAGACACTTCAGTGATTTTTTTCGTAGGAAAAAAATTGTTTGGCCAACCAGAAATGACATATCACTTCAAACATTTCAAAGTCAATGTCACCCTGTTAAGGAAAATTGAATGGATACAGAGAATCTATATTAAACAAATTGCTAAGGTGGGGCAATTAAATTATAAGCTGAAGTCTCCAAAATTATAGTCAGTACATCGTTGCCTCCTCAGAGGTGACTTTATTATCGAAACTGTATAAAGTGTTGGCATCAGCAGTAGAGGCAGCTGTTAGGAATGATGACTTTGACTCTAAGAGCCGTAAGTCTGGCAGACACATCAAAATTAAAAATTGGATTAAAAATGAACAACGTCTGCTTTAGGGCAGGCAGGCTATAGAATTCCTCATTAGCCACAAGATTTTTTAAATAACCAAGCTATTTTTATTGCAAGACTGGATTTGTAGTGTGGGGAGAAACTGTAGAGCCCCAGTCTTACAAGAAGAAAAAAAAAAACTTTTCAGTAACTTTACCTACCTAATCTACCTTTGATTTTTTGTATCTCAAATGCTGAACATTGAAGTACGCTGGAATTTGAGAAGTAAATCATGAATTATATCAGTGTGTATATTAAATGAAATCTAATCTTTCATGGAATATTTTGCAAGATCTCTGCTGAATCATGGATGTGTTCTGCATGGGCAATTCAATATATTAGAACTAAAACAGTTGAGACTAATAACATGAATAAAACAAGTCTTTTTTTTTCAGATGGCAAGCCCTCCTGTACTCTGTATATACCTATTACTTTAAATATAATTATACGATTGAATAGCATTGAGGAAAATTGAAATGTTCCCTTAAGCTACTTTTTCCTGCTGTCAGCAAAAATTACAGCACACACTTTCCCTTAGCATTGTAAGTGAAGAGAATGAACCTTCACTTACACTATTACAATATGCTCCACATCATTGTATTTCACACATCAGTATAAGTTCATACAATGAAATGAACTACAAAGTATTGGTGATAAAGTGCATATATGAATAAAATGAACATATGCCATTTTACAGACTATTATCCATTGTTTAATACTAATGGTGCCATTAAGAACATCAAAGCTTATCTGAAGTTTCACCTTGATGATACATAACCAACTTCCAATTTATACATAGTCGTAGACTTCTTCAATGTCTCATCATTACTCAGTTATTATAACTGCTTGGTACCTTAAAGTTAACAGACTGATGCTGGAGTGAACATGTTTTAATTACATGAGGACCAGTCGTCTATAAAAGTAGCAGTATTAACAGATGCAAACATGATTATGAATTTAAAGTATGCTAGCTGAGATGTCTTCATTTCACAAGGACATCTTAATTGCTGAATTCCTGTAAAATAGTCACTATGCAGTATTGCTTGCTTAACTCCGAAATTAGAAATGGAAGGTTTAATTGAGAATAGAGTAATCAAGTTGCCATAAATACAAGATCTGTATTCTTTTTACCTTGTTATGTACTTACTATTATTTTCCCAAATTGCATCTGTTCCTGTTTCTGGAATATATTGTAGGGTGGTGTCCTGCTCTGGATGTGGGGATTGGAGCACATGACTTTGCATAAGATATTTTCAGTTCCAAACCAACAGACTACAAATGAAAGGCAAAAGATGTTAAATAAGTCAAATATTTAGCCATTGTTAACTGAGGGGGATTATTTTTTATTTAAAGTTGTTATCTGGCATGCACATATTGCTTCCAGATACTGAAGTGGAAATATTTTAATTTATCTTTTTGTTCATCAGATTAGTCCCACTATGCTAGTGATCTCTTTTCAGTGGAGACACAAAGTATTTATACTGTTAGGGGAAATTTAGCCAGTGCATCAGGGAACTTCACTTATTCTTTTTATCAGATGCCATGGGATCTTTACATACCCTGATCTAACAGAAACTCAGTCTGATGGGCCTTAGGTTAACATCTCATATGAAGAATGATACATTCAGGAGTGCAACACCCCCCTTATGTTGCCCTGCATTGTTTGTACTGGAAATTAATCTGTGCACTTGAGGTAGGAATAGAACCCACAGTCTTCTGATCTTCCATCCCCAAAGGTAAGTCTTTAACTTGCTGTGCCCGTGCCACTGGCATCATTATATTTGTCTTGATGTTGACTGAGATTACTCTGTATGCAGTATATTTACCTAAGTGTTTATCAACTGAAAGGCAGATAAGCTTGCGAAGTATCAAGCATAAAATAATTTTTAGTCCTCTTTCTCTTCCAGACAGCCATCTCAGTGCCCCACACCCATTGCTGAGTCTACTGGCTGTTCAAATTCACCTACGGACTATTACAAATTTTTTTCCAGGGCTAGCATAGGTCATAAGGGAGGAGTCACAGCTATCATTCAGTCAGCCAGAAGAAGGATTCATATGAACTGTCCATGCCCCCCCCCCTGGTGCCCATGTTTACACATGAGAGAGGGCATGCAATTGGGATGTTGCAATGTATCTCCAATACCTCTGCAGCAGCTCAGCCATATCCTTTCTCCACCTTCTCATTTTACTACTCCTACTATCACGCAACATCCATGGACACCGCCAGGGGTCATTTCAGGAGATGACCATATCACCACTTTCCTTCCAGGATGGTAACACCTCCCCCCCACTGCATCAGTCACCTGAGCTGCTAACCGAACCCGGGTCATCAGGAGTGTAGTCATAGCTTTATCCCTGTATACCACCAGAATGGCACTATAAACATATTTAAGCCATAAGGTTGGATGCTTTGATCCTATTTAATTTCTCCAAGCCTTTTCAGTTTCTAATACCATGACGTGAATGGAATCCATTCCTAAGTTAAAGTATGATTCAGGTTCATGGAATTAGTATTGTTTCAGTCATTGAAGTTATCCATAAGTGCTTTTTGTAGCAGCCGCAATGCAATGACTCCTTCTGCAGTTCATATGTAGTTACATGCATTGGTAACATATCTAAGAATGACCGCAAATTCCTTTTTGTAAGACTCATTGCTCCTACTACTATTGGAACTGTCTGGGCATCCTTCTTCCATATTGCCCTTGTTTCTGCCTGCAAATCCTGGTCTTTTTTGACTTTGTGTCTCTTTGTACGTAAGACACTATAGTCACTGGGTGTAGCACTTTCAATGGTCAATGCTACTTTTGCCTTCTTTTCATGGACTATTATGTGTTTTCTCGCATCAATTGTTTGAACATTTGGTAATCGCTGATCCCATGTGATATAAGCTTCATCGTTTTCTATAATGCTTCATGGATCATGTTTTCAGTGTTTATCAGCTACTTCAATATTATAATGTTTGCACAATCCCCAATGCAACAGTCTTGACACACTAGTATGCCTTTCAGTATGCACTCCTTCTGCTATTAGTATATCATAACCAGCAGCAAGATGTGTGACTTTTTCCAATTCTGCTTTACAAAACCTACATTTGTCTGTTTCTCCCACATGTTCAATGGACTTTGCAAACCGATGTGTACATAGGCCACTATCTTGGTCCGCCAATATTAACCTTTTGTCTTTTGGTTTAAATTCACCACTCCTTAATCATCCCTACATCTGATCCTGATCAACATGAGGTTGTTCCAAGAGTTTTCTGTACTTGCAGCTATATTTATGCATTTTAAACATTTCTTGCCTTCGCATCTGATCCTTCATTTTATATTCCTTATTTTGCTTTTTTGCACGTTCGGTTTCTGACAGAGTTGTATCTACATCTGGTTTGATTTCCATTCCCTCTTGACGCCAATATGCTTCTGCTAAACTAAGCAGGGAGGTCATCTTAGACTTATTTTCCTCATGTTTTAAAACTTTCTCTACATTTGGGTCTAATGAGGTCAACAGATATGTATGCAGTCCTACAATTTGCAGATCTATACATGTAATCAATTTCTAGGAGGCCAATACCTTCTTCAGAAGGAGGAGTATATATAGTCTTGAATGCACTCATTTTTTATAAATCATTTGATAATCATGAAGCATCCTTCTTGTTTTCCTGTCCAACTTATCCAGCAGCTTTTGGGGCTAGTCAATCACTCCAAAACAGTACGTTAGGACAGGAAGAGCAAACTGATTTATAGCTTGTACTGTGTTCCTAGATGTCAATGCTGTTTTCAACATTAATATAAGTCTTCTAAAATATTCCTTACTAAGATTTATTCACATTTGTTCATGTTTTATTGTTGATCCTTCATCAATTTCCAAATATTTATGCACTCTCTCTTGTTCAAGTTGTTTTATATCACATTCCTGTCCCAAACTGATGTTTTCTTGGCGCTGCAGTTTTCCTGCTTTAAAGTTAGCTTTTGCACATTTATCAACACCAAATGATATTCTTATATTATCTGAAAATATTTTGACCACTTGCAGTTGTGCTTTCAGGTCTTCATGTGATGAACTATATAGTAGTTTTTAATTAATGAGAAGTCTTTACAGTTTGTTGTTTTCTGGGAGCCAAATTGTAGCCATTAACTAATCTGTTAATTAGACAGCTTAATGGGTACTGGGCAAGACAAAAAAGCACTGGTGACAAAGAGTCACCCTGGAATAACCCCCTTTGGATTTTTATCACAGTAATAATATTTTGTTTTCCTTTCTCATGACTTAACTGCAAAGTGGTTTGCCACTGTTTCATGGACACTGCAATGCAATCAATCAAAGTAGGGTGTATCTTATACAGTTTTAAGCTCTCTTTTATCCATGAATTTGGGATACTGTCAAATGCTTTTCTGTAGTCTATCCATGCCATACTTAGAGTCATCTCCTTTTTACAGTTCTTAATTATGACTATTTAACAACAAATGATCCCTTGCTCCATATGACTTTCTTTTATTCTATTGCCATGATTGAATTTTCTTCTAAATGACTACAAACTCTGTTGGCATCAAGTCCAATGTATAGTTTATAATTTGCCAGAAGGCAAGTTACTGACCTATAGTTTTTAGGATAGCTTGTAGGTTCAGTCTAAAGTAAGAACATTGTTTTTCCTGCTGTTAACTAGGTTGGTGTCTGCTCAGGGTGAGCATACAGATAGTTCTTACCTATGGCTAAATCTTCATGTATAGATGTAATACTTTCAGCCAGAAGTTAGGTACTACATCTGGGCCTGGGGTATTCCAATTAGGAGCTTTTCTTAACTTTGTTTCTATCTCTCTGGATGTTACTTCATCCCATTTCATATCCTGTACATTTGAACTTCTTATTCTTTCTTTTCCTTTTTCTATCCATTTAGCATCTTTAAAAAAAAAAAAAAACAGAAGTCCAGTATCCAAAACTTAACAAAGCACAATAAAGCAAGGCAAAGCTTTCAAGTACAAGCGCTTTCTCAATGCATCATTATTATGTTCTACTGGATCTTCAGAGATATTTCTCCAAAATGTATCTATTTCTTCTTTTTTTTTTTTTTTTTTGATGGTGTTTCAGTTCCTTTTCCCTTGTTTCACAGTTCTCTATAAAACTTTTTGGGTCATCAATAAATTGCTTATTTTGTACTTCTCCTTTATATTTAGGATATGCTCTGACTGTTTGGATGGGGTTATGGAGGCTTAGATTCCATTTCAGATGGAGCTTACAGTTTGTAATTCATTCATATGCATGATTTGCATTTACACCTACTGTTTCAGAAATGCAAGTTGTAGCAGCTTAGAACAACACTTTTAATATACAGATGTAGCCATCACTAAAAAGTTATTCTGAGATTGATTGCCTTTGCTGCTACATGTGCAGGATGAAAGAAAGGGAAGCCCTCCCATCAGAAGACGACAAAAATGCCTGCACTTATTCCCTACTGAGGTATGCAGCTTTCTTTCTTTCCAAAGTATATGTTTAAATGTGCTATACAGTGGGCAACAATGCACGTGAAACATTTATCCTGATGTCTTGAAAAAAATGTCATTTTATGCAGCTAACAAAGCAGCTGCTCATTTAGGATATGCCTGTTTTTTGAAGCAAATCTCAGATATACTGTATTATTATTATAATATACCTCAGGTTATAGTACTAAGTTTCATTGTATAGTATAGAATAACCACATTCAGGATTATGATTTGGACACATAAATCAACAATTGAATTCACTGTATAGTATAGAATAACCACATTCAGGATTATGATTTGGGCACATAAATCAGCAATTGAATACATACTAACATAAGCAGTATACACAGATTGCCGTAATACTGCTAGTAAACCACAAAGGCTAAACAAGGTAAGGATCATTGACTCTGAAAAGATTGAAGCACTCTCCAGTCTGCCATGTTTTTATAAGAATTACAGCTCTGCAGCACAAAATATAATACTGTCATATATTTTATCCTTGTACAATTTAAAAGATCTCACTACTTTTTTGAGGGTTTCACTGTAAATTTAGATGTGAATTTCCTTGCAAGTTGGGGCATACTATTCCAATGGAATGGAAGAAAAACAGAAATAACTGCACGGTTCTGCTAAATTCATAAGGGGTCCCTTGTCACATCTACAAAATCCTGAGACAAACCCCTGGGAGCCAAAGCTGCTATAAATGCAAGTATTTCATTTTGATGATTACATAAAAAAAGCAAGCTCCAAAGGCTTATGAGAGTTTCTCTTTTTTAATTAATATCATCTTACTGTGTGAAGCTATAAAAATTGAGTGACACAATAAAAAACATAAATAAAATATATGATGTCTATAAGCTAGCTTTGACTCAACTTGTCTTTGTAGCTGCTGAAAACAAAACAAAAACATTATAAATATGAAAGAACTGCAAGAAACCCAAATGAACTGTGGATAAATTCAAGAAAACATCAACAGTCAGTTCACAAATCACATTTTTTTTTATTTCAATGACATGTCACAGACTCTCCCTGTTATCATTAATGGCTGTACAATCTTTTTCTTTAAAAAATCTGAAAGCCTCTTCCCACAAGAGGAGAATGTTAGTTGAATCATAGTGGCATGTTTTGCACATTGAGGTAAAGAATATTGTCTGTTAGCTGAAGCAGGCTATAATAAACGTTGCTTGTGGCCCACCCCCTCTCTCATTTCGTTGTTAGATGAGCTAATCTCCTTCTGCTTTCTTCTATTTTTGTACATCATGCATGCTGCATGCAGTTATTTCTGTAGCACACAGCATGTCCCTTTCAATGACAAGTCTATAATCATATGGGTAACAGTAATTCATCAGGAAGGCTCAAAAACATTTCTCATTGGACTTTGAAGCATTAATAAATAACTGCATTATCTCCGATTTCGTACGGCATTCTGGACTGCAAGTAAGGTTTGCAATGATGACAGATGTAAAACAGAAGGACATGCAGCAATAATGGCACAATAATGGTGATCATTAATGAAGGATTTCAGTAAACAGCTGTGTGTGCAGAATGAAAGTGGGTACACTTCAGTCAACATTTGCAGATATGATGTCTGAATACGCAGTATTCTGTTAGATTACTGAATTAACTATTTTTTTTTCTGATTTGGATTGAATATGAGGGTATAAACTGGACTAGAGTAGAAGGTTTATGAATCTGTTAGAACTTCTCTTCAGCATTTTCTTAATGAGAGTTAAATGTATTTTTCATTAGAAAATAATGAAGGATGTTAGCTGAGTTGTGCTATAGAGAGGGAAAACAAAATGAAGCCAAGTCAATGGTAAGCTAGACCCATCAATTAGGATATGTAAGACTGTCATTTACCTACTGGACAGTAGCTATCAATGTCAGTTAATACAAAGTAAGGAGAAATTGCATTACAGTGCATGAGTAAGCTAGACATTTTCTAAATGTAATCAACAAAACCTCTGTTTCAGGAATAAAATCAGTACATTGTGCGATAAATGTATATGCTTCATACATACTCTTGCCAAGGATGGCATATATACCACAAATAATGGCATCTTCTGGGTATGTGAACAGCAAATGTTGATTCCAACAGTTTCCAAATGTATTTATGACTTAGAAAGATATAGTTTTCACAGTTCCATTTGTAGCTTGTATAAGTGGACATGTCACAAAATGCAAAACATAGTTGTCAAAGCCTGAATAATTCTAGGCTGAAATAAAAGCAGTGTATTTAACATCATTGGAAATCTGTGCCTGCATACGCTGACTGGACAAAAGTGCTACATGATGTTTCCAACTGGATAATCAGTTTAGAGCTCTGTACTCTGGGAAATAACTGGAATATTGTTTTGAAAGAAAAAATAGAAATCTTTAAACATCATTGCAATGACATATTACAATGTCAAAGTCAAAACAATGCATTTTGTCTGAACAGCTCATAATTAAACATTAAGGCATAATAGACCGCTGCTTATTGTATGATAACCACATACCTACTGCAGATGCACTGTAAGACGAGACTGCAAGTGAAGTGTCCTTGTACACTTAGCTGTGAATGATCCACTTAACAATTTAAAGAGTCCTCAGGTACTTTCTTGTAGCTGTTATTAGCTTCATGTGCAGATTTCTGAGCAGGTTACAATGAGTTAAAAGCATTGTTTTAATTCTTTGATAGGCACTTTCCCCATTGTCCACTATCTGCCTTGTATCAGTACATCACCCATTTTAACAGCATAGTAGAGAAGAGTTGGAAATACCTTGGTATGATGTAATTTAGACAGTAGACAACTTTCTCTCCCCATTGGGCTAACCATAATTCTATATTCTGTGCATGTCATGCAGTGATATCATTGTGGCTTGTATGCATATGTCACCATGCATACATCTTCCACTGTGGAAGATATGTCTGCAATTATGTACTTTTCGTCTCCCTAGGTTAGTGGGTGTTCTATAGCTGTTCAAGACCCAGCTGCTCAAATTCTACTAATTCTCGGCCAGGGACTCGAATGGCTGAAACTCCGACAGCTCAGATGCATGAACATTTGCTTGCAATTGAATTTGAATACGAGTTCAGTGAACCAGCAGCATAACACCTGCTTGCATCCTAGGATACCGATGAAAGAACGTGTTCTCTGCAGTCCAGGTAAGTAGGGAATTGAAAGGTGGAGGAAGAGTTTTGTTTAGACAGGAGAGGGGAATTTTAGGTTTAGGGATTTATGAAGAGATTACAGTTACAGAGAGGAGGAGAGATTTCAGGTTTAAGGAGTGACTGGAAGGTTAGAGCTAGTGAGTGGAGGGGAATTTTAGGTTTGAGGAGTATTGAAAGGTTAAGGTTAGGGAAGGGATGGGGATTTTAGGTTTAGTGAGTAACTGGGATTTTGGGGTTAGGGAGGAGAGGGGAATTTTAGGCTTAGTTAGTGGACAGATGATATCCAAAGATTATGGTTAGGGAAGAGAGGGGGGTTTTAGGTTTAGCAAGCACTTGGGAGGTATTGAAATGTTCTGGTTTGGGACATACGAGGATGTTAGGTCTATAGATCAGTCTAGAGATCAGGGTTGCTGAGGGGAGGGGTAGATTTTAGATTTAGGGACCAATTGGGAGTTTAAGTTTAGGGACTGAGTGGGAGTTTTTAGGGTTAGGGTCAGGGTTCTGGGAGGGTTAGTTAGTTGTTTACAACTTCATGGTGATTGTGTTAGTGGGAGTTAGAGCACTTGCTAACATGAGGCAGCAAGGAAGTGTTGTGTGAGCTAATGGTACACAAACACTTGTAGTAAACCCAAGCTAGACCTTACCACAAGACCATAGCCAAGTAGCAAACTCACACCCTCCCTCTGACAACTAAATACATATTTAATTCATTTATTCTTACATTGCCTATTAGATCCTTCTGTAAACAACCCAGTACTCAGATTAGTGTATCCTTGATCACAGTTAGGGCTTTAAACATATGTAGCATGGAGTTGGATCTAGAATACGAAGAGTTAAGAATAGTCCCAGTAAAATTTTAAATTTATTATATAAAAAAATACTTTCATTTTTTGGTAATTATTATTATTAATTATTTAATTATTAGTGGGCGATCACGGTGGTGCAGCAGTTAGCACTGTCACCTCACAGCAAGAGGTTGTCTTGTTCAATCCTCGGCTGGGGTGCCTTCTGTGTGGAGTCTGCATGTCCTCCCTGTGGTCGTGAGGGTTTCCTCCGGGTGCTCTGGTTTCATCCCAAAGACATATGCTGTAGGTGGATTGGACACTCTAAATTGGCCCTGTGCATGTGTGCACCTTCCATGGAAGGTTGGGTGCTGGGCTGGCAACTTGACACTGTAAAACTCCACTGCCAATCATAAGCAGACAGGTGATCTGCTGTGGCAACCCCTAACAGGGAAAAGCTGAAAGAAGAAGAAGATTATTATTTATTTTATGTTTTTGATGGTATTTGTTTTTTTTTTTGTGTGTGTTGATTTATATTTAGTTAAGATTTCATTGCATGTTTGCACTAGCTGACTGGTGTTTTTCTTTTGTGAGTTTGTGTACATTCATTCTTGGGGACTGTGCATTACAAAATATTCTTTTTATTTGTATATTACAGTTCTTTCTATTTTTTAATAGATATTTGAATTACATTCAGTAGTCTTTCCATTGGTTTCAGTTTGTATTATGTTCTTTGGGACATTTTTTTTTATAATTCAGCTACGGTTAATGCCTGAAAATATGGCAAATGTGTTTCAGTTCAAACATATTACTAGTGTTTTTTTTAAACTGTTTGTTTTGTGCTTTTTTATTTCTTTTGTTTATTTCATAATTAATTATTTTTTTTAAGTATCCAGCCTTTGTTAACTATGTTAGTCCCAACAGGCTAGTGGCCTCTTTTCAGGGAAGACCCAGGGTGGTATGCATACATCTAGGAGAAATTTTGCAGGTGCATTTGGGAACTTCCTGTACTCTTTCTTAAGAAAAAGTGTTATAACATCAGGGGATGGTTTCACAATGGAGTTTGAGGAGGATGTTGAGCTGCTCCTGATCTTGCTGTTGAAATGTTGTAGAAATTACTGTTGTGGTATCTAGTGTTAGAGAAAAAGATTTCTAAAATGTGGCTTGCTGAAGTCAAATAGTTAAAATAAATCCTGAAGAAACAGTTGTTCCTGTAAAGGAAGTACTGTTTGTTGATAAAATGAAGGATTTTACTCTTTTCCTGTTTACCAGTCAGTTCAGTGACTAGCTGGTATACTGCAAACACCAATACAGATGTCTCTAGTGTTTTTTTTGCTCTTTCTCTTACTGTTGATGCTGTCTTGAAATCACCTTCAACAAAGGATTTCCAGCTAGCTGTTTAATTGGTTTGTGGTAGCTTTGCATTACTTCTCTTCTACTAGGTTTTCACATTAGGTGGAGTGGGTTTATTCATCTTGTGACAGAAGGTGTTTGCCTGGTCTATCTAAGTTGGGAAATACAAAACAGGACTCATAGTGTTGTCATTTTATTGACCAGAGGGCTAATTTGTTAGTTTTCTGTTTTTTTTTTTGTCTGCAGTGCCTTATACAGTATCAAACACCTACAAAGCAAATTTTCCATGCAGAATGGTCCATAAAGCTGCACCATGTAAAGCAGCAATATGGATCAAATTATTTGTGAGGTAACAAGCTTATAGCATCAAAAGGCAATAACTGCAAATTTAGTAGAATAAGTATTGTGTAAACATTAAAGTTAGTAGAATTTATGACTGCTTAGCATAATCTGCCTCAATAAATCACCCTTACATGTCTGTACCAACAAGGCACCCTTAATAGCCTTCTAACCCTAATACACCACCCCTTTATAGCTCACCATTCAAAGGACTGTACAGTATGCATATGCAATTTCCTAACTTCAATGTAGCCATCTTGGTGGATACTGTCATCTTGATACAATGTAGCAACTGTCTCATGTTTACTAAAAATGACAGAATCCAGTCTCTCAGACACAGTATGCAAGAGATGTACTCACAAAATGACACTAGAGTTTAAACTCCCACATACAAGTGCATTTCATGTTGTTGAAACCAGACACACAGCACTCACCTCACACTGCACACAACGCACACATAGGCTAATGTATGTTGAGGCACTTAAAAGCAATCTTCTTATGCAACAAACATTGCCTAGACCACCTGATACCAAATCTATGCCTCAGCAAGCCCAAAGGCACTCGAATAACACTGGGCACCACACATACTGTCACTCTCTGTGGAGCCTCAGACGTTAAGCCCCTAATGTAAGCAAACACACTTTCCAGGACTCTCATCATAGGGAAAAGTATTGTAAAATATACTGATGCCCCTCTAACCAGGCAGAACAAGGGGAAAATAACTGTTATCTGGTTATCTGGAGCTAGGATCTACCAAATCACACACACACTCAAGTCATTATGCCATAGGTGCCAGTATGTTTCCATCATAGTCCATATAAATGATAATGACCTGAGATGTACCTCCCATTACTATATGAAGAGAGACATTATGAAGCTTTCAGAATATGTGTTTCAGGCTGGTATGAGCCTAGACTTGACCAGCACATTACCATCACTGAGAATGATACCAGAATATGAGCAAAAATTGATTGACTTCAACAACTGGCTGTCATTCTGGTGTTATTCTAAGGGGATCCTATATTTGTCAACTTGGAGGATATAGTTAACAGACCATGTTGCTTGCCAAGGATGATCTGCACCCTTCCCCTGTAAGAACTGGAATAATGGCTAAAATTTTATCTACCCTCATAATGCCCTTTTTATGAACTGCCAGACTGACAAACCTACTGACAGCAAAATCACCTCAACTGAACATCAAGATGTTACTGCTCAATGCCATGAGGCTAATTAAAAAAATACACTCCTTCCAAGCCTTCTTCTCTTGAGGATATAGACATCTGTGTAGTTACTGAGACATAGCTTAAAATAGCATAGACTACCACTGTAGTGCAAGCTTTCAGTGCTTTCCACACTGTAAGACTTGTAGCTGCACAAATAAGGGCTAAAGGTGGATATATTTCAACATCTAGACTGTTCAAACACAATGAAGTGTCCCATACCATATCCTAGCCAGCTGTAGTTCATCCTCCATGACCCAAGAAGCTCACAATTCATACCTGGACTTATTGGAAACACTTAGTATCCAAGCTAACACCCTGCTGATGGGAGACTAATTATCCTTCTACACACTGGGAATCCTTCACAGCCTCAAATCTACAGGTATGGAGATTTCTGAACTTCATAAAAACAAGTACTCTTGACCAAATAGTGGATATATCCACTACAGCCTCCAACATACTGGAACTCATGCTCACAAATATGGGAGAATGCTGCCCCACCCACCCCCATGTCTCATCCTCCTAGGAGAAGGGTGAATATCAAGCATCACTATTCTGCCTTAAAACCCCTGCATGCCCTAATGTGGGAAGCAGCCCACCCAAGCTTATGTATACCAACTCTGAAATCACCATACTTCAGAGAAAAGGGAATATTCCAGGAAATGTCCATCGTGGACTAAGTATATGTAAGTCCTTTTTCCACCATTAAGTCTCCATGCTTTGCAACCCATTCAGGCTAGTCTCAATATTTCAAATGAGTACCATTGCAATAAGTTATGGGAACAAGTATTCACTTTACTTGATTTTAGTGAAAACTGTTCACAGTAGTGACTATTTCTAAAGAAAAACATGAAACTGTACTTTGTTCTGTGGAAAAACAACTCAATAAAGGAAAAAAAGGATAAGTGTTTCTCTATTTATAGGTTCATAAGTTTATTCTAGGCTAATGACCACCAGGGTCTTTGCAAGCCTAGTTGTGCAGCCTAATCCAGTTCTGTCCCAGAGCTCCTTGGACACCTATATGGTGGAGTATGTTAGTAAAGAGGTAGTTAATGGCTATGTGGGGGGTGAGCTTATATTAGTTGGGAATTAATTTAACTGTCAAACTCTATCCATCAGAGACATGGGGGCTGGACCAGGGGGTGAATATGTGATTTCCTATCCAGTGATCAAGGCTATTTTTTTTTAACAGAGTAAAGAATGAGCTCTGCTTCACATAGACAGGGAACATTCCATATTGTGGGAATCCTTTGAGACACATGTCTGTGCCCCCAGCAGATTTTATTTATGTCACAAAGTTGAGTCCTTGGATCTAGTGTTTCTCTTGCTGTTTGCCTTGTGGTACTGCAAGAGATCTTTCAGAGCTGCATCTGAGGATGCCTTATATGCCACGTATAGACTGTCTTTCAATAACCTGTAGAAGATTGAGTACAAAGATAGAACCTTAAGGTGATCTGTGTAGGTCAAGGTATTCATACCCTGGATTCTCCTGGTGAAGAATCTTTGCAGACCCTCCAACTGTTGCAAGGCTGGTTAGGTACATGCTGAAGGGGACATTGTACTCAATGATGGGTCAGATAAGGGCTAATTAGAGTGGTGCAATTATTTCCCTGGAGCTGTATGCCATATCCTTACTTTTGAGTTAAGTGAGATAGAGTGATTATTTATGTTTATTTCGGCTACATGCTGGTCAAATGCCAGATTCCCGTCTACATATGTTCCTAGATCCCTAACTATCGGTTCAACTCTTAAGGGTGCTTTATCAATGAGATAACTAGCTTGGATGGAGAATTTCCCAAAGGGCACTATGATGCATCTCTTTGCAATGAGTTTTAATCCTTGTCTTTGGCACCAACTATTTGTTTGTTTTAGATGCTCTTGTAGGTATCATGGGGAGAATCTACGATAGCTCCCAATTTATAGTCATCTGTAAACTTGGTGAGCCAGAGGACTTTGACTTCTGAAAACTAGATGCCAAGCAGCAGCAGCCCTAACATGGAGTACTGGGTTACTCCACTGCTGACTAGTATCTTGTTGGAGGTCGTCTCACCGATTCTGACTTCTTGGGTCCTATCTCTGATTCAGCTGGCAATCAAGTGAGTTATATATGGATTTTTGCCTAGTTCTGGGAATTTGTCAACAATACCTGAGCAGGGTATTGTATCAGACAACTAGGTCAAGTCAAGCTAGGTGGTATGCACTGTTTCTCCCCTCATTAATAGCCATAGTGACCCTCTCAAGGAAGTCTATCATTAAGTAGGTAAGGCCTTCACTTAACAACAATGCCAAACTGGGATGAGTCCAGTGTCTGTTGGTAACCAATGTTTTTGTTAATCATTTCCATGATAATTTGTTCCGATGCTTTGCATATTAGACTTGTCAGGCTGATGGATCTGTAGTTTATGGGGTCAGTTAATGCTCCACCTTTGTGAAGAGGGATGGCAATTGCGACCCTCCATTCATCTGTCATGTAACCTGTTTTGAGGCTATAGCTGAAGAATGCTTCAAGTGGTCCTGCTAAATCATATTTTAGGCTATTTAGGTAGCATTTGTGGATATTGTTGGAGGCTCAGTGAAGTAGTATTTTTGGCCTTAGCAAGCATCTCCAGGATCTGCTCCCTTTTGATATTGGGACGGGTATCTTAGAAGGGATTTCAAAGGGCATAGTGGAGGAAGTAGAAAGTGAATTCAGAGATAAATTTATCAGGCAGTAGATTAGCACCCTGGTCAGTGAAGGCTGTCATTCACCATCAGTTCTGCACACTGCTGAGTGCTACCTTTAGGGTTCATGACATAGCTAAAGAAGACCTTGTGATTGCCCTTGGCCTTTGAGACTATCCTGACTTCATAATTTGCTTTCTTCAACTTTATTACACTTCTTAGTTTCTTGTTTACTTGAATCAGACAGCTCTTGTCTCTATTGAGAGTTGATCTTTCTGGTTATGGTCAAGACTTTTTCCTTTTGTTATTTAGCCTGTTAAGGTAAGGATTCCACCAGTGTGTTTTGTTTTTGATGTTAGATATGGACTTACTTCTGCTAGGTATGGCAGCCTCAATGCAGCCATTTACATGTTTGTAGAGGGTTTCTATATATAATTCTGCATAGGAAGCTGTGTTTTCAGGGTTTGGGGGAGCTGTGAATTTTGACAAACTGTCGACTAATAGAATTTCATTTTCTTTAATATAGTTTCTAACTAGTACAGGTTTAGTTGGGTTTTCCAGGTTGACCTTTATTTCTAGGAGACAGATTTGTGGTTCAATTTCACCAGTGAGGACTTGACACGGGAGAGTTAACTGTTGCCTCATGTTGATGAGTACTGGGTCCAATATGCTTAATCCTCTGGTTGTGGAGTGCACTATCTGATCCAGGGTGCTTGTGTTGATAAAGTCAAGGAAATGTTGTGCCTGTGAGCTATAGGAAGTGTATGTTTCCCAGTCTATAGAGGGGTAGTTAAAGTCTCCATTGAACTGGGTATTTTGTTGGATGGTAAGCTCCTCTAGTAGGTCTAGGTTATTCAGGACTGTAAACAAGAAATACTTCTCTTTTTAATAATAAGTTAGAATAAATTCCAAATAAATTCTAGGGTTACTTAATCCTTATGGGGATATGGTCATTACCCAATCTGGAATAATGCAGATATCAGAGACTGGTGTTCAGATTTTGTTCTCTCCCCATGACTCTGTTATACCACAATGGAATGACCCTCAAATTTCTGCAGAAGACATTAAGATATTATATGGTCACATATATTTGTTAGAATTAGATTCTGTTTTGCATGATATTTATGCTAATTTATCTCCAGAATAGATGGCATTACATGTGTCTTCTATAAAAATATGTCTGAGAGTCAGAAACTTATTTTTTCGATGCATTAAATGAATGGTAGGATATGGGTATAACTAATGAATATGTGTGTGATAGTGTTTAACATTTATATTTAAAATGAAAGGGTAGAAAGAAGATATTCAAAATTGAAGGTCTATTACATTAACATACATGGACTAAAAGAAGTTTTATAAAATACTGCAAGTTTGATTATTTCGTGTTTTCTTAAAAAAATTCATACAGGTTTTTTAGGGTGAAGGGGAGACTAAGTAGAGAAATATTAGTAGTATTACATGATATTATTTGTAATATTACTCATGCTAAAAAGACATGTCTATTTCATCTAATATTGAGAAAGCCTTTGATGCAATTTCACGTAAAAGTTTCAGGCAATACCAAAATCTTATTATTAGTATTAAATTGTTACATATTCTTCACAGTATTTAAGAAAATTTGTGGTTTATGCCTTTAATAAATGGTCACCTTGGCAAAAAAAAAAATTATAATTTGTTGGGGTGTCAAACAAGGCTGCCAGTTGGGTGGCATATTATTTAATTTTGGGATGAATTCTGTTGTAGAGGAATTTTCTAGGTCTAGTAAGGATGGGTAATGAGAAAAAGTACCAAGACTTACTCTACCAGTAGTTTTCTTTCTTATGAGGATGATTCTACTCTTATTCTTATCTCAGAATAGTATATTGATACTATGCTTTAGGAAATTAAAATTATATTACAGAAGACAGGATTGTCCCTTATTATGTAAAAATGTGTTGGTTTTGGTTTTATGTCACCTTCACACAAAATCCAGATTGTACACCACAAAAGTACTGTTTTAGGGATCACTTTAGCTGGGGAGCAGACATTACTGACTAAGTGAATATATATTCTTGTTGATATACAGAAGATTTTGAAAATATGGCAGTGTTTCAAACTGCTTTGCTTTTTATCAAAACTATGTTTATCTTATAAACAATATTATATTAGGAAAATAGAACAACCCCAGGATTTAATAAACTCTCTCTGGGATTCATTAAACTCTGTGCAGGAATAGTGCTATTCCTGCATGGAGCGGATCATGCCAGTGCAGCACAGCAGTGCGCTTTGCATATTCATGAAGGCGTGCTGCTGTATAACCTGCACAGGCACGATCCGTGAGCAAGTGCAGAGGGCATGTCGGAGCATAGCTCGCATAGTACACACACTGCCTGCACTCATCCATACAGCAATTCTAAAGCAACTAACAGTGTCCATGGACACTGTTATTACAACATAATAGTGTCTGTGGACAAAATACATTAGAATACACACAGAAGCACAGCCCTCCACAATGGTTCAGCACAGATAATGTCCACAATGGTATGACAGTGTACATGCTGGCATACCAAATAAGTAAGCATGTTCCTGAGAGGAACATGTAAAATAATACGCCCTGTATGATGTAGTTGTCCTGATGTCCTGCCCTAAGAGGCAGAAAGCAATGTGCATACCCCCAAGGAAAATAAAAATAAAACACGTTTATTTTTTTTTTCCATTCCCAATAACGTTTAAGCATAGCTGAGTGGATGTGTGCGTCGTGTAGCTGTGTATAGCATAGCTTAAACATCCAAAGGAGCTAAATAGAAATATACAGCCAAAATAGTCAAACTAAAATAGCTTAGTTGTTAAAGCTTTTGCTTAGCATGCAGTCATTCACGGTCTGAGCCTCAATGCAGTCTATTCGTTTTTATATGTGAAAACAGCACTATAGGTATCTTATTTATAAGTAGTTAGTGAATAATATATATGTGCTAACCACGGTAATGTAGCAGGTCCAAATGTGAGGTGTCAGTGTAGTACAGATGTGAAAACCCCATATAAACATACGTGTCCCATACAGTATAGCCACAAAAAATATAATGTAATGAAAGCACATAGGGGGATGTTATGGAAGGGAAACATACATATCATAAGATGTCATTAAGAAGGAATCAACCCCACAATCCAGATAGTCCATAAAATGAAAGTGGAACAATGCTAAATTGTGCTTGGCTATGCTTAGTCTGAGTAAACATTGCTTAAATTTGTATGCATAGCAATAATCAGCATAGCCAAGTGGATTTGTGCACTGGTAAGCAATGCTTAGCATCTACCCCTTTAAGCAATGCTTATCTGTGTTGAGCTGGTTTACCCGTCACTTTCCTTAGCTCACCACATTCAAAATGATCTAATCATGGCAAAGGGTAGGAAATCAGCCATATTTATACCTCGCAGGTGGGAATACAGCTCATAACCAGTTGTAGTTCATCACTGCAGGCACTATGGTGGTATTGGTGAGGGTGTGCAAATTTGGGCACTGCGCTGGGGCATTCACGAGTACAGGGTCATAGTTGGACTCCTAGGAAAATACCATGAAGAGAGACTGCTGCAGGAACAGTACCAGGGCTCCCAATACAAAGCTGAGGCCTGGGAACGTCTTGCACATGATCTCACCAGTGCCACTGGCATCCCTCGGGTAGGTGAGCAGGTTTGGCAGTGGGTCCAAGATGCATGGGCAGGGAATGTCCCAGATGTGTGTAAGTATAAGTATCAATAAGTTAAGTCCAGCCTGTGTATGTGATGGATAGGTATGCATAAATCTTTCTCTATCTCCTGTACAGCTGCAGATAAGAGGGGCACGAACATGGATGCCCACACCAGAAAGCTGCTAAGGCTGTGTCACGAGGCTGGTGAGTAACAATCTAGCTTGTAGTATTCAGGGCAAATAAAAAAGGAGTAGAATGTCACTTTGCAGTATTTAAAAATGGGTATGGTTTGTACTGAATAAATGAAACATTAGCAGACTAATAGTGATGTACAGGGTATATATCACTAAAAGTGTCAGTACCTGTCAATAAAAGTCAAAACCCCGGACAGGTTGTGGTTACTTTGGTATGTAGTGGTATGAATCAAAATGTGTACCATTTCTGC
This sequence comes from Protopterus annectens, assembly GCF_019279795.1. Taxonomy (NCBI): domain Eukaryota; kingdom Metazoa; phylum Chordata; order Ceratodontiformes; family Protopteridae; genus Protopterus; species Protopterus annectens. Next base: position 302,298,394 of record NC_056734.1, read on the forward strand.
ACAGCAGCTATAGCTCTGAAAGCATTAAATAATCAAGGCTCATCTGACAAAGATTGTGGAGTTGTAAAACAGGAGATTAACTATATGAAATTTTCCATGCACCAAGATCTGATGCCTGAATAGTAATGTTGTGTTAACTAGTGTTTTCCAGACTGTGCCATGTAAAAGTATGGATACACAGTATAAGAACTATCTGCCATGCATGAATGTCCAAGTTACAAGGTCAGATTGTACAACCAAGAGAGTATTAGGCAGAAAACAGTCAACCAAAAAACAGCAGTTTCTCAATAGCTCAATTCTAATGGAACACAAACTTGTTGTATTTTTTGCACAACCAGGCATGGTTCAAATCCCTGGAGTGGTAGTAAGCTGTATGCATAATATCACCCAGGAATATGTGAATATGTGTAGAAACAGTCAGGTAGTGTTAACAGAAATTTCCTCCACCAGTCTGTCAGGTAAGAAAAGGTATAGCGCAGCAGTAAGAAGGCTGTACTTATACACTGTGAACAACACCGACTGTCTAACCCCAAGGCTGCAAATGACAGCAAGATAAGTACATACACCAAATAGTCTCTTCCAAGAAATGTCCCTCAAGTGTCACAACATGCTGTCACAGTTAGTGGTCACTGCTGCCAACGGGTGACCGATATACATCAAGGCAGGGTATGGTAGTAGCACACACACACACACACACACACACACACACACACACACACACACACACACACACACACACACACACACACACAGTATGAGTCAACACATGTAACCTTGACTATGTGAATATGGGTAGAAACAGTCAGGTAGTGTTAACAGAAACTTCTTCCTCAGGTCTGCCAGATAAGAAAGGGTATAAATTAGCGGTAACAAGACTGCAATTATACACAATTATACACTGTGTACAAACATACCACTGCCCAACCCAAGGCCATAGGTCAATGTAAAGTGAGGTAATATCTGGAGAGTAATGATTAGAGGAATGATCATTAAAGTTGTGAGCAATTGAAGCCTATACAGTTGTTAATTGACATCTCTCTCCCTCACCCCACCTGCACCAATAATCAAAACACATAAACCAGTGGGTATGTTTTTCACAAAACCTACTGTTGGGACGTGTCCTATTGTTCTACAAATATTTAAACATTTGACTATTAATGTTCCCTGTTCAAATACTACCATTTGTGGCCTGTTACTATCAATGTAACCTGCATGCCATTATAATGCCCACTGTGGTACCATATATGCATGTGTTCCAAATCTGTTGTTTTGGGTTAATGGGAATACACATGCATGCTGTTATAACTAATCCTGGAATGTATTTTTCATGACTAACCAACATATGATATAAAACTGCAACACCATAGCACATCTGGGAAGGCCAATCCCAGTGGGTCCATCTGTCCCGCCTCAACTGGCCATGACACTGAGCCCCAACATATCTGGGAGCCAACCCAGGACCTCCTCATCCACTGGACCTGTACCACCTTCGGGTGGCACCACCTCAGGGAATGGGGCCAGTCCCCCCCCCTGGGAGTGGGCGCGGACAGGATACAGTCACCCAAAATCAGGTCTGGGGATTGGTATATAGTGAGCTTTGAAAGGAGTTCAGAGATCTGTTACACCAGCTTGAAGGCAATGTGGCGCATCATGAGGGTCAGCCTGCCCCTCCTGCTCAGCCCCCAGCACAGCCACTTTTGGGGCCGTGAAGGTGCAGTGGTGACTGCCCATGGGTGGGGACCTCAGTCTCACTGTATTTATTTGGGAGCTCATGGGCATCCGATTCCCAACCACCCTCTCCGTCCAAGGTGTACCCCACACATCTCATATACCACCCCTGTCTGCTATCTTGTCTGTCTTGTCTGCTTTCGTACCCAACCTACCTCCCCATATATACCTACTATCTTTCTCCAACATCCCACTCTCACCATAGATATAAATATAAATAATATATATATATATATATATATATATATATATATATATATATATATATATATGTATATATATATATATATGTATATATATATATATATATATATATATATATATATATATATACATACAATATACATACATAAAAAAAAGAGCAATCAGTTCCCAGAAAAAAATCTTGCCCCATACATAGCTGTCCATTTCGCACACGTGTCCACTGGACACGTGTAATCTGGTCTAATTGGCTTAACAACACATTACTGTTGTCCTCACCCCTTTCTCCAAGGAGTCTGAGTGTCTGAATTCACCTCCAAATTCTGTACAAATGCACAGCTGTTGCTGTATCAGAAACGGACAGCTATGGACCTTCCCTACACCCATCCTGCACACCACTAACTATCTTTCATAGTGTTTTTCCCTCTGCATGCCCCCTTTTTACCATTTTCTTAGCACCCCTTTTTTTTCTTTTAAAGAAATTAGCATGGGGTAAGCAAAACTAAGCAGCAGTAAGCAAGTTTGCATGATGCTAATCGAGCAATACACAGATTAAGCAGTTTCCCATTTAACCGTGTGTTGGCATCGCTTACCATCATGCAAACCCACCCACAAATGCTTAAAACTGCCTTAATCACCCTGTCTCTATCAGCCACTGTTCTGCCCAGCAACAAAATAATCAGCTCTGCCAAGACTTGGACACAGGACCCTGTACACCATAGTCAGAGCAATTTACCACTATACCATCTGAGATGTAATAATGAATGCTGTTTTTTTCAAATATATCATTCAGTACAGGTACAGAATAGTAGGGAACAAACACTGTGGAATCAGTCATATTTAGTATACATAAATATATACATATAGATGTGTATGGTGATAGATAAATATTAAAATGTATATACATCAGATATATGGAGCTATACATATAAAACAAATATGTATAGATATAAAAAAAATACATATATATCAGTACAGATATATCTAAAGGGTCTAGTTCACATTGTTGTAAGCAGACAATATCGTATACGATATTGTCACCATGACAATGTCAAAAGTTCAGAACATCGCGCAGGTAAATGGAAATCTCCGTAAGGGGGAGATCTCCATTTACCTCAAAGTAGTGTGGTCTCGGAGTTGGTATGTTTAAGTAAGGGGGGTGTGGGGAGGGCGCAGTTAGTTTTTTTTTATCGATTTATTTTTTTTTACATTATTCGATATTTTACTACTTCGATCAATAAACTTTGACCTTTAGTAAAATTTTGATAATGTGATATAGACGCTATCTAAAAGATATATATATATATATATATATATATATTTATATATATATATATATATATATATATATATATATATATATATATATATATATATATATGCCCATAACATGTAGTGGAGTCATACCCAGCACCATATCTCTATATCTCTTAGTGCAATAATTCTGGACAAAGGCTGTCAAAATGGGGGGAGACAATAGTTCAAGAACAGGGACATAATGTACGTACTGCAGTTATAAATGTAGAATGTTCCTATAGTAACAGGATTCGTCTCAGCATACATGTTTAGAAGGATTTGAGTTCTGAAACTGAAATGTATGTCATCATTTACTGACAGAAATCCTCACATCATCACAGTGTTTTACCACATAAATAAAAATAATGATTCTGTGGAACAGAACATACGTATGAGCAATAATTATGGACAGTCTGAAATAATCTGGCCAGTTGAGAGGTATGCTCAGAACCAGTTAGTTCAACAAATCTGGACCAAGCCTGACCATGGGCGGGTGTAAAGCCATTAAACTGGGAACATATCCCAAATACTGGAGTAGATAAGGTGACACAGTTGATGCAGTAACGCCCTCCTGTCTGTTGTACCATATATTGACTCACTGACAAATATTCACATCATCCCACTGATGTGTCAGACATACACAACATGTATGAGGGCCAGGTAATAGTACATCTGATAAATATTGGAACTAACATCACAATAGGGAAACTACACTGAGCTACTAGGCACATCACCAAGTACTATCTAAACTACTGGCAGACTGACACAACACAAACCCAATTTTGCTATGGGGGAATACACATGTAATTGCAAATAAATCAGGCACTACAGGGATGTAACAGCACTAACCAACAGACACCAGTGTGAAAGTGGAGACCCAGAACCAATCTCAACACATTGAAAGTGAAATACTGGTAAGCCACAGGAACGGTAGAGTATATGGACTGTGTGAACAAAATCATCAGCATGCTTGCCACTCACACACTATCCCTACATATATAGATATATATATATATATATATATATATATATATATATATATATATATACTGGCCCAGTTCACAGTGTAGTCTGATCGTGGTATGGGACATGTCCTAGTCTGCCCCTACAAACATATACAGCTGATAGAGCACCAGAAGCTGGAGCAGCATGCAAAGTCAGATAGAAAAGGTCCCTCAACACTTAAATCTACCCCTCTCCATACACAGGCCAAATAACACATTCACAATACACTGCTAAACAATCCTAACAGTCTGTCAACAATTGCCAGAAATACACAGTCCTCTCAACTGTATAGAGTCCCACAGAACATGCAGGCTTTGTCCTCATATACAAGGCTTTCTACACGTAACATGTCTGGCTGTCTGATACATCACTGGGATATCTGGAATGAAGTCACTATATAATGATATACTATACCTATTCACCTCTTACAGCATGACATCTGGACAAAGCCTGACATATTTGGAGGCAGAAGCCCAAACACAGGGGCATTATTGACATATTGCTGTCATAAACTGAGAAAGTTGCTGGTGTAACAGGGTTGTTGCAACCTATCTGTTCTGAGGGATATGAAGTCAGAAACACACATGGATGTTACCATTTACTGATTGCAATCCTCAGAGCATGCTATTGAATTTCCATGGCCAGGAAATGTGTGAGTAACACATCAAATATAAGAGTCTAAACTCTGGCCAATCTGTGGATAGCCCTACAGTTGGAAATAATGTCAACCATATAACACTATCAGACTTACATTCATGCAGAGCAGCCATATCCACACAAACCCTGTCAAACTAGCATTAGTTCAACTGTATAACAGCAATACGTATTTCTGCCCCTGTGTCTGGAACAGTGTCTCACAGTTTGTTGGGCTGTCTCCACAGTGTTTGTTGTAAGAGGTATTCCCAACTACACTCTGTGATGCTGTTCATCACACACCTCCATGAAGTACTCCTCGCAGCAAGGAAAAGGGGCAACACCCACACATGAAGTACTCAGTTATACAAGTGTATTTCCATGCTATTGGGCATGGGAATAATACCACAGCTGTTCCACATTCAGTTAGCAAGTGGGAGACTCCAACTGATGCACAGGCCATAAGCAGCTCATGAGCATTACCTACTAAAGGCAAGATGCTGCCTATACAAAACAGATGTATATTATACATCTGTCTTAGTGAGACACACACACACACACACACACACACACACACACACACACACACACACACACACACACACACACACACACACACACACACACACACAAACAGACACACACACTGAGATTGATGGATTATCCCAGCTGAACTGAAAACAATAAAACACAGCTATATCAAACAATTAAGCCTGTAATGGAATGTAGTAGGGGGCATGTAAACATGAAAAATAGAAAGTTCAAATAATATTGTGTCTCAACAACAGATGCTGTACTGATATATTGCTGAGCAGAATCTATGGCCACAGAAACTGTGTCTGTCTGCAGTGACATAGAACACAGCCCAGGGCCCTGAGTCACCCCAGGAAAGAATGGCTCATATATGACCACTACTGGAGTGTGTGTTGCACAATACTGACTGAGACACTGCTAGGCCACACCCAGTGCAAATCATACCATCAGTAACTCTGCTACGTCCAGCTCTGACATGTGCCTCTTTTTTCAGTGCCGATGTCTCCAACCCATATAGCACAGCTGGTCTCACTACCCTTTTGTAGACCTTACCTATCACTCTTAATGGTACTTGTCTGTCACAAATCACACATGGCACTCTTCCCCACCAGCCACATACTGCCCATACTCACGTTTTCACTTCTCCCTCAAACTCACCATTACTCTGAACTGTTGTTCCCAAGTATTTACACCTATCCACCTTTGAGAACTGTACTCCCTGCATTTCTCCATCCTCCCTCCCATTCACACACACATATTCCATCTTAGTCCTGCTGACCATCATTCCTCCCCCTCTCTGGACCATACCACCACCTCTCCAGGGTCTCCTCAACATGTTCCCTACTCGCACTACAGACCACAATGTCATCTGCAAACAGCATATTCTAGGGGGACTCTTGTCTGATCATGTCTGTCAGCCTGTCCATTGCCACTCCAAATAAGAAAGGGCTCATAGTTGATCACTGATGTACTCCCACCTCCACCTTAAACACACCTGTCACTCCCAATGCAGAACTCACTGCTGTCACAATAGCCTTGTACATATCCTGTAGCATTCTTACGGATTCAATAAAACAAGAAAACAGCAACAGGTACCAAAATGCGCTTGTAATCCAGTCCCAGGTACCAAAGAAGAATCCAAACCAGCCACCAGAGAACAGTTAATCCAGTTTACTAACAAACACAAGTATATAAATGCAGACACAAACAGAAAATGCTGTATTTTAATGTGTCTGCATTCATAGACTTGTGTTTGTTATTAAACTGGATTAACTGTTCTCTGGTGGCTGGTTTGGATTCTTCTTTAGTACTTTGGACTGGATTCTTATGGATTCTTCCGCTACTCCTGACCACCTCATACAATACCATAACTCCTCTCTAGGCATCCTGTCATATGCTGTCTCTAAGTCCACAAAGACTCAACGCAGCTATGTCTGACCTTCTCTGCATGTCCCCATCAACACTCTCAGAGCAAACATTGCATCTGTACTGCTCTTTCCTTGCATGAAACCATGCTGCTGATCAGTAATCCTCACCTCCCTTCTTAGCCTAGCTTCCACTACCCTTTACCATTACCTCATGCTGTGAATGATCAATGTTATCCCTCTGTAGTTACTACAGCTCTGCACACCACCCTTATTCTCATAAATCATTAACCAAACACATTTTACCTACTCCTCACACATCCTCTCACTTTCCTAGATTACAGTAAACAATCCGGTTAAAAAGACCACTGCCATTTGTCCTAAACACATCCATGCTTCCACAGGTATGTCATCTGGACCAATAACCTTTCCATTCTTAAACCTCTTCATAGCTATCCTTACTTTCCTCTTGATAATCTGTTGCACATCCTGATTCACCATACCCACATCATCCAACATTCTCACTCTCTCATTCTCTTCATTTAACACCCCATCAAAGTACTGTTTCCACCTGCTCGACACTCCTCACTAGTGAGTTCACTCCCACCATTATCCGTTCTCAGCCTTATCTGCTGCACATCCTTCCTAGCTAAATGCTTCTGTCAAGCCAATTGGTACAGGTCTTATTCTCCATCCTTTGTGTCCAACCTTACATACAGCCATTCATATGCCACATCCTCAGCCTTTGTCACCTCTCTCTTTGCCATGCATCCCATCTCCCTATACACCTGTCTACTTTCTTCATCTGTCTGACAATCCCACTTCTCCTTGGCCAACCTCTTTCTCTGTATACTCCCCTGTACTTCCTCATGCCAGCACCAGGTCTCCTTGTCCTCATTCCTCTGTGCAGATGTCACACCAACCCCCGTTCTACTCATCTCCCTTACTAGCACGGATGTAGTTACCCAGATATTTGCTAAGTCTTCACTGCCACTCACTGCCTGTCTTAACTCTTCCCTGAACTCAACCTCACAAATCACCATTTCTCAGTATCCATCATTTGATCCATAGTGCTGCCCTCACACTCCTCCCTCTCTTCTTGATCACCAACATCATCCCACAGACCAACCTTCCATGCTGCCTAACTGCACTATCCCCTCTCACCAGTTTACAGTTACCAATCCCCTTCAAACAGACCCACCAGCATAGGAGATAATCTACCTGCGTGCATCTTCTTCCACTCTTGTATGACACCCTATGCCCCTCGGTCTTGTAAAACTATGTATTCACCACACTCATGTCCAACCGCTGTGGCAAACTCCACCACCATCTCAACTTCTGCATTCCTTTGCTTAACACCATACCTGCACATCACTTCTGCATCCCATCTGCCCCCTTCACCAAAATGCCCATTGAAATCTGCTCCAATCACAACTCCCTCATCCTTGGGAACACGCATCACCACTCCATGCAACCACACCAAAGTAGGTCTGTCTCATCCATCACACACACAATTAGAGGAGCATATGCACTAACAACTGTTAACATTACACCATCAATTCCCAGCCTCCTGAACATCACTCTACCTGACACTCTTATCACCTCCACAAACACTCTTGGCATAATGTTCCTTCAGGTTAACACCTACACCAGTTCCCCCTTCCATACACACCATGATAGAACTATTTGTACCAGACTCCGATACACACAGCTGTACACTCCTTCCATCTGGTCTCTGGCACACACAATATATCCACCTTTCCTCTGTCCAGCATATCAGCTAGCTCAGTCCCCATACCAATCATACTCAACATTAACAGTTCCTACCCTCACTACCACACACCTAACCTTTCACCTCTCTACTTGCCATATAAGCATCAAACATCCTCCAGGGTATGTCTGTGAATGCAAAGGCTACTGTACTATCAAATGACATATGTGTGTTAAAGCAATATGAAGAAAGTTTCAGTAATCTTGGCCCATAGCCCACCATGTATGTGTGTTGTCCTACAGATGTCCTGTCCTAACAGGTTGACATGACTGACTGAGCAGCAAGACTAATTACAGTGTGCCACACTGACATAGAACAGAAATGTATAGCAGGTATTACCTGTGCATATGTATGTATGGGTAGATGTACCTGGCCGCCTCATAACAACTGACATGAGATGCAAAATGTCAGGTGAATAAGCTGTACACATGTGTAACCTTAGTTTCTGTGCATCCAACAGAGTTACACTTCTACAGCTACTGGTTGTGGCATTGCCCTGAAACAGATGGGTAGTATAATAAAGCATGAGTACCACATTGAAATTGTTGAGGTGGCCACCTGTGTTCTGACCCCGTGTCCATGCCTACTACAAACAGATATATGACCACCCACATAGCTTTATGGCCTTAGAAATACCTTACTTGTAAAACCTGTCTCCACCAAAGTAGAGAAAACCCCTTTGCTGGACAGCAGCAATGCACAAAGCACATAATGTGAGGCTATATTGGTTGTACAGGGCAAAGTAGGAGCAGGCACAAACTGGGCAGCATGTCACCCTTTGTCTGAAAGAGCATATTAGGTCACAGGTGGATTATTGTAAGGCTAACTATGAGTACAAATTGGACGCATCCACTAAGGGCAATCACAAAGCCATCTTCACATATGTCTGCAGTCTCAAAGGCACCAACCCAACTCACCCTATAATGGTGGTCAATCACAGCACGCACACACACACACACACACACACACACACACACACACACACACACACACACACACACACACACACACACACACACACACACCATAGCTACAGCCAACCTGCTGCAGACAGGTTTAGGGCAAACATCACCCCCCTGTATCACCATCAGTATAGGTGAATATGCAAAACACACACACCCCCTCCTCTCATCATCATGGATCATGTGCACACTGCCTAATCAAAGTTAACAAAAGCAAGTCCCTTTGGGGCCTGATAACATTCCTGTCTGCATCCTACATGAACCCAGGCATATGCTTTCAGATCCATTACACACTGTATGCAAGCAAAGCCGGAGCACCATTGACATCCCATCTGCAAGGAACACGGCCACTTTCATTGCTCAACACAAACATGAGTGATGAATGTTGGTTTATGCAATATACTGGCCCTCATTGGGGAGAACATGACACATCAGGACCATTAGTACAATGTATGTTCATACAGTGCTGCCAGGTACAGGGGTATGATGTGTTTGTAAGTGGTGGCTAATGATACTCCATATGCATGTGCTGGCTCTGTAAAGAACTCTGGGCAATGTCTGAGGTCCTGTGATTTGTTTCCATGTATATGACTTCCAGGTGCCATGCAGCGGCAACCACCTTATACCAATGTGGAGGCAGTAGCCGTCACAGAAGCTGTAATCTTAAACTATGCCATCCTTTCTGGCCATAGCTGGCAAAATCTGCAGGAGCAGACTGCCCTGTCAGATGAGATCATCCACAGAGTGAATGTGTTGGGCTACCATGGACACACATACGATCAGGTCAGGCATAGAGCAACTGACCTGATACTTCATGCCTGGCAAAGGGCTGCTGCTGTAGTGAGGGACTGTACTGCTAAAGGTGTGGGTCCAGCTGCACAGGCCCCACTTATAGCAACAGGGAAGCTCCTTGCCAACCATGGGGTAGCCCCCACACAAACTCAAACACGGGAAACAGCAGTTGTGTAGGTGGGGGCACCCAGGAAACAGGTAAGGAGCATCCAGGTAAGGTCAAAGTGCACATCAATGTAATGAGGTAGCATTTAAACTGTCTTCTACAGAGTCTCCAAATGCATATGTCAGTGCAAAATGGATTAGTGGGTGGGGGTGTAGTAATGCACACAAGTGCACATATATGGTGAAGGACAGCAAATTGTGTAATATCATAGATGTGCACTTGTGTGGATTACTACACCCCACCCACTAATCCATTTTGCATGGACATATGCATCTGGAGTGTAGTAGTGCACACAAGTGCACATCTATGGTGAAGCAGAGCAAATAGTGTAATATCATAATGTGTACTGTACCTGTGCACAACTGTAGGGTTCATCTTGTACCAATGCCTAATGTGAATCTGCGGACAATACCTCTCCATCACAACTACATAGGTCTCTCTGGTCTGCACATGGGACAGCAGCCTGAACCCAGTAAATATGGGGTTTCCCTGTTGTGGCTCAGCAGTACCTCAAGCATGCTAAGCAATGCATGTGACCATGCACACAACAGTTACCCTCAGCCATTTGGCAATATCTGCATGTTCACCTGTGGTGGTGTTTACTGCATTGCATCACGGTGGTCATGACAGGGGCCTATTTGCTGGAGACTTCATATATCTGTAACATACATCACAACCTGTCATTACAGGACACCTGGACAAAGACTGACAAAATGGGGGGGACAAAGGCCCAAAACTAGGGTCATATTGTAGAAATTAGCAGTATACAGTGCATATAAATGGCATACACACCTGTTAGAATGCCAGGTATGTGTGATATACAAATATTAGAGCACAATAGACAAGTTCAAAATACTGCCAACCTTTCATGTGACCTATAACCTGTACAATTCAATTGTAAAGCAAACAAATCTGTTAGGGGAGCAATAATGACACATAACAATAGTACTACAACCTAGATGCATATGTGTGCACAAGCTGAAGCTAGTACTGTGTTGAGGCAGCTTTTGATATAACTACAGCAGTACATCTTAATGGGTACACAACAGCCATCAATCACAGAGACTCTTTGATTAACAGCAAATAGCGGTCAGCTGTCTTGCCAGGATTATCCTAACATATACCCAGTTGCCTGCTACACCAACAGCCATGGTTCACATAAAGCTGATGAAGTTGCTAAGGGACCACATGTTTGAGATGTATCAGCCTGGAGAAGAGTCCCACAAAATTTCCACAGCATTGCACATACCATGGAACAGAGTGCAGACAGTCATCAAAAGTTGATGAAAATATGGGGCTACAGTGAAATTGTGAAGAAGTGGACATTCCACGAAAGTCTATGACAATACAAGTCCAAAACTGGACAGTGAGGCTGCCAGGAACACTACAGCAACAATGAAGGAGTAGCAGGAATCTCCAGCAAGTACTGGGTGTGTACTATATGTCACAACAACCTTCCATGGTCTTCATATGTCCTGCCTATAGGGTAGGATTGGAAGATGGCAGAAGTTCCTCATCCCAAACAACATGCAGGCCTGGTGAAAGTCTGAAAACAATACATCAGGTCTCCAAAAAGCAAATGTGAAGATGTGTTATGGTAATATGGACCATGGTTGTACTCTTTGATCACAATTCTGACAGGTGTGTTTGACGCAATGTCATCACTGCACATCACCACAGCATGGTGATGGCAGTGTCCTTCTTTGGAGCTGATGTTCACAAGCTGGAACTGGGGCTGTACCCAAGTTAGAGGGGATTATGAACAGTTCCAAACACTGGTCTCTTGTGGCTCCAAAATGCTCTGGTGTCTGCCACATAGCTGTGGATGGTTAGGAAATCCACCTTTCCAAACAACAATGGCCCAAACCATACATCCATATCATCAAAAGGATGGCTTCACCAGAACACATGCAATGTTCTGCACTGGCAGAGTCAGAGCCCACAGCTATGTCCAATAGGATATATGCAGAGCGACCTGATGAGGGCAGTGCACATGGGATGTCCTTGCAATCTGACATAGTTGGAGGCATTTTGCAAGGGAGAGTGAGTGTGCAAACATTGGCAAGTCAAGATGTACCATGCTGATAGACACCTTCCCAAGAGGATTGCATGCTGTGATTAAATCAAAAGTTGTTGTAACAGAATATTACTTTAAGGGTGTGCACACTCATGCAACCAGCCTATTGTACCTATTTCGGTTACCAGATGTTACCTGTAACTAATGTGTATGTTCTTCAGTTGGATTGCACAGGTTACATGTCATATGAAATGATGGCAATGTTATAACCCGATTTCTGAGGTCTCATGTGATATATCATGAAAACCTGGCATGTTAACAGGTGTGTGTATACTTACTACATCCACTGTAAGCTTGAGAAGTTGTTTGAGTAACCGGCTTTGTTTTACAATATATGTACTGCAGGTTATGCAGTCTGCACCTCCAATTAGGACATTACTTAGTGGCACCAATCCACAGGCCAACCCAGTAATGTATCAGACAAACACAGGAGTTATGAGGAACAGACCACACATATGAGACACACATGTGGACATTCAGCAAAACCCTGTACAGTTGGGGAGTATGTTCTGTAGGAGTTACCACAGTGCTATACAGGTGAACAGCAATACTTTACATGGGTGCAGTGTGTGCTATGTGAAGGACCATCACCTACTAACACCACTTACATATCCCAGAGGTGTATATTAGTAGTAATGGTAATTGGTAAAAGCTGCATTGCATAATGCTGAGGGTCCATCCAGAGTCTGTATGTTATTGTCTGACTGTGCGTCATGAATGCCCCCAGTCAGCTATAGTGAGGCCTTTAAGACACCTCACCTTCATGTGTGTGTGTGTGTGTGTGTGTGTGTGTGTGTGTGTGTGTGTGTGTGTGTGTGTGTGTGTGTGTGTGTGTGTGTGTGTGTGTGTGTGTGTGTGTACCAGCAAACCTTATAGTTCCAGTAGTAATTTATGTATGTTGTTTTTCTCTCACAAGTAGACATGATGGCTGCAGTCCCTTTCACTCTGATACTGATGTCAGTGTCTCTGCAGAATAAGACCATGATGATACTCATACTGAGGTACAGGTGGGGTTGTCAGGGGCTGATACTGTGCCACTGGCTGGCATCCCACTATTGTCAACCCCATCCCCAGACAAAGTCACAATGCCCACACATACCCCGTCACCAGTGGCCAATGATAATGGACAGTTGGCGGGTGGTAGCATTGAACAGGCTACTGTGGTGACTATGGCAAGTGAGGGCAGAGGCACTAGCCATAGCCAGAGTGCTGATGAGGTCCCTCACAGGCAGATGGGCAGGGGTGCTTGGAGGAAGATTGCAGCCTGTCATGTCCCTGTTGCAGGTGCCATGGCAGCAGCCACCAGACAAATGTTTCAGGCTGTCATGGGTGCACAGACACATAATGAACATTATACCAAACATATACGCAGGGTCATGTATGAGCACGTCCCTGGTGTCCCTGGCAATATGGACTCACCACAGCCATCTGTGAGCATACTGGGGTCATGGATAGATGATTGAGGGAGACACTGGCACTCCTCAACCATGGAATATCTGTGCTTGAGTGTTTCTGGATGCTGGCCAGCAGCCATGTGGCTGTAGGGCAGCACCACAATCAGTTGAGGGTCTATGTGGCCATACACCATCACATTCTCATGCTGGCAGTACCACCAGCACTACTGAAGGGGTTGTGCTGTCCATGTCAAGACTCAGCAGACCATGGGCACATGATCCTGGCTGGACCCAACAGGGATGTGGATCCAGCGAGCAGCAGTCACCAGCAGGGAGTAGTACTGTATCTGAAATCAGCCCTGGTGGTGCCTGTGATACCCTTGGCAGGCCCAGTTCCAGTGTCCATGGCCAGAGACAGTGAAATGTACACCCTGCAATGTACGGCCCACAGCTGTCCAAAATACCCCTGTGTAGGGTGCCCACATGGCATGACTGTGTGCATACAAACACACACACATCGCCATCAGAAAAGTCACCTCCAGACACAGACACACAGACAGACAGAGACACACAGACAGAGACACACACAGACACACACACACAAACCACCCTGCACTGGCCATTTAATGAACACCCCACAAACACACACACGTGTCAACCATGTGGCCCAACCTAGACTTCTGGCAAACCCACACAACTCCATATGCATATGATGATACCTGTGCCACACCCATGCCATCCATACCATCAATGCAGGGGCATGCTTATATGGGTCTGATGCACAGGGTGATTTTAGTAAAGTGTAGCTATTTAATGTTGTGTAAGGTGCTGTCATCTGGCATTTGTAATGGGTACACATCAGAGTGTGTGTATACCTTTTCAGCCATGATGAATTATTGGTGTTAGTAACACTAAGCGAATATGTTCTCACATGCTGTATTCTGTTTGTGTTACAGTTGTCTGTGTGTCAGCAGGATGTGGCCCTGCAGTCTTCAACAAGGGGCATGGCAGTGTAGTAACACATTGACCATGTCATTGTCTGGGTATAGCTGTATCTGCACACATTTCCCAAGTCTGTGTAACAGTTCTTGCATGTGCCTCACAGCTTATAGGGCTGAGGGGTCGTATCTCAGTCTATTGTGGTTGACATCAGCTCTAGTATAGTGGACAATGGTAAGTGTGGTGGGTGGAACACACCTCCACTTTCTAACACCCTGAACCCCAGAGGATATTGTGTCGACCAAACACACAGCGAATACTGTTCACACACAGACACACATGCATGCACAGGATCACAGTTGCCAGTGTTGCGTTTGGAACCCCTACCCATCAAGTTGTGGTACCACACAATTATGCGGTTATTGCAGGTGGCACAAGACTACTAGTGTGATGAGTGTTACAAGGTACCTGTAAGGTGAATAACATCATGTGGCCTTATGGAGTAATTCAATGGTGGCTGTAGTGGGTGTGGGAGTACTCATAATAGTGTCGCATACAAGTCTACACACTCACAACCACTGTTATACACACCACTGCATGCACACACACACACACACGCACACACACACACACACACACACACACACACACACACACACACACACACACTTGCCAGTACTGACATTAGCAGACCAACCTATCTTGTTATTCGTACCATACTATTCCATACTATTGCACAGGGCTTACAGGGCTGTAGAGTGTCTACAGATACCACTACAGTTGATGTAAACAGTGGACCTCATACAGTAGACTTAGGAATGTGTACTGTGTGTACTATGGCATGAAATATGAATCCATGCCCATCCAATGGATGTCGTTCGCACAAAAACACAAGATACTCTTCTCTCACACACATTTGCCCGGACTGAGATTAGAACCCCTTTTTACCTATTTACTACTACTACAATGTTATGCATTTATCACATGCACCACAGAGGTTATGGGGTGATACTTGCCAAAGGTATTTCTATAGCGAGGGACATAACCAGGCCTTGCAAATTATAACAATGGTTGATGTACTAGGTGAGAGAGGCCATAAAATACTGTAACGTACACATACACACACACACACACACACACACACACACACACACACACACACACACACACACACACACACACACACACACACACACACACTATAATGCACACACACATACATTTGCCAGGACTCATATTAGAACCCCTTGCTATATGGTTATTCATATTACAGTGCTATGCAGTTTCCACACACACCACAGAGCTTATAGGTTGTGGAGTGTCCCAAGGCACCTATATAGTGAATAATATCTACAGCACTTATAAGGTATGGCAATGGTGGTAGTACTGGGTGAGACGTGCCACCAACTACTTTTACCCACATGTCTACACACTCAAACACTTTCAGACACACTAATGCACACACAGACACACAGACACACACATTGGACAGTACTGAGATCCATAGGTTCAAAAAGAGTCATGGGGTGTATGTGGCAAATGGCCATGGAGCCTTTATAAGGCTAGCCCATGGGAATGCACTGGCATCATGCCACCTGACGATACTCCCCAGTGGGGTCTATATCACATTATCAAACTTCCAAAAGATCGAACACCATAAGCTCGACCTTGGAATCTCAAAATGTGATATACTTGAACACTCAAAACAGCAAATTATTTCCAAGGGAAAAAAATTCGATGTTCTGAGAATACACACACACAGCACAAGCACACCAAAATACATAATCCACACATACACACTTCACAGAACCCTACAGTATACTGTACATACACTACTAGCTATCCACTTACCTTAACCCAACTCTAACCCTAAGGTCCCTAACTAACGCACCCTCACCTTACCCACTCCCTAACCCTAAGGTCCCTAACACACACTCACCTTACCCGCTCCCTAACTCTAAGATCCCTAACTATTGCACACTCACCTTACCCGCTCCCTAACCCTAAGGTCCCTAACTATTACACACTCACCTTACCTGCTCCCTATCCCTAACTATCACACACTCACCTTACCTCGGTCCATTCGCACACTTAACTTAACCCGGTCCATCACCTTTGCATCACAGTCGAGGAAATAGTGAAGCCACAGAAACAGCCCACTGAACAGTTTCCCTAGGAAATTATTCAGTGTTCTGCAGCTTTGCTATTTCAAGCGTTCGCTGAATAGGGGTTGATATTATAACATTCGAAGTTTTAAAACTTTGATGTTATAATATAGACCCCCCAGTGTATCTACTGAGTATAGTCACTGGAGTGATCCCCAAGGTGGGTATCCTATTCCCCATCCACTCCTTCTGATTTCTCTTGAAGAGGGCCAGTGATGTGCTCGGCTTGACATCTATGTGGAGTCTATTCCATAGCATGGCCAGTTTCTAAGTTGTGAACCTGTCCCTCCAGTATGTCCTGTTGATTGTGAGGAAGGGGTTGAGGTATCTGGGGCATGTTGTGTGGACAGATTGGTTTCCTCAGATGTAGCATTCCTGACAGGGTTGGGTCAGACATGGCTGTGTATGTCAGGCAGAGATCACACCTAAGAAGCCAATATGAGACACAGATTCATTGCAGTTGTTGGAGTCCGTCCGTATGGGGCAAGTGTGTAGTACCTGAAGTACATATGCAGCTTCTCCTGTTGCTGCTGGGGTCCAATGGAGTACATGGCAAATAGGCCATAGTATACATCATTTGGCCTACTGAGGGGAGTGTACAGGGAAACACTGTCCTTTTACTTCCCGTATTCAACATCCAGAGTCAGGAGAAGTGACACATGGAAGGACTTTCAGAAGACAGTGGCACTGTGGTGGTCAACATAGAGCTGTCAGCCTGTGTTCCCAGTTCCATTATACCAACATCAGTCTTCAGTGGCCTACCATCAATGTATAACTTTATGGGAATCATGTCACACCCAAAGGGGATGGCGGCACATCATCTGGCAGTGAGCTTATGTTCAGGGTTCCGACAACAGTCATAGGTCTCAGAGAGGCCTTTGTGAAGGATGTCAACCTCATATGGGGGAGTAATAATAGCACCCACATTGTAGTCATCTGTAAACATTGTCAGCCAGGGCACCTTTGTATTGGGCTGGTCCTCAGAGGTGTGGATCCCAAACATGAGGGAACCCAGGTCCACAACCGGTGGGACTCCACTTGTGACTGTTCAACAATCTGACATGGAGTCTGCTGCTTTCACACTGTCGGTTCTGTGAGCCAGTTTGCAGGCCACCTACTGATGTAGTGGTGGCTGCCTACCTGAGTGCGTTTGTATATGATTCCTGAGCGGGGAGTGATATCCACGGATTAAATGGGCACCCTATCTTGTTATCTATTCCATACTGTCACATAGTTATTGCACATGTCATAATGCTTATAGAGCTGCAGAGTGTCTACAGGTCCCTCTACAATGGATGACAACTGTGGTCCTTGTAATGTGGACACTGGGACATCTACTGGGTGGGCAACAGCAAAAACTAGCAAAACCCACACCCCAATGGATATGGTATTTACACAAACACAATAACCCCTCCACAGACAGGACACTGTTCACACACATGCGCACTTGACCCGACTGAGATTAGAACTCCTACCTATTTATTGCTACTACAATATTACGCATTTATCACACGTGCCACAGAATTTATAGGGTGAAGGTTGTCCAAAGGTACTTCTAAGGTGAGGAACATCACCAGCCCTTGTAAAGTATGGCAATGGGTGATATACTGGGTGAGAGAGGCCACAAAATACTTTAAACTACACATATACACACACACACATATTTGCCAGAACTGGGATTAGAACTTCTATCTAACTAGTTATTTGTACTATAGTGATACATAGTTATAGCATGCGCCACAGAGCTTATGGGGCTGAGGTTTGACAAAATGGACTTCTAAGGTGACTGATATCTGTAGAACTGCTAAAGTAGGGAAAGGGGAAGTGTACTGGGTTTGAATGGACCCAAAAGCTTTAACTTGTAAACACACACACACACTTTGATATTTGCCAGGATTGAGATTAAAACTCCTACCTAATTAGTTATTTGTACTATAGTGTTACACAGTTATCACACACACCACAGGGCTTATAGGGTTGACATTTGACAAAAGGGACTTCTATGGTGACCGACATCTTCAGGACTGCTAAAGAAGGACACTGGGAAGTGCACTGGGTGAGGAAGGCCTGTTCATTCCTAGATCCTACTGACATTTCTTTAAGTGTATGAGCATGCCCAGTGTAACCTTCTATAGTGCATGCTGCCTCCATTCCAGTTATTGTTGTACTCCAGTCCAGTTTGTTTTGTGTTATAGCCATACCTCTCAACCTGATGGTGCAGGATATCTGGAGATAGCCTATCAAAATGGGTAGACAATGGTCCATACAGTGATTGTGACTATTTCTCTTAGTAATGTATGGGTTGCTAGGGTTACAGGGCTTGTTTTATCAGACATCTGACATATATGCTGTTTGACACTGTCATGTATTGTTTCAGTACCTCATGACATACATCCTCAGATCATCACAGTGATTTACCAGAGGAATACAGGATGGATGGATGATGCACACCAAAATTATGGGCCAAATGCTGTGCATTCATGCACAACCCAATCTCTTCAGAGGTGTGCCTACAAGCAAATAACTGCTGGTGCTGTGGAAACAGTCCAGCACCTTGGTGATATATTACAATGGTGGAATCTCTGTGCATTTCTCTTCTGGCCTGGACTGATTTTCAGTCCATGGTTGGGTAATATAAGTCAGACAGGATCAGGGTGACAGTCAGACTCTGGATAGATTTGTAGGGGATAAGATATGTGGAGGGGGTGCCCTGAGTCAGATATGTTTGCCTATAGCTATCAGTACTTTGCATATGGGTCTTCTCAAAGGTTGACTGTACTTGGAGGGTCTTGTGTGTGTCACACTCTTTGACCAGTCTGGAGGTGTGTGTTTGTCTCACTTGTATGGCCCACCTCATTTTTCTTGGATGACCACATTTTGGGGTCAGGATGCTGCATAGGATGAGTGATCAGGGAAGGGTGTGTTACTACCATGGCTGTGGGCCAGGGTTCTGTGGGTGCAGACATGTCACCATCTTCCATGGTTAGGACTGCCTGCAAGGAGTGCATTCCCATGTTTAGACTCCTAGCCCTGCTTTTTGACTGTACATAGTATCACAGAATGTCCATATTCACGACTTATATATCTTGGTTACCCAAAAGACTGTGGTTTTCAAGGAAAAGTGTTTTGCATGTCACTCAGGGTTGAAGTCAGATATTACTGACAGTTGACTTTGCAGTTTCAGACTTTGTACCCATTAGACAGTCCATGTTACTACAATCATTCATCAACTTTATAACATTATTAGAGCAGTATTTCAAAGGTGTTCTTCTCTTTGGACCTTTTTCACTGCATTATTCATGGCTTTGTCCAGATTTTTGGCTCTCAGGTTTTCTCCTGGCAGTTAGCTGCATGGCCTTTCTTTGCATTTTGTAGATGGTGTTATGTTGGTGTTATGGACCCCATGACACTCCCTAACAGGGCACTGTGGGTGAGGCATGGGCATTTGCCACAGGCCTGTAGGCCAGGTGTTGGAGATGTAGGCCATTTGCAGCAAGGCAGGACATTCTGATGCCCGTATGTTCCCAGGCTGTCAACAGTGGACAACCCTGGGATGGCACCAGTAAGTTGACTGTGGGTGTTACTGACAATCGCTTTCTGTTTGTGTTGAGCCATCACTCTAGTTGATGGCTGGATGCTGCTTAATGCTAGGGACATGTTAATGCATTTCTATGGGACTATGGGGGTGTGACATCTGTACAAAATACACATTTGCAGAGACTGTGCTGATACTTGCCTAACATTTTGGTCCCATTTAGCATAGTGGTGTGCCCTATCTTTCTGACTACAGGCAAAACAGTATCGACCACAGGTCAGATTGTTCTGGAATAAACATTTGTAGTTTCAGACTTCTTACATTTCAAAGCCATTCTGCCACAGGCAGACCTCCTGTGATATCACTGTGTAAAAGCTTGTAGGTAGAGATTTCATGGATGTCACCATGTGGGGGCCTTTGCCAGACATTTCTGTATGGTTTTCTACAGCTGGTGGGTATGGGACCCCACTTTGTCAACCATGCATGTGACCTATGAACCCCCCCCCCCAATTATTTAGCTCACCACATATACTGCAGTGGTATTTGTCAACTAGGGTGGTGCTGTATGGTGTGGGTAGGCCAGTACTGGGAATACACTTCCTGCTGTCCCACAGAGCTGTCAGATGTCTGCTGCTATCCAGGTAAGCCACCCCATTCCCCTAAAATGCTTGAATCAAAACCATAGATATGCTATCAGAGCATTCAACTCCATTCATTTACTTTGCTATAGAGACTGACTTGCCTTGTGCTGAGGCTGTTGTGAGGATGGTGCTTGTGGGCTGACTATATCGGATGCACACAGTACACTGCCTACACATGGTAAGGTATAGGTTGTGTGATGTTTTGCATCCATTTTACTGTGTGTGTGAGTCAGAGAGAGAGAGAGAGAGAGAGAGATCAGTCCCTGGGGCCCTACAGTGTCAGTGTTATGTGCTATGCATTGCCTCTTTTCCAAGGATAGAGCATACTGGGAATGCTTCCATCTGCCTACAGGGGCAGGTTCAGGATGTTCCTCCTCTGAGTCCCTCTGTGCCTGTGGAGACCTTGGCAATGGTGGGGGGCTGTGTGGCCTTTCCCCATTTTGTTCCTGCTGTAGCTGTTTTTGCAGGATCATATTCTGTAACATGGCACATACTATGAACATGTGTGGACATGTTGTTGAATAGTACTGCAAGGCTCCACCAGATATGTCAAGGCAGTGGAACTGTGACCTGAGCATCCCAAACACACACTCTATAATGATCCTGGTTTGTGCGCGTGCCTCATTATGGCATTTTTGTTTGAATGTGTGTGCATTTCTGATGGGTGTCATTATCCACGGCTCCAGTGCGTAGCCAGCATCCCCCACCAGATGGCCATATGGGATGTCCCCACTGGGAAACGCCTGGTACAGCTGTGACAAATGCCAGATGTGGGAGTCATGATAGCTTCCAGGGCTGCCAGCTCACACATTCATGATAATTCCCTGGGCATTGCACATGACCTGGCAGTTGATGGAGTGGAACCCCTTGCAGTTTAGGTAGACCCTACCCTGGTCACCAGGTGGTGCTTTGATGTGGAAGTGCATACAGTCTATGGTACCCAGTACCTCCGGGTATTCTGCTACATGGTGTAAGAGATGCATGTTGCTGGTCCTCTCCCCACGGGTGCTGGGGAAGTAAATGTGCTCAGCAGCATGTGCTTACATGGCATCCAGGAACTGGTGGAGTATCATAGACACAGATGCCTGTAAGTCCCCCATGATATCCCCAGTTAGTCTTTGGAAAGTACCTGTAGCTAGTATTCTTAAGGCTACACATACCTTGGTATCCACAGGGATGGTTTCCTCTCTGTTGATTCTGGGTCTGAGGCGAGGCCAGCACAGCTCAACAAGTTGCTAAAGTATGTCCCTTTTCGCCCTGTAGCGCTCTACTATCTCCAGCTCATGTAGCCCCTGGTAGATTACCCTGGGTCTGAACACTCTTCCCCTCCTCGGTCTGAGTTGGTTGTCAGCATTATCCTCCTCACCACCCTCAGTCTGTAGCACATACTGATAGATCAAAGCAACAGCAGCCCTGAACATGTTTTGTTAGTTTTATCAGTTTAAAATTCTCCAGGATGTATACACCAGTGGTGTAGAGTTTGTGGGGAAAAAACAGACTGAAAGGTGTTTGCATAGTTTATAGTAGTGTGCTGGGCTGCTGCCTGTGTAATTGGGTAATTCTGATACATTCCACCTGCCAGCTATGGCCGCTGTCCTTGATT
The DNA here is from genome assembly GCF_019279795.1 of Protopterus annectens. Classification (NCBI taxonomy): domain Eukaryota; kingdom Metazoa; phylum Chordata; order Ceratodontiformes; family Protopteridae; genus Protopterus; species Protopterus annectens. The sequence continues at coordinate 302,321,200 of NC_056734.1, forward strand.
GCCTTCCTTCTGCTGTTTCTCCTTCTCATTCCCTCCCCATTTAAGCCCTGATGCACACCGTGCATACACGGTGCTCAAATGTAAGCAGTTCTGCTGTTCCTGTTTTTTTTTTTTTTTTTTTTTTTTGTGATTCAGTATAAATCCTCTCATTTGTATACACCACTGCCTTACTCCATAGTTACCACACTTACACTGGACCTTTCTTCTTAGCAACCACTATTCCCTGGTATAGTTTTCATTCTGCATGCCATTGACTATAATGGCAAAATGCAGATTTCTGTAAAATTGATTTTCCCCCCTTTTTTTTATTTTCAGCATAATTCCATTTGCGCGCTTTTGCCCTATGTTTAAACGGCCGAGACTGGCCAAAAAAATTTTTTTATTTTAAAAAATTAAAACTATTTATCATGCCAATGGCCATATATTTGGCCACTGGCATGCCAAATAAATATAATACATAGTTTATTTCGATTTGTCATGCCTCTGTTTTCTAATTTGCAGAAATGTGTTCAGCTAGCAACTGAACACATTTCTGCTTCTTACACTATTGCCACATGGACACCTGCCTGCTTGGTGAATCACTAATTCACCTCATTTGCATGTTTTTCACCAGCAAATGAGGTAATTAGCATTAGGCAGTGGTGCCCATGTAGGAATAGTGTAGGAGTGCTAGTGCACATCCCGGGAGCCCTTTAATGAATCGCTCGGCAGCCATACTCTGTGCAGCAGCTGCTGCACTATTCCAACACTCCGTGTAGGCTTTAATGAATCCCGGTGTCTGTGTAGCCTCTGTGGTGAGCCTGCATGGAATATACCTGTGTACATGGCCATGGATCCAACTCAGCAGCATGCTATGCATATTAATGATAGTGTGCTGCTGAGGTAGAGCATAGTAACAGGGATATTGAATCCATGCAGGCAAAAGTGTAGAGACTGGTCAGATGTCATGTATATGGTGAGGCTCCCTGTAATGTTCCGTGCTACTAGTAAAATGTGCTGTGTATTAATAGTTTGTGTATTAAATGCATAAAGTGTTAAGTGTTGTTTATTTATTTATTTTTTTTAATGGCACATGCAGCAATGCCAAGCCACACTAATACATAGACAGCTGACACCTGCCAAACATCTAAAAATAGATACTGGATGTAATTAATTATAACTGTTTTTATTTAATGCCTGTGTGGCATAGAGTGCAGCAATGCCAAGCTGCACTTACACACACGGCAGGCACCTGCCAGACATCAAAAAATAGAAACCAGATACAATTATTTATTTCTGCTTTTGTTTACACTCATTTAAGCCCGTTTGTGCAGTGCACCACAATTTCTTATTAGTGTATGTGAAGATATTCTACTTTATATACTATCCAAGTAACTAAATGGGTAGAGTGACAGGCTAAGGTTTCATAGATCCTGGGTTCAAGTCCCTAGCATACATATCATTTGTTGAATGCAACATAAAATGTCTTAAATTAAAATTAATATTTTTACATATGAGAAAGCTGCATGGTGCTAAGCATTGCTTAAACATAGTTAATGGCTAATATTGTTTGCACATTGATAAGCTTCACTAAAACCATGGTTTTGCAAGTTTTCATGCTGCACAGCTGGTTTGAGTGATGCTAAGCACAGTGGCGCTTTTTAATTGTTGGTAAATTATGTGTAAGGGTGGGAAAACAGTCTATATTAAGGCCAACTGGCAGGAACATTGCATCGTTTGTTGGAGTCTGCTTATCTGCTGATATGCCAGGTGGTGATGGAGAGAGTGTGTGCTTTCAGGCATGGTGTTGGAGAGTGTATGTGCTTTCAGGCATAGAGATGGGGTGTGCAGGAGTCCAGAATTTTTGTCGGGCTCCTCATATGGAATTATGAACCTAGGCTGCTGCAGGGCAGTTACCAGGGCTCAGAGTGTATGGCTGAGGCCTGGGATCAGTTGGCCAGGGATCTTACCAGTGCCACTGGTACCGCCACACTGGTAAGCAGTGTCATCACCACTATGATGACCTGAAGTAGAGAAAGAGGGGAACATTGGACACCTGGGTCCAAGAGGCTAGGGCTGGCCATGCCCCACAAATATGTAAGCATTTTCCACTGTTTTACCAAACTTCAAGCTGAATGTGTGCAAAACCAGTATGCATAATGGTGTGCTTCTCTCCCGACAGCTGCAGCTGAGAGGACTTGCAATATTCAGTCCCATGCTGGGCGCCTAGCCAGGTTGCACAGTGAGTGTGATAAGTACAGATATATTATGCTACCTGCAGTACAATAAGCAATAAAGAATAAAAAAATGTACTGCAATAAAGAATACACAAAAACTGTAGTGCAATAAATGGGGAATTAGAACTGTAGTGCAACAAATCAACAATAACAACTGTATTGCAATAAACAAGAGAATTATCAGCAATAAAAATAAAGTCTTAAGCAGCATTGTGGTTTCCTAACTACATCTGTCTTAATATTTGCAGCATGGCTGTATTCATTGCATGTGTGTTCTGCTGTCATTTCAATCAAGAGTTAAACTAATAGCTCTACAATGCAGAGGAAAGTTGTGTAAAATAGTTTTCTCAACTAAAAGCATGGTTCATGGTTGTATCCAGGCCAATTTCAGTAGCATAATGTCCACATTTTCTTTCACCCCAGGAACAAAAGGTATATAAGCTGAGATAGCCCACTTTATGAGCAGATAGTGTGTGTAGATTTCACAGAGAATTATCAGCAATACCAGTTAAGTGTCAATCAGCATTGCAGTTTCCTAAATAAATCTGTCTTAATATTTGCAGCACGGCTATATTCATTGCATGTGTGTTCTACTGTCACTGCAGTCAAGTGTAAAATTTTAATAGCTCTACAGCGCAAAAGGAATGTTGTCTAAAATGTTTTTCTCAACAAATAGTATGGTCCAAGGTTGTCTCTAGGGCAATTTCAGTCACATAATGCTCAAATTTTCTTCAACTCCAGGAAAAAATGTATATGGCTGAGGTAGCCCGCTTTATGAGCAGACAGTGTGTGTAGATTTCACAGAGAGGTATTAGTAATACCAATAAAGTGTTAAGGAGTATTCTGTGTACTAAATTAATCTGTCTTAATATTTGCAATAGGGTTGTAGTCATTGCATGTCTGTTGTACATTGCTCAAGTCAATTGTTACATTATTTTGCAGATGTCCTCTGCAATCACAGCTATTGGGTTCTGATCCCATATCTGCCAACTATGGCATGACACATGTCTAGTTTACTTAATGCACACAAACATGCCTCTCAACTGTCGTGATTTTTCATAGTGTAATTACAACTGCCTAACCTGTCTGTTCCATGACTACTGCATAAATGTTTACCTGGAATGCCATATATTTTCAAATCCATTTACATAACACCTTAGTAGTTATGTAAGTCCACATTATGTGAAACTGTTCTGTGTAGTTGTGTACCTACATTTGGTACTGCTTGATCCATACTCCCCCATGCTAACCACTTGAAAGGTATGTACGTGATACATCAGCTATAGAACTGCAGTCACGGTACTTAACTGACACTGCACACCTATAGAAGTTTATAGTTGGACTCTGTGCAGTAACATTACCTGTGAGGTAACTAATGGTATGTTTTTCTCTCTCTCCCCACACCTTATCTTCTTTAATGTATTAGTGTTATGTATTATTATGGTTTAATATTAACATATTTTGTTTTACTAACTGTTTTACTGGCCTTATGGTTTAATTAGACTGGTTTGCTGTTAACATACTTACTATAATGTTACTTAATGTTGTGTTACACATAATATACCTTAATATGTAGCTGGATTAATAAATATGCTCCATTCTGCTAATAATATTAGTTTGGCTAACACTAACCTTAGCTTATTGTTAGAACTACTTTACTACAGCGCATCAAGATGGGCCTGTTCTGTGTGATCCACTTACCTTGCCTCCTCCGGCCGTGGCACCAGGTCCCAGCATGTGGTGGTACCCCCCTGCTGCCCCTGTACTCCCTGTGGTGACTAGTGGTAACGCCCTACAGGACGGGGCCAGGCCCCATTCTGGGAGCAGTGGTGGAGGAGGAGTTGTCACCAGTGATGAACTGCTGGGTTTGGTGCACAGGATCATCTACCATAGGTTTAGACAATGCCTGCATTGGCTAGTAAGCATGCTGGCCAGCCTGGTGGGGCAGGCTTGCCCTGGATCCCAGCCTCCACCACTGCCACCCTCCGGGATGGAGCAGTGTCAACAGTTCCATGGCTGGGGATGTAAGTCACTGCACATGAGGCTGAGATTCCAAATCATCCTCCCCTTCCAAGGTGTTTACCACCCCCTTTTGTGTCACACACCACCCCTGACTGCTGTGTTGTCTGTCTGCAATAGCTTCCTCACCTACCCAACCTAGCCCCCCCACACATACGTATGTCCACCCCAAATTTCCACTCTCACCTTCAAAAAAAAAAAAAAATAGGCACCTGTCCCAAAAAAAAAAAAAAAAAAAAATCGTCGCACCTGTCCCAAAAAAAAAAAAAAAAGAAATCACCCCATACAGACTTTCCATTTTTCACGTGTCCACTGGATACACATAATTTGGTCTAATTGGCTTAGCAATGCAATTATGTTATCCTCACCCCTCTCTCTGGGGGTTAGACTCCAAAGTCATCTCCAAATTCTATCAAAGTGTACAGTTGTTGCTGTACAAGAAATGGATAGCTATGGCTCTTTCCTACAACCTTCCTGCACATACCTACCTACCTTTCACAATGTTTTTCCCCTGCTTGCACCTCATTTCACCACTTATCTCCCCCATTTTTATTTTCTTTATATATTTTTAGCGCAACGCTGAGTGGCTCACAGCATCACTAAGCTCAGCTAAATGGAGCTATATTGACATATGTGTTTTAAATAATAAACATAATAAAGATGTACAAAATAAACACCTGTCCCCTTGTTGTAACCCATGAACATTGCACCTCTAGGGTGCTGCATTAGCCTGCCATACCACAAAGCTTTTAATTAAAACAGGTGGTTTAAGCAAAACATAGTAATTGCAGGTTATGGTCATTAAGTGTGTCTCCATGGATCTGTGCATTGTGCTGCATTGAGCAAACTTGCTTAAAGATAAATAGAAAAATTGGGATTGCACCTTGGAGTCTGGTATGAGAGTACACTACTAGAAAGCCTAACAGACAAGAATGGATGTAAGTGAGGTTGCTAATAGCAGGTACATGTCTCCTTTTTTCAGCAACATTTACAAGTACACCTGGAAAGGCATTACTGGCAAAATTCATATACAACAGAGACCTTGGTGCAGAAATACATCTATATAAAGCCATGCACATAATGATGGCTATAAAAATAGTATGTCACAGCCTGTGTGTGTGTACTTATATCTTGCAAATACACCTGCTATAACAGTGTCTTAGTAGTTCAGTCTGTTAAATGCTTTGCAAGCAGTAGATTTTGCCCCACATAGTCCTGGGTTCAACTCCACTGGTGTGTAACATTTAAATAACATTGTTGTGAAGCCAGCAATTAATTACTGAATCATGCACTCTTTACCCACACAATGCATTACAAATGAAATGTCTGCTTGTCACGGATGGAAGTCACAGGCTTGCAGATGGGAACACACTTCACATATCCTTATAGCAAAACTATAATTGTATAAAGTGTTACATCATGCATTAATATGCAATCACAGAGAATTTTAACTTAGGTAATGGAAATGAGGACCACTAATATCAGAGTGCAGTACAAAATCCTTTCAAACTCACATTGCAGATTAGCACAGCTGCACAACTGACATACACATATGAAGTCCAGCTTGCAGCAAGAACCTCCATCATACATGTTACAAATGAGTACCAGACTGTAAAACATGGCCTGACACTTGCCTATATGGTGTACATAATGTTATATTTATCCTTATGTTGCTCAAGGACACAACAAACGTACATAGTACTCTGTTAATGATACTGATGCCAAACATACTTACCTTAAACCATGAGTGGTGCACAGCTACAGTTATCCCACTCCACAAGGAGGGATCCACCTTGGATCCCGGGAACTATCGTTCCATCAGTCTGACGAGCCTGATCTGCAAAGCCATGGAATGCATTATCATGGAACTTATAAACAAAGACATTGGCAACCTTAAAACACTGGACACCACCCACCATGCTTGGTTTCGTAAAGGGCTGATCTTATCTCCACAACCTGATTGACTTCTTTGAATCAGTCTCCAGAGCAGTAGATGAGGGTAAGGCAGTCCACACAGCCTATCTGGACCTTGCCAAGGCCTTCAACACCATCCCCCACTCTGGAATCATAGATAAACTTACTAAGCTGGACATTGATCCCTATATCGCTCGATGAGTTGCCAACTGGGTTACTGACAGAAACCACACTGTAAAAGTAACAGATTCAAAATCCAACTCCAGACAAGTGTCAAGCGGAGTACCTCAAGGTTCAGTCCTGGGACCACTCTTGTTTGGCATCTACTTCTCTGAAGGACAGGCCAGCACTAAGGGACTCTGGCTAACAAAGTTTGGAGATGACTGCAAACTGGGAGCCATTATTAAATCCTCAAATGATGTGGATAGTCTACAAAAAGACCTTACAGAAACAGATGCCATGGGCTCAAGCTCAATGCCAAGAAATGTATAGTTATCCCCTTTGGGAAAAGCCATGTACCCATGAATTACCACATAAGTGGCAGTACACTAAACACTGAAAGTGTGATAAGGGACTTAGGGACACAGGTGGACAGTGATCTCAACTTCGATAACCACATAGCCACAACAGTCAGGAAATCCATCTATGTGGCACACCTCATCACTAAGGGCTTCTCATACAGAAAAAAGGAGGTCATTGTCCCACTGTACTCATCCCTCATTAAACCCATGATAGAGTACAATGCCCCATTTGGTATGTACCTCACAAGACATCTGCAACAACTGGAAAGGCCACAGAAATACCTAATTAAAAGAATCACAGGCCTAAAGCAGATGCCCTATGCTGTCTAAAAAAACTCCAGCTATACTCGGTCACATATCACCTACTCAGAGGTGATCTCTGCTTAACATACAAGGCCATGTCAAACCTAGTGCTGTTGGACATGCTACACTTAAAGAAATCCCAATCCCTCAGAGCCATATGCTCCAGGGTTCTGAACCTGGTCAGCACAATGAACAAAACATGCTGGAGGGACAGGTTCCTGACCCAGAGACTCCCCATACTCTGGAATAGACTGCCCATACATGTCAAGCTGAGTGCCTCATTGGCCCTCATCAAAATGAACCTTGATGACTGGATGGGAGATAGGAAATTCACCCCAGGGATCATGTCAGTCACCCTGCTAGACAGGGGTCCAGGGAAGAAATAGCCAGGGAATTGTTATGGCTAGGCTTGTATAGGCCCTAGGGCTGATAGCCCTCACCAAGAATGATGCCACAGTATGAAGACAAGATTATCAATTTCAACAATTGGCTTAAGTAATGGTGTCATTCAAAGGCGATCCAATGCCTGTCAGCCTGGGATGACATGCTCGACAAGCCACGATGCTTTGCTAGGGACGGCTTGCACCTGTCACCCCTGGGCTTTCGGATATTAGCAAATGCTCTTGCTACCCCCATAGTGCCTTTTTTAGGCAAGGCTCAAATGACAAACCCACCTCCATAGGTATCAAAAGGGATAAGAAACTAAGAGTAATGCTACTCAACGCCAGAAGTCTAAACCTCAAGATGCACGCACTCGAAACTCTCCTTAGCATGGAGAACATCGATATCTGTGCAGTAACAGAAACCTGGTTCAAGGCTCTTGAGAGCATCCCTGCACTACCAGGTTATACCTCATACCATGCTTTTTGGCCCCAAAACTTGGACCGAACCACAAAAGGAGGGGGAGTATCAATATTCGTCAAAGATACCCACACCTCCAGGTTGGTGGCACAGCACGAAGCATCAGAGACTATCCATGTGCAACTAACAGTGGGTAAAACTGCCTTCCAGTTTATAGCCTGCTACAGACCACCCTCCCAAACCCAGGAACCCCACTCGGCCTTCCTGAGAACACTGGAAAATATTGATATCTCTCCAAACACCATTATATTGGGTGACTTCAACTACCCAACCACAGACTGGGAGCATTACTCTAGCTCCAACACCCTAGCCCAAAGGTTCCTAGAATTTATAATCTCAAATGCTATGGAACAACTTGTTACCACTCCCACAAGAGGGGAAAACATACTGGACCTGATCATCACCAACATGGGGACTCTATGCTCCAGACCAGAAGTGTATCCCTCACTGGTAAGATCAGACCATAAACTAATCTCACTGGATATTCACATCCCGACCCCACCTCATGCCCAGAAAACCACAGTGAAAAACCTCTCTAAAGCAAATTTCACACTCCTCAAAACCGAGGTGGAATCCTTCAAAGACCCCGGGCCTGTGGATAATACGGCCCAGACCACAAAATCCTTTATAAACGCATTCTATGAACACCTTCAGGAATGCATGGATCATGCAATCCCAAATAAAACCAAGACCCAATCCTCCAAAGGCAGACGTCCTGTCTGGTGGACCCCAGCCATAAACAAACTATACAATAGAAGGAGGAAGCTACTACATGACAGAGCAAAATCCCAAAAAGGGAAGGCATCTCTGATCAGTATTAGCAAAAAACTACGGGCACTCATAAAATCGTCTAAGGCCAGCTTCGAGAGAAAAATTGCACAGGACACTAAGGATAATCACAAGGCTTTCTTTAGTTATGTTAGGAACCTGGGTGGGAATTCCCAGATATGCTCAGAATTAGTCCAAAATGACAAAAAATACACCGAACCCACAGACATTGCCAACATCCTAGCTGACAGGTTCAGCGCAAACTCCCCACCCCTCCCCACCAAAAGGGCTAATATCTATCCCAGCAGAGTGCTCTCCCCCTGACATCTCAGATGCTCAGGTAAGAGCTGCCCTCTCCAAAGCAAGAAACACAGCATCAATGGGACCAGACGGTGTCCCTGGCTGCGTCCTACATGAACTCCAAGAAGAGCTAAACCCAAACCTAAAACTACTGTTCAATCTCAGCCTTACTACAGGATATGTACCCAAAGAGTGGCGTACAGCAACAGTGGTCCCTCTCTACAAAGGTGGTGCCTCAACGGATACTGGAAACTATCGCCCCATAAGTCTCACTAGCTTGGTCTGCAAAGCTATGGAAAGGATCATCATGGACCTTATAAATAAAGATATTGGGGACCTACAGACACTGGATCCTACCCAGTTCGGCTTTGTTAAGGGCAGATCCTGCCTCTTAAGCCTGGTTGATTTCTTTGAAACAGTCACCAAGGCCATTGACAAGGGGAAGGTGGTCCACACAGCCTACCTGGACCTCGCAAAAGCCTTCGATACAATACCCCACTCTGGCATTATAGATAAGCTCACCAGCTTAAATATAAACCCCTATGTCACTAGATGGGTTGCAAACTGGCTCAAGGACAGAACCCACATGGTTAGAATAGCTGGAGCCATGTCAGACTCCCAACCAGTTACAAGTGGAATCCCACAAGGCTCAGTCTTGAGACCTCTCTTGTTCGGTATATATTTCTCTGAGGTACAGACCAACATGGAAGGACTGTGGCTGACCAAGTTCGCAGATGACTGCAAACTGGGCGCCATAATAGACTCTCCAGCTGACACAAGCATCCTCCAAAAGGGCCTCATAGAAACAGACAACTGGTGCCAGAGCCATGGCCTCAAGCTAAACACCAAAAAGTGTATAGTCATCCCCTTTGGCAAAAACAAAGTGCCCACAAATTACCACATAGGTGGTAATCCATTAAGTACAGAAGAAGTAATTAGCGACCTGGGGACCCAAGTTGATAGCAATCTCTCATTTGACAACCACGTGGCCAAAGTGGTTAGAAAAACATTTTATATAGCCCACCTAATCATGAAGGGATTCACATCTAGATCAGGGGAGGTCATCGTGCCTCTTTACTCATCCCTCATCAGGCCCATAATTGAGTACAATGCCCCTTTTGGGATGTACCTTACCAGACACCTGCAGCAACTGGAAAGACCCCAAAAGTACCTCACCAAGAGGATCAAGGGGCTCAAACAGATGCCGTATGCTGCCCGGTTAAAGAAACTCCAGCTCTACTCAGTGGCATACCGCCTGCTCAGAGGCGATCTGTGCTTGACGTATAAAGCCACGTCCAACCTGGAATTAATGGACATGCTGCACCTCAGAAAATCCAAATCCCATCGAGCTACGCGCTCGAGGGACTTAAACCTCAGCACTGAAATAAATAGGACATGCTGGAGGGACAGATTCATAACCCAGAGGCTCCCTTCACTCTGGAATAAAATCCCAGTCCAGGTTAGGCAGAGTCCCTCATTGACTCTCTTCAAGAGGAATCTTGATGAGTGGATGGGAGATCGTAGGTTTACCCCGGGTATCACTTCTGTGTCACTGTTAGACAGAGGCACAGTATACTAACCTCAAAAAAGGGCATAGCAAAATTAATTTAAAATGGGTGGCGAAAGCCATACACACTCTGGCTAGGCTTATAAATGCCCTAGGGCAGATAGCCTAGTATGAACCTATGAACCTATGAACCCACCTATCAACCTATGAACATGCCTTAATTGGAGTAGAATGGCTACCCTCACGCTGACTCTGCCTCTACAACAGGGCTGCCACAGTTACTCCTAGAGCTTGTTGCCCTCCAAAGTGTTCACACACTCTGCCTGGGCTTATTACCTGCAGTGGCAGCTGCAACCTGTAGCAAACACATCTCTTTCTAACAGTAGCTGCTACAGACCTACCCTCTGTGATGATGCGGTCTCCTCACCCCAGTAAGGTACAGCACAATATATCAAAAAGGGCTTGTAATCTACTTGGAGGGCTTATATCTTGTACAGTGGTTGCACATGATTGGCTGATGAAAGTACAAATCAGCTGTGCTACCTCCAATTAGCATTTCAGAACCACAGATTGGATAAGAGGCACTTAGCTGCTAATCAGAAGCATGTTAAAAGGCAACCATGCTGGCTATGGGGAACCATTCTGTATGAGATTTTCTGCACATAGAACATGTGTTTGCAAAAACTTAAATATCACCACATATCAACACAGGAGTTTTGCACTCCAGTATGTATGTAACCTTTTTGTTTACAACAGGATGCAGATGTGTGAATATATGTACAAGGAATAGGGGTTACAGCATTAAGCCTTTCATAGAACTGTGATAATGACATGTCATTGATATCCAGATTTGTTATACATACAGAGAACGTACAATACATCAAGGGTGGAATGCTTTTTGTCAATGTGGCACACTGGTTTCTTGGGAATGTCCCTTTATAGTGGTTGAAATACAGCAGTGCTATTTGTTTAGCAGTGTTGTTTGACATATTTTCAGGGGATTTCCCCTAGGGGGCACACTACAATAGACTCCAGTGTTGGCAGCATGATCATACAGCAGTATTTGTCATGGCACACATGGGAATAGCTGGCTTTCACTAGTATAGTAGTTGTATCCACACGCTTAGTATGTTTGCACACTGTGAAATATGACATGTGTGATTAAGCAGTGGATATTGCCAGCCACTCTGCTCTTGCTATGTCTCTACATAGTGTACTTTCATGTATGTGGTTCTGACATGTGTTCCCATTCTGTTGTCTTTCGGGACATATGTATGCAAAACACTGTGAACCTTTCACGGTTGAAGAGAATGAGATTATACTTGAAGGCCTCTGGCAATACCATGTAATCAACTGTCTAGGGGAAGGCAAAGCAGGAAACAGCAGTGTGGGCTGACCTTGTCCATAACGTGAATGCTGCAGGTCATCAGAGCAGGACATATGAGCAGGTTCGACACTGCACAACAGACATGATCAATGCTCCACACAGAAGAGTATATAAATGTAGACACAAACAGAAAATGCTGTATTTTAATGTGTCTGCATTCTTATACTTGTGTTTGTTATTACACTGGATTAACTGTTCTCTGGTGGCTGGTTTTCATTCTTCTTTAGTACCTTGGACTGGATTCTTATGGATTCTTCCGCTACTCCTGACCACCTCATACAATACCATAACTCCTCTCTAGGCATCCTGTCATATGCTGTCTCTAAGTCCACAAAGACTCAACGCAGCTATGTCTGACCTTCTCTGCATGTCCCCATCAACACTCTCAGAGCAAACATTGCATCTGTACTGCTCTTTCCTTGCATGAAACCATGCTGCTGATCAGTAATCCTCACCTCCCTTCTTAGCCTAGCTTCCACTACCCTTTACCATTACCTCATGCTGTGAATGATCAGTGTTATCCCTCTGCAGTTACTACAGCTCTGCACACCACCCTTATTCTCATAAATCATTAACCAAACACATTTTACCTACTCCTCACACATCCTCTCACTTTCCTAGATTACAGTAAACAATCCAGTTAAAAAGACCACTGCCATTTGTCCTAAACACATCCATGCTTCCACAGGTATGTCATCTGGACCAATAGCCTTTCCATTCTTAAACCTCTTCATAGCTATCCTTACTTTCCCCTTGATAATCTGTTGCACATCCTGATTCACCATACCCATATCATCCAACTTTCTCACTCTCTCATTCTCTTCATTTAACAGCCCATCAAAGTACTGTTTTCACCTACTCGACACTCCTCACTAGTGAGTTCACTCCCACCATTATCCGTTCTCAGCCTTATCTGCTGCACATCCTTCCTAGCTAAATGCTTCTGTCAAGCCAACTGGTACAGGTCTTATTCTCCATCCTTTGTGTCCAACCTTACATACAGCCATTCATATGCCACATCCTCAGCCTTTGCCACCTCTCTCTTTGCCATGCATCCCATCTCCCTATACACCTGTCTACTTTCTTCATCTGTCTGACAATCCCACTTCTCCTTGGCCAACCTCTTTTTCTGTATACTACCCTGTACTTCCTCATGCCACCACCAGGTCTCCTTGCCCTCATTCCTCTGTGCAGATGTCACACCAACCCCCGTTCTACTCATCTCCCTTACTAGCTCGGATGTAGTTACCCAGATATTTGCTAAGTCTTCACTGCCACTCACTGCCTGTCTTAACTCTTCCCTGAACTCAACCTCACAAATCACCCTTTCTCAGAATCCATCATTTGATCCATAGTGCTGCCCTCACACTCCTCCCCCTCTTCTTGATCACCAACATCACCCCACAGACCAACCTTCCATGCTGCCTAACTGCACTATCCCCTCTCACCAGTTTACAGTTACCAATACCCTTCAAACAGACCCACCAGCATAGGAGATAATCTACCTGTGTGCATCTTCTTCCACTCTTGTATGACACCCTATGCCCCTCGGTCTTGTAAAACTATGTATTCACCACACTCATGTCCAACCTCTGTAGCAAACTCCACCACCATCTCAACTTCTGCATTCCTTTGCTTAACACCATACCTTCACATCACTTCTGCATCCCCTCTTCCCCCTTCACCAAAATGCCCTTTGAAATCTGCTCCAATCACCACTCCCTCATCCTTGGGAACACGCATCACCACTCCATGCAACCACACCAAAGTAGGTCTGTCTCATCCATCACACACACAATTAGAGGAGCATATGCACTAACAACTGTCAACATTACACTATCAATTCCCAGCCTCCTGAACATCACTCTACCTGACACTCTTATCACCTCCACAAACACTCTTGGCATAATGTTCCTTCAGGGTAACACCTACACCAGTTCCCCCTTCCATACATACCATGATAGAACTATTTGTACCAGACTCCAATACACACAGCTGTACACTCCTTCCATATGGTCTCTGGCACACACAATAGATCCACCTTTCCTCTGTCCAGCATATCAGCTAGCTCAGTCCCCATACCAGTCATACTCAGCATTAACAGTTCCTACCCTCACTACCACACACCTAACCTTTCACCTCTCTGCTTGCCATATAAGCATCAAACATCCTCCAGGGTATGTCTGTGAATGCAAAGGCTACTGTACTATCAAATGACATATGTGTGTTAAAGCAATATGAAGAAAGTTTCAGTAATCGTGGCCCATAGCCCGCCATGTATGTGCGTTGTCCTACAGATGTCCTGCCCTAACAGGTTGACATGACTGACTGAGCAGCAAGGCTAATTACAGTGTGCCACACTGACATAGAACAGAAATGTATAGCAGGTATTACCTGTGCATATGTATGTATGGGTAGATGTACCTGGCCGCCTCATAACAACTGACATGAGATGCAAAACGTCAGGTGAATAAGCTGTACACATGTGTAACCTTAGTTTCTGTGCATCCAACAGAGTTACACTTCTACAGCTACTGGTTGTGGCATTGCCCAGACACAGATGGGTAGTATAATAAAGCATGAGTACCACATTGAAATTGTTGAGGTGGCCACCTGTGTTCTGACCCTGTGTCCATGCCTACTACAAACAGATATATGACCACCCACATAGCTTTATGGCCTTAGAAATACCTTACTTGTAAAACCTGTCTCCACCAAAGTAGAGAAACCCCCTTTGCTGGACAGCAGCAATGCACAAAGCACATAATGTGAGGCTATATTGGTTGTATAGGGCAATGTAGGAGCAGGCACAAACTGGGCAGCATGTCACCCTTTGTCTGAAAGAGCATATTAGGTCACAGGTGGATTATTGTAAGGCTAACTATGAGTACAAATTGGACACATCCACTAAGGGCAATCACAAAGCCATCTTCACATATGTCTGCAGTCTCAAAGGCACCAACCCAACTCACCCTATAATGGTGGACAATCACAGCACGCACACACACACACACACACACACACACACACACACACACACACACACACACACACACACACACACACACACACACACACACACACACACTTGGGAAAAATTGGGTTTGCACCTTGGAGTCTGGTATAAGAGTACACTACTAGAAAGCCTAACAGACAAGAATGGATGTAAGTGAGGTTGCTAATAGCAGGTACATGTCTCCTTTTTTCAGCAACATTTACAAGTACACCTGGAAAGGCATTACTGGCAAAATTCATATACAACAGAGACCTTAGTGCAGAAATACATCCATATAAAGCCATGCACATAATGATGGCTATAAAAATAGTATGTCACAGCCTGTATGTGTGTACTTATATCTTGCAAATACACCTGCTATAACAGTGTCTTAGTAGTTCAGTCTGTTAAATGCTTTGCAAGCAGTAGATTTTGCCCCACATAGTCCTGGGTTCAACTCCACTGGTGTGTAACATTTAAATAACATTGTTGTGAAGCCAGCAATTAATTACTGAATCATGCACTCTTTACCCACACAATGCATTACAAATGAAATGCCTGCTTGTCACGGATGGAAGTCACAGGCTTGCAGATAGGAACACACTTCACATATCCTTATAGCAAAACTATAATTGTATAAAGTGTTACATCATGCATTAATATGCAATCACAGAGAATTTTAACTTAGGTAATGGAAATGAGGACCACTAATATCAGAGTGCAGTACAAAATCCTTTAAAACTCACATTGCAGATTAGCACAGCTGCACAACTGACATACACATATGAAGCCCAGCTTGCAGCAAGAACCTCCATCATACATGTTACAAAT
This sequence comes from Protopterus annectens, assembly GCF_019279795.1. NCBI lineage: Eukaryota > Metazoa > Chordata > Ceratodontiformes > Protopteridae > Protopterus > Protopterus annectens. The sequence continues at coordinate 302,336,822 of NC_056734.1, forward strand.
GAGTACCAGACTGTAACACATGGCCTGACACTTGCCTATATGGTGTACATAATGTTATATTTATCCTTATGTTGCTCAAGGACACAACAAAAGTACATAGTACTCTGTTAATGATACTGATGCCAAACATACTTACCTTAAACCATGAGTGGTGCACAGCTACAGTTATCCCACTCCACAAGGAGGGATCCGCCTTGGATCCCGGGAACTATCGTTCCATCAGTCTGATGAGCCTGATCGGCAAAGCCATGGAACGCATTATCATGGAACTTATAAAGAAAGACATTGGCAACCTTCAAACAATGGACACCACCCACCATGTTTGGTTTCGTAAAGGGCCGATCTTATCTCCACAACCTGATTGACTTCTTTGAATCAGTCTCCAGAGCAGTAGATGAGGGTAAGGCAGTCCACACAGCCTATCTGGACCTCGCCAAGGCCTTCAACACCATCCCCCACACTGGAATCATAGATAAACTTACTAAGCTGGGCATTGATCCCTATATCGCTCAATTGGTTGCCAACTGGGTTACTGACAGAAACCACACTGTAAAAGTAACAGATTCAAAATCCAGCTCCAGACAGGTGTCAAGCGGAGTACCTCAAGGTTCAGTCCTGGGACCACTCTTGTTTGGCATCCACTTCTCTGAAGGACAGGCCAGCACTAAGGGACTCTGGCTATCAAAGTTTGCAGATGACTGCAAACTGGGAGCCATTATTAAATCCTCAAATGATGTGGATATTCTACAAAAAGACCTTACAGAAACAGATGCCATGGGCTCAAGCTCAATGCCAAGAAATGTATAGTTATCCCCTTTGGGAAAAGCCATGTACCCATGAATTGCCACATAAGTGGCAGTACACTAAACACTGAAAGTGTGATAAGGGACTTAGGGACACAGGTGGACAGTGATCTCAACTTCGATAACCACATAGCCACAACAGTCAGGAAATCCATCTATGTGGAACACCTTATCACTAAGGGCTTCTCATACAGAAAAAAGGAGGTCATTGTCCCACTGTACTCATCCCTCATTAAACCCATGATAGAGTACAATGCCCCATTTGGTATGTACCTCACAAGACATCTGCAACAACTGGAAAGGCCACAGAAATACCTCATTAAAAGAATCACAGACCTAAAGCAGATGCCCTATGCTGTCTAAAAAAACTCCAGCTAAACTCGGTCGCATATCACCTACTCAGAGGTGATCTCTGCTTAACATACAAGGCCATGTCAAACCTAGTGCTGTTGGACATGCTACACTTAAAGAAATCCCAATCCCTCAGAGCCACATGCTCCAGGGTTCTGAACCTGGTCAGCACAATGAACAAAACATGCTGGAGGGATAGATTCCTGACCCAGAGACTCCCCATACTCTGGAATAGACTGCCCATACATGTCAAGCTGAGTGCCTCTTTGGCCCTCTTCAAAATGAACCTTGATGACTGGATGGGAGATAGGAAAATCACCCCAGGGATCATGTCAGTCACCCTGCTAGACAGGGGTCCAGGGAAGTAAATATTCTGGGAAGAAATAGCCAGGGAATTGTTATGGCTAGGCTTGTATCGGCCCTAGGGCTCATAGCTTAGTACCCAACTATCAACCTATGAACATGCCTTCATTGGAGTAGAATGGCTACCCTCATGCTGACTCTGCCTCTACAACAGGGCTGCCACAGTTACTCCTAGAGCTTGTTGCCCTCCAAAGTGTTCACACACTCTGCCTAGGCTTATTACCTGCAGTGGCAGCTGCAACCTGTAGCAAACACATCTCTTTCTAACAGTAGCTGCTACAGACCTACCCTCTGTGATGATGCAGTCTCCTCACTCCAGTAAGGTACAGCACAATATATCAAAAAGGGCTTGTAATCTACTTGGACGGCTTATATCTTGTACAGTGGTTGCGCATGATTGGCTGATGATAGTACAAATCAGCTGTGCTACTTCCAATTAGCATTTCAGAACCACAGATTGGATAAGAGGCACTTAGCTGCCAATCAGAAGCATGTTAAAAGGCAACCATGCTGGCTATGGGGAACCATTCTGTATGAGATTTTCTGCACATAGAACATGTGTGCAAAAACTTAAATATCACCACATATCAACACAGGAGTTTTGCACTCCAGTAGGTATGTAACCTTTTTGTTTACAACAGGATGCAGATGTGTGAATATATGTACAAGGAATAGGGGTTACAGCATTAAGCCTTTCATAGAACTGTGATAATGATATGTCATTGATATCCAGATTTGTTATACATACAGAGAACGTACAATACATCAAGGGTGGAATGCTTTTTGTCAATGTGGCACACTGGTTTCTTGGGAATGTCCCTTTATAGTGGTTGAAATACAGCAGTACTATTTTTTTGGCAGTGTTGTTTGACATATTTTCAGGGGATTTCCCCTAGGGGGCACACTACAATAGACTCCAGTGTTGGCAGCATGATCATACAGCAGTATTTGTCATGGCACACATGGGAATAGCTGGCTATCACTAGTATAGTAGTTGTATCCACACACTTAGTATGTTTGCACACTGTGAAATATGGCATGTGTGATTAAGCAGTGGATATTGCCAGCCACTCTGCTCTTGCTATGTCTCTACATAGTGTACTTTCATGTATGTGATTCTGACATGTGTTCTCATTCTGTTGTCTTTCGGGGCATATGTATGCAAAACACTGTGAACCTTTCGCGGATGCAGAGAATGAGATTATACTTGAAGGCCTCTGGCAATACCATGAAATCATCTGTCTAGGGGAAGGAAAAACAGGGAACAGCAGTGTGGGCTGACCTTGTCCATAACGTGAATGCTACATTTCATCAAAGCAGGACATATGAGCAGGTTCGACACTGCACAACAGACATGATCAATGCTCCACACAGAAGAGTAGCAGATGTAGTCAGGGATCATGGTATCACCAGTTGAGGGCCTGCAGCAGAACAACCACTTTCAGCCACTGAGGAATTCCTGGCAAACCTAGACACACGCAACAGCTCCCAGGCATCCATCACAGCGTACATTGTGGATGTGGGTGCCGCAGTTTCCATGGCAAAGAAGCATGCAAGTAAGCTTAGTTTGATCACCATTGCAATAGTGTAGCATTCAGTGTGTCAGAGTGTACATACTCCTATGTGGGTGTCAGGTCTGTGTTCTTTGTGGGGGTGAATGGTTTAACTGCAGTTTGACTCTCCTGCTCAGATGTTGACTCATAAAATAATTAACATAGTAGCCCCTGTAAATGTGAGGTATATGGATGTATTGCCTTGTTGTGGTGCAACATACAGTGGTACTAACATTACCTCTCCCTCTACTTTTCACAGGTCCATCAAGTATCAGACAAGGCTGTGGTCCTGCTCTAGTTAAGCACAACACTGTTTTGTTATAAATGTAGGTTTACAGTAATGCAATCCCTAAAGTGTCATTCCAAGCCTGCTGACTTGAGTGCTATACTGTTGGCATGATTGCCAACTGTACAGATATTTTATGACTGTACACATGTTACAGTTATACATTTTCCTTGTAGGTGTCACCATGCTGATAGATGTGAAGGTATTGCCAGGACATTGCAGATTGCAATATGTGTCAACTGTGCAGAGTCTTCACAAATGTCAAAAGTAAAACTTATTTTTGCGGATGAGATTGCTGTGTAAAGAGCATTTAATTTCAAGTAACTACAGCTGTTAGTGGGAATAGTAATGTCGTCTTGTCCTACTATAGGAGGTTGGGGTTTCAACAGGTCTGTGATAGTGCCAACAGTATACAGAGCTGTACATTTAATGCAACATACTACTGCAGAGGATAATAGTGTAGGTATTAAGGTACTGCTTTTTCCGCTCTTATCACAGGTGACTGGGCAGGGGGGGGGGGGGGCTGGTCTCTATTCCCTACACAACCTGATGTCAGACTTTGATGATGATGGTGGTGGTCACAGTGAGGCACAGGTGAGGGTTTCAGGGGTTGAATATATCCCAGAAGTTGACATCACACATCTGCCCTCATTGTCACTGCACAGAGTCAATATGCCTACACATACCCAGACCCCAGTAGTCACAGATATTGGACAGTCAGAGGGTGGGAACATTGAAAAGGAAAGTGTGCCAACTTTGGCTCCAGTGAGTGCAGACACTGGCTATATCCAAGGAGCTGGTGAGGCTCCACACAAGCAGATTGAAAAGGGTGCTTGTAGGAGGCCTGTTGCCCTTCCACCACCTGTTGCAGGTGTCACATCACGGTTCACCCAGCGTATGTTTTCAGCCATCATGGAGGCACAGCACTTTCTGAAAGGAACTCCAGACATATGCTCAGGGTTATAGATGCAACACAGTCTGACATCTGTAACTGCCTTCACTGCATTGCTGACACCCTGGATTGGTTCACTGATGCAGTGGACAGAAGGTGGGCTGACAGTCTCTGTCTTGGAATGTACAGTGTCTGTGCTGGAACATCCAGTTGGAGTTGAGCTGATGCATCACCCTCATGGATGTAGGTCAGCAACCCCATCTGCCGAGAGTCCACAAGCCCATGCACAATCATGGTCCCATAGTGGAAGTACATCCAGCACTACAGAAGGGAATGTACTGTCCACACCAAGACATGGCAGGCCATGGGATCATGGTCTTGACTGTTCCCATGGAGGACACAGTCCCAGCAGACAGCAATCACCATCAGGTACTAGCACCGCTTCTGACCTTGAGCATGGAGGTGCCAGTTCAACTCCTGGCAGAGCCAGTTACCATGTTCGGGGCCAGAGAAGGTGAACTGTCAACTCTGCCATGCACAGTTCAAAGCTGTCCAATGTACACACATGTTGGGCTAGCACTGAGCTTGACTCTGTACATGCATGCACTCACACACCACTGTCAAATGCAGGTTACCTACACACACAAATGGCACAATTCCATGGTCCATCTTGCCTGCTTCCTTTCCTGACTCACACACATGCTGTCAACCTTTTGGGTCAGCCTAGGCCTCCTGGACCCCCACACAACACCCTGTGCAAGTGATGATACCTGGGCCACATCACTGTCATCCTTGTCATCAATGTAGGGAAACGAAGGTATATCCCTGATGCACAGGGTGACTATATAAATTAACATGTACTTGTGGCAAGTTCTAACTAATGCTTATATGTACCCAGGTTTAAACGAGTCATGTTCCTTAAAATGTTTAAGATTAAAATCTTTAGAAAGATGTTAACTTGTTAAGAATTCACTTTTTTACCATGTCTTGGAGACAGGTTTAAGATTTTCATACAGTAGTTAAATGTATTTTTATATGTTTTAGAGAGGGTGTTATTTATGTAAACATAAAAACATAAACTATATATATATATATATATGTACACACACACACACACACACACACACACACACACATATATACATGCACATATGTTTTGGTTATGTGTAATGTTTATTTAATTATGAATTGATGATCTGATGATGTCACTGTTGGTGGTTTATTTAAACCAAGAAAGTTTTTTCTTTCATGTTTTTTGTCGGAAGAAGGTCGTACATTGTTACGCCCAAAAGTACTAACAATAAAATTGGAAGGTCTGGTATACCACGTTGCCTTTTTGTTTGTTCTCTGCAGTTTGGTTTTTGTTTTATCATCCTGGTTAACTGTTGGTTCTGTGTGGGATTCAGTGACAGCTCCTTATATGCAATCACCTGCTAATGTAGCCAGTCAGAGGGCACTAACAATCACTGTGACTTCAGAGAGGGAATGGCTAGAAGGGGTATGCCACCAATGATGTTTGGGGAAATCCATTGGTGACTGACGTCATTGCAGCTTAGGTCTCCCAGTGCTGTCTTCCCAGATTATGACTGTCAGACATTTGCCTACTCACCAGCTGTCAGAACACTCAGTAGATAACCTACACAGTGTCCAGCAAGCCTACTGGCCTAATATTGTTGAACACCTTGTCAGGCCATGGTAGGTAGAGTTAGTAATATTCCCATCATCCACTGCATAATGTAACACTCAATGGGGTTCAGTAGTTAGATATGATAGACATTATTTGTCTGTAAGCATAAAAAACAATGTGTAGTCCAGTGTCAGTAGGTGTACGACAGTGTTACTGCTCATATCCATGTTAACTCATTTCATGTCACATGACTCAGACATATGGGGACACTGCTTTGCATTACATGCTAGTTGTCCTTTGTGCAACAAAGTATTGCAGTTGCTTCCAGCATGTTTCATGGAGACAGAGTCATCCAAGGTATGTGTACAGAGCACAGACAGATATGTAAGTTTAATATGTATAACCTTTGAAGGTAAGTTGGGAGGTTTACACAGGTATTCTGCAGTTGGACACTAGCTAAGTGGTGTGTACTGAAATGACACAATTACCTTGTAAAGACTATGGAAAGCAGGGGAGGCCAAAGAATTTCTGGTGCCTGGCTGCTACTAATGCTGATCTCATCGACACCACTCTCACATAGGATACCATGTGGTGATACGTTTTCTGTCATCACACACAAAACGGTACTATGAAGCCCATAATGACAAGCAGGGCACAGCCTATTTGTTCATCCACATAGTTGTCCCATAGCATGGAAGCCTCCGTAGGCTTCACATACCCTTTTCCAAGTAGATGCCTTGATTAGCAACCTGGGCAATCAATTGGCTTTTGCATGTGTTATGCTGTCTGTTCCAGGGTTGGCTGTATGTCACTAGGGAACTGACAAGAGGGGGATTAGTAGCACTGCTGTAGTGTCACAATATAATGTACAATGTATATTGACATAGATAGCCAGTCTTGCTGTAAAAATTGACACACTGCCGGTGAGCAATCATAGGTGATGCTGTCACAGCACATCATGTATCCTGCCCTTCAAAACATTACTGGTGGATATCTGCATGACATGGCTGTGATGTCTACTACAGCAGATGGCCACCTTTGCCCAATGTGTGTCTACCTGCCACATGTCCCAGGCATGTCATACTGTACAGTTATGTACCTGACACACGTCTCTGTTCCCACATCATATCACACAACAACCAGTGTGCTGTCTAGTTGCTTGACATGTATCGTATGCTTACAAGGCCAACGTAATGTCAGCAAAGTCGAACAAGTCCACTATGCATGCACAGGCATCCACATCTTCACTGCAAGTTGTGCCTATAAACACTGTATATCAGGCTGTCAACTGCAAGGGTGTGGCAGCATGACCCTACCTTTGCAGGACCTGCTGCTGAGGTGTTGGGAGTGTCCCCACTCCTTTACTCCTATGACACACAAACACAATGTGACAGACATGACTGCATTTTAAACATTGCGGCCATGGTGTCTCCAACAGCAGTCATTGCATATGGCAATGAGCATTATGCCAACATGCACAACTCACATCCTGCACCACGTACATCCACACCAAACACACCTGCATGTGTGGAGCTCCTTAGCAGACATGTTGCCTAACAGACATCTCAGTACATCCTGCCTTTGGAGTGCACAGTACACATAATACTGCATGTACCTCTCTCACACTGGTCAAACAACCAAGGCAAAACACAACATCACACCTCTTAGTCAGAGGTGATCACATTGTAAGACACGTTGATGTCTGTGTCAAGTGGCTACATATGGGACAGGTGACAGCTGTCTGTGGGGTGAAAAAAAATAGGCCTTACCACACATTGCTACAAATCAAGGGATATCAGTTAACATAATGTTGATATCATAGTTCCTGCAGGTGTGTATGACAAGGGACATATGCCACCAGTCTGCATGCAGACGCATAACTGTGCTTAGCCAGTCTGTGTCTCTCATGGGTAAATGCATACCTTGTGGCTGCAGTTGACACTCACCTGGGATGATGGCTCCATGCACATGGAAATTGATGGATGTCAATACTTACCTTAGCATGTGGTGCCATTGTCAGGGAATCTATGGTATGTCTGCCTGGGATGACTTACTCAACAGACATCAATGTTTCACCAGTGATGGTGTTCATCTCTCACCCCTGAGATTTGGAGTAAAGGCCACAGATACTGACACCCCCACAATGGAACTTAGATGCACTCTTCAGGTGAAAGTTGGCAATGAGAACATTTTATACAACATCATGATTATGCTACTACACAGTGGGTATGGCAACATTGAACCCTACTCTGTGGAATATGTCCTCACCCTGGATTATGCAGACATGTGTACAGTCAATGATATGTGGGTCAATGCTTTGGACAGCACCACAGCCATGCCAAACTACATGTCCATCCACATCTTCACACCTCAAGATGACAGTGTTCAAGGTAATGCAGATGGTGGATACATACTCATTAAGGATAGATGCACATCCAGATTTTGTGAGACACTGTGATTCCCCAGAAACACTGCAGGTGCCATTCAGTACTGGAAGGGCACATAATCCAGCAATAGCCAGCTACAGGAGCAGTCCCATGTATCCAGACACCCATTGTGTGTATTTGTATGTACATGTGCCTACCCAGCTATATCAGTACATCATGTTGTGGGGTAGTAGTAAGTGACCAGCTGCTGTGTTGCTTAGTCTTACTGCAGCTCACTTGCCCAAAGGTTAGTCTACATCCTTAACTACAATGTCCTGCAGCAGTATCATGACATCTCCTCAAGGGAAACCAACATACTGCAACATGTGTTTACCAATATGAGTAATCACTGCCCCCCCCCCCCCACTGTGAGGTCCTCCCTCGTGGGATCTGACCACAGATCAATGTCATTAAAACTACCGGCAGTAACCCCCAACAGGCATATATTTCAGCAAAGCCATTTACTACATCCTGATGGATGGTTTACTTAGCTTGACTCCACCTCCCTCTACTGATGGGATGGCATGTATACAGAGCTGTACACCCATGCATTATGCCAGCAAGTATTACAACTGCATGAACTCATCTGCACCTGACAGGAGGAACACAGGCTTCTCATGGCACAGCAGACCTGCGTAGTGCACAACTGCTACTATCAGGCTGTACAATAGGAGGTGGACATTGCTGTGTGACAGTTGGTGTGAGGGTGCCACCCTAAAATAGTGATACAACCTCCTCAGCTACAACAATCACATAGGGTTGTGATGTTGTGTAGACACTGTAAGTGACAAAATTAGCCAGCCACATAAAGCAGAACCATAACGCAAGTGTAGTTACATCTGTAACCGCAAAACACAGGCCCAGATTGTCGGTGAACTCATATTAATGATACTCCATAGAATGGGTCTGTATCCATAGCTAAACCTGTAGTCCCACATGTTCTGCTTTGATTTTGCTCCCCTTTCGCCACCACATGTGACGCATGGCATTCCTACAACCTGTCCCATGACTTCCATACCTACAGAGCAGGTCATAAATGACCTCTCTATGGAGGATACATAGCATCTATTGGACATGCTAACATCTCAGGATGCATCCTACATGAAATGTGTCATAGATTACTAACACCATTGGAAACACCTTGCAATCATACTGAAACCACTGGCTGAACCCCAGCTGACTGGACAACACCAACTGTTATACCCCTGCACTGAGCTGGTGTATGCACTGACAACCATAATTGTAGACCTATTTGCCTGACTATCCTTATCTGCATGGCCATAGTGGCAATCATCATGGAACTGATCAGCACACATATGTGATCTACACGCAGTTGATGGTACACCATTTGGATGTCTGACAGGGGATCATGACTGTTAAACATGGTGAACATTTCTGAGGCAGTCACCAAGGCCCTGGGTGAGGGGACATCAGGTCATACAACCCCCTGGAATGAGCCAAGCCATCTGACTACATCCCCCACTCAGGCATCATGTACAAAGCACCCACTTAGGCATCCATGCTACTAGCATTGTAGGGATCACTTAGTGGCCCATTGATGGCACACATACTCAGCATAGGGTCTTCCACCTCCAATAGCTGATTTGTAAGCAACAGAGTTCAACAGGCTCAATCCTAGGTTTTCTACTGCTTGGAATCAACCATATTAACCATGATACAAATGAATACTGACTGTCTGTGGCTAACAATGTTGGCTAATGCCTGCAAAGTGTGAGCACTCATAGTGTCTGTGAGTTATGTCAATATCCTACAAGAGGGTATTGATGAACAAATACCTGTTGATATAGTAATGGCCATAAAATCCATGCAAATATATATGTAGCATCATTTCCATCACTAACACCTATGCACCTGGTAAGTAGGATGTCAGTAGCAACATGTGATGTACATACTCAGGGGTGAAAGAACTGTGCACACAGAGCTGGTCACACAGGTTTGCACCTAATGTGCCTGAGATTGCCATGTCTCACCAGTGGTATGACGGGAATCATGTGTCATAGCTGAGGGCACAATCACCCATAATTGACCTACTCATAACCTCCATGTACTCTTCCCTCGGCGTGTCAATATCTGAGTGCAATGGCTATTTGGTAATGGACCTTTCCATGCAGGACTGGCATTTGTACACAACAGTATGGTCCCTCACAATGGAACTTCACAACTTCAGCATGTGTTCAATGAGGATCATCTAAAATGAGTGTCATTGTAGCTTGTGTCATATAGACTACTCAGAGGTGATCTCTGCCTTGCATATGGGGCAATGTGTGATTGTGCTTAACTGCAAATTCTGCATATTTGTAGGTTGCATAGTACATGGATTAATCACTGTAAGGACATTAACCTAATATGTGACATTAATAATACATGCTGGTGGGAAAGATTTGTCTAACAAACTTTAACCCACCTTTGCAACAGTGTTCTGGCTAATGACAAGCAGAACATATCAGTGTACCTCAGCATATGTCATCTGTATGACTGGCTGGATGACCATCATTTCACCCTAGGGCTTCTCCGTGTCCCTCTTTGACTGGGGCAATATGTGCTGATCATGTAAATAAGGGTATACAGTTGTGTATGATTGTGATAGCTGTTTGGCCAGTATGCTAGTGAGGTTCAAACATCCTATATTACCATAAGCTGATGTAAATTACTTTAACAGCCACACACACAAATGTGGCTACATTGAGGATAACACCACTTCCAATTACTACTTACAGGACATGGCACAGCACACATGTAGTGCAAGTTTTCTGTATGTAGATTAGAACACTTACCTATGTAATGGTACACACTACAAATCACAGTACATGGTGCATGCAACACACCTCATGGCTGATAGTATTGTCAATTTAAGACATATTATGCTTGCTGACATCAACAGGCCAAGTTGTGGTCAGGCATTTGGAGAGCCACATCACCTGCTACAACTAAAATTCTGCAAAACCCTACCTCTTTGTGAGTTACTGAGGTGACATCTTTATACCATATGTACATACATGAACACTCCAAGTAGCCTGCAGTGATATTAGAACCTATGCCTATTTAGTCTTACACACTACAGATCACAGTAGTTATTGCACATGCTACAGCTTAAGTCAGATGTGACAATGGCAGCTGGTAGTCTTCAGGTAAATTACATCATCAGGCCTTGTAGAAAAAAGCATTTGGAAACCAGCAGCAACTTACAGGGCCAAAAAGTGCATAACCATTGCAGTTTGATAGCCAATGAGGATTTCCCAGTTGTTTGGTATAGTGATACACCCACACACCAAATGGCCTGGAGTGAGATTAGAACCTCTACTTGTCTAGTCTTATGGACTATAGATCACAGAACTTATTGCACACACCACAGCTAATGTCTGTTTTATATGTGATTGCAAGCAAATTACTTGTGGATTACACAAACTAGGCTTGTGTTGAACAGCACCTGTGGCCTGCAGAGTGATATTGCTTAATAGTGTTATCTGCATCTAGTATCCTAGCAGTGAAGTAACTATTATCCTTGCTATGTGTGTACAGTAACCAGTATGGCCATATGTGGTTGTTTGCACTTGCATGAGTAAGGCTATGAGCAGGGACAATGTGCCTTTTCCACGCGTGCATAGATAACATTATACATTATGCCACCTGATCACCTGTTGCAGTCTATGTGATGACACCCAGCAGGCACAGGGGTCTGTAGGTAAGTGCATTATGTACTGTTCAGCCCTTACTTTGGATCCTTTGAGCAACATTATAGATGTGTGATAGCACAGCTTTACTCACCAGTATTAGAGTATATAGGACAATACAGACATCCACACACATATTTCTGTATGTAACAAGGATGTATATATAAATGTAGCTGTGTGTGTGTATGATATGTGTTATGTAGATATATGGGAAGATGGGAAGAGATATGTATGTATTTATATATGTATATAGCTCTATATATATATATATATATATATATATATATATATATATATATATATATATTTTTTTTTTTTTTTTTTTTTTTTGAAACTACATAGAGATACATATACTATGTATGTGAGAGACAGATAGTGACAGACAGAGATCTATATATGATATATGTATGCATAGACATATCTATATATAACAGATCATTTTGGTCAAGGGGTAGTAGGACTGCGCTCAGTTTAACTAAGTGTATGGGCATGCCCAGTGGGACTGTCAGCACTTATAAAGTGACTCCAAGCCACACCTACCTGCACTGCAGTCTGGTATTTTGTGCGTTACAGACAGTGACATTGGTCTCTGTTTCTGCAGTACTGCACTTCACTCAAAATGTCCATGGCATTCTCCAACTGTCTGATGTAATTAATATGTGACAGAGGTTCATAATGTTACAACACACAGACAGTTTGTGACAACACTAACATACTAATACCTCACATGCAAAATATGTGTCTACCCCCATATCTGAACCATCAATGGCATCACCCATGCTAACATCCCTAGTCCACTGAGCCACACAAGCTGCCAATAAGACAGTAGTCATTCATCACACAATCAAAAGCGTACATATGTATGTTGTTATTCCTGCATTAAGTGAGACATACAATGTGTGCTTGATTTCTATGTTAGTGCCCTGAGTTTTCCTGGATTGTTGATATACCATTGATGACCTACGGTTACGATGGTTATATGGGGAAACTGCTTTGTTGGGTGTGGGGGAACAATACCACATGTTGTGCTGGGATACACAGTAGTCCAACTATCATGTGACCCCACTGTTTAACATCTCCCTTGTCTGATGTAGCGCATATTCCAACCATGAGGCCTAGTGAGTATTAAGGAACACATACTAGTGGACTGGGTAACTGTAGTTCAATGCAGATGTTACTTGTGTCCAAATAGCCCACTTCATTCCTTTGCATAAATGCAGCAAATCCATACACATAATAGCATATTATAATAATCCTTACAAGTAATGTGTAGGTTAGGGACTTAACTTGTGAATGTAGCAGTTGATGGAAGTGTAGTTCAGGGCTGACTCTGTCTGATGCAAGCAATACACAGACAATACATGTATAGGTACAAGTTGTGTGGGTTATCTGGCATCAATTTTATTATATGTATGTGAGTAGGAGTAAGGTGTCAGTCCCTAGGGCCCTAGGTTGTCAGTAAATGTGCTATGCATTGTCTCTTAGCCAAAGCCAGGGTATACTGGGCACACCTATGTCTGCATACAGGGACATCAGCAAGGAGTTCCTCCACACAGTCCTCCTGTGACTGTGTTGACCTAGGCAGTGGTGGGGGGCTGGGTTTCCCTTCGCTTTTCCTGCTGCAGCTGTTTTCATATGATCATATTGTGTAGCATAGCAGATTCTGTAAACATATGTGCACATGTGGCTGGAGAGTACTGCATGGCTCCACCAGATATATCGAGGCACTAGAACCGTGACTTCAGAGACCCAAACACACCCTCAATGATGTTTCTAGTTTGTGTGTGTGCCTCATTATGGCATTCTTTTGTGGGTCTGTGTGCATTTCTGATGGGTATCATCATTCACAAAATCTATGGCGTAGCCAGCATCCCCCAGTAAATGGCCACGTGGGATGTCCCTCCAGCAAACATCTTGTACAGCTGTGATGCATGCCAGATATGGGAGTCATGATAATTGCTAGAGCTGCCAGCACTCACATTCATGATAATCCCCTGGCACTGCACACAACCTGGCAGTTGGTGGAGTGGTACCCTTTGCGGTTGATGTAGATTCTACTGTCCTCTTCAGGTGGTGCCTTGATGCGTACTTGAGTGCAATCTATGGCACCCAGTACTTCAGGATAGTCTGCTACATGATAAAAGTGTTGCATATTGCTGCCTCTAGCCTCAGAGGTGAAGGGAACAGAAATGTACTCACTGGCATGTGGTAGCATGGCATCCAGGAACTGGTGGAGTACCCTGGATGCTGATGTCTGTGAGACCCCCATCATGTCCCCAACTGATATTTGGAAAATACCTGTAGCTAATATCCTAAGGGCTATACATACCTTTGTTTCCACTGGGATGGGTTCCCCCCTGTTGGCTCTAGGTCTGAGTTGAGGGTGGCGGAGCTCAGTGAGTTCTTGTATTATGTTCTTGTCCACCCTGTAGTGCTCTGCAATCTCTAGCTCATGTAGCTCCTGGAAGGTTATCCTGGGCCTGAACACTCTTTTTTTCTCTGTCTATGCCTATTGTCAGCAGCAGCATTGACTTTAGCATCTAGCACATACAGGTGCAGACCCTAGCATTCTCTCAGTTAAAATTCCCAAGTCTGTACTCCAATGGTGCAGAGTATTGGGGAAAAATCAGAATGTAGGGTGTATGCATACTTTATGGAGCTCTGCTGTAGGTGCAGTGTGTGTGATTGGGTAACTATGATGCATTGCACCTGCATATAATATCATTAACATCATTTTGTGACCCTATATTAGGTTAAACAAGGGTCAAAACCAATTAAATACATTTATTTATTTATTTTTTTTTTAAAACACACTGTGCGAAGTGGCGTGCCATGGAAACACACACAGGGAAGGTAAACAAAGTTTAGAAGTGAGTAGACACCCCCCTGAAAGGACACACTCAGCCAGGTGGCACACCATGCAAACACATGCACCTGAGCTGAAATGAGCTTAGAAGTCAGTAGACACCTCCCCTGGTGTCAGCTACCTCCTGCATAAACAGCAACATGGCTCAAAGCCTACACGAAGGAGATATGCAGACATGGTTACTCCTTTCTGCTATTCAGTACCTCCATCTCATTCGCATAGGGATCCATTCATAGCCTGGAATCTACACACTTCAAAGCCCAACCATGTTAGCAACAGCACCAATGCACCATTGTAGGGAGCCCACATACAGTCCTGTAACACATTTCTGTCACACACTAATTAATTTGTTTTTTTCAATTTTTTTTTCTGTAAAGCATGTTTGCGCACTGCAGAGTGCCGCACAAACATGCCCAGATTATTAAAAAGAAAAAATATTAATTTTACTTATTTTCTTTAGTTTTTACAACATACAAGATGATACTTTCAGTCATATGTGTATGTGGTATGACATTTCTGTCCGATTATCTAAATTTTTACAACCTCTTTTGTCTGTCTACACTCCCATACAAGGAATTTTTCTGTGTACACTACAGACACTGACAAAGGATCTGAAGAGATTCTTATCTGATTGCTGAATTGCTCTACCTGCCTTATTTGCTTGAGATTCACCTGTTTATGAGGTGATTTGCATGCCAAGGAAGTTTCTATGTTGGCGTGTGTATTGCTCAGCACTGCTTACTGAATCTAAAAATGTTCATAGCCATGTAAGCAGCACAGCAAGATGCCTACTCAGAAAAAAATGTGTAGGTTTTATTAACCCCCCCCCCCTCAAGTCTTTCCTTTGCAAATAAAGAAGTGAAGATATGTTTAGACATTTTTTGGGGGGTGTGGACAAGTTAAGTCCTATTAAGTGAAATTGTATTTTTTGTAAAAAAGAAGAAGGTAGTTTAGGTTTAATAAATCCTATTGTCTAATTAACATCTATACATTTATACACTTTTGCATTATATGGTATGCATGCTGCTTTGTCATATAATCTATCAAGATTCTCATCAAGGGTTAAGTTGAAATTAACACTGAATATGGAAAACCTGTCTGGAGTCACTATGTCTTGCCACTTCACCAAGAAATCTTTGAAAAAAATCCCTATTATCAATATTAGGTACATACATATTCCCAATCATCCAATTTTCTTCATTGACATTCCCTTCCCAAATTAACCACCCATCCTGGCCACTTACAGCAACATGTGCAGTTTCCATGTTAAGTGGCTTATGGAATAGGAGAGGAACTCCTTTCTTGTCCCAGCTAGCTTATGATTTCAAAATATTGTAGGATATTCTTTAGTTTTGAATGTCTGGGCTTCTTTAGTTTAGCCCCTGCACACACAGTCTACACTTTAGCTATCCTTAAATCAT
Source organism: Protopterus annectens (assembly GCF_019279795.1). Lineage (NCBI taxonomy): Eukaryota > Metazoa > Chordata > Ceratodontiformes > Protopteridae > Protopterus > Protopterus annectens. The sequence goes on from NC_056734.1 coordinate 302,353,102, forward strand.
GCTGAACCCTATTTCTGTCAGTGCACATGCTTGCACACACATTCCAAGACATGCACTGTAATAAACATCTTCTAGGTAACTAGAAGCTACCGTGTATGGCTACTATCTCACCTCTTCAGACTACTGCTGAGAAATCTCTCCTATCTACAGGCCACTGGGTAAAACAAGTCCCTTTGGTTATGATGAACCAATGCCTGAAAAAGTGGCACCTCTTGGCTGTTCAGATATTTGAACGATCATTACTAGGCATTCAGGGCTCCCCTTCCCCTCTGAGTTAAGAAGAAAGAAATTAGAACCTGCAAGAATTGAAAATACTACACCATACTCTGCTACAGGTAAACTGCATTATAAGACCTACTTTGCCATGGCACAGCTTTGTCAGTAGGAGAAAAGAATCTGTGCTGGACTGTCTCCCATTGCTTTAACCACAATCAATTTGAATGGATATCTTGACAAGACTAGAAAAGCAACATATGCCAATGTTAAAAAACACATGGAACATCCCCATGATATACCTAGGCCCAATAACTAGCTATTACTGTGGCTGTCAAAATGTATTCATACAGTAAGAAAAAGTTTTAGGGGTTAGTGAAAGACAGAGCCACAGGGCTGTGTATCCACTTGCAATGGTCTTTACAAGTAAACTGGCTGGAACAGAGCACTGAAGTTGAGACACTTTACTACATCAGCATGCTGGGTCTATGGTTAATTGTCAGACAGACTAATCATTGAATGGCACATCATTGAACTCTAATTGTCGATCATCCATCCATCAAATCAGCACTTCGTGAAACCTCTGAAACCTCTGAAATGGGGAAAGTAACTAGTTGGCCAACAGTCCTCGTCTCAATTTTCCCCACTGTAGTGTGACCTCGGAGTATATATATATATATATATATATATATATATATATATATATATATATATATATATATATATTTAGGGAGGTGGGGTGAAGCCCCCCATGTTGGGGGATGTGGGAGAGAAAGTCCACCAAATGGATGGGTTTGAAATAGTGCTGTTTGTGAGATGGGGAAGTGTTGCCAACTAGTTACTTTCCCCGTCTCACAAGCTCGACGAAGTACTGGTTCAATGAATGGAAGTTTGACAGTTAGGGTTAATAATGTGCCATTCAATGGTCAGTCTGTTCAATGATTAATCATAGACACTGGTATGCTATATAACAGTAGAGCACAAACAAGGCATTAAATGCCTAAATACTGTGATCAGAGTAGCCTGTTGATGATTGCTATAAATAGAAGAAAATACAGTATGTTGCTATAAATAGAAGAAAATAAAGTCATTTGTAGCAGTTTCAAACACAAATCTTACTTCCAACACAATCCTTTCTAGATGTTAGCATTTTTTTTATACACAGCCCTAAATCACTGTTAAAATCCTCCAGTGAATGATTGTATTCTGTAATAGATTAAGTAGATATTAAACATCCATACAAAAAAGCTAGAACAGCAAACTATTCAGCCACCTGCCACACTTCTATCTAGTCTTTCAAGTCCATAGGCTGACCAACATTGTTAATGGACAGAGTTGGATAACACACTGAAAAGATTTCTAAACATAGTTTTCCACCACATCAACTGCACTTGTGCAGTCAAGTATCAAAATCCAATGAAGGTCTCCTTAATTATGGGCCTTGCTAATTCCAGTTGTTGAATTTCTCATGATCTTCTTACTGACTTGGTTTTGGTGTGCTGCTGTCTTTGAAGACCTCATAGGTCCTGACTCCCTCGCTCCACCAGAAAGTGTAGCATTGCTTTTCCTCTATCCTAGGAGGTAGATAACATGCTTTTTTCCCCTTTTAGATGCTACTAGATTCATTCTCTTATTGCCTCAGTGCAAAAGTAACTTTAAGGGGTTTCCTGTAATGTGGGCTTTGAGCAGCACCTGTTGAGGTCAGTCTACACTTTTATGGTCTAACAAGTCCACGCTCTTTCACACACAGACTAATTCCCATCTTCAAAGCCCCTGCCATTTCTTTCAATTGAAGCAGTACTCTGTCCATATAACTCAAGACTTCCTGTGTGCTCTGTAGCACATTTTTTTTCTGCCCTTTCTCCACTACCAGATGGGCCATATACATTAAGAAAGCAGAGTAGTCCCATTCATTTAGTTGTCTTCTCAAGACTTCATCTCCTTCCATTTATCGAACAAACTCTTTCAGTAGCCAGACAAAATAGAAAGTTAATTTCCTCTCCACTCTACCCCCTTGTGTGACTTACTGTATTGTATTAGTCATTCTGTAGTTCTCGCTAACTGCAAAGCAACCAAAACATGTCTCTTGGGGCTTCTGTGCCCATTTACCTTCCCACTCAATGAATTTTCTCAACAGCCAAGTTGAGATATATTGGTGTATGGACCACTTTTTCTAACAAATACTCAGCAGCTCACTGTCCACCACTGACAATGGGGATTTTGTTGACACTTAAATTAATTAAGTGAGATCTATTCTCAATGTCAACTAACTTTTATCCTGGATATCACTGTCTCTCTTTAAGAAAGTAATGTCTTGATCAGTGGTGTTAACTTTCATGTGCAGCTGCTTAACAGACTTCATTTACTCCTCCACACCCTTCTCCAGTAATGAAACTTATGCTTGCTGTTTAGAAGTCAGGGAAAGACAGACCTCTATTGCCATAACACTATGGATTGCCACTCAAAGAGGATCATCACGTACTTGTCGAGTGATATTTGTTTGAATCATTCCATCAACTTCAGTTAAGTTTTGCTATATTTAATTTGTGTATCCAATTGATGAGTCAGATGGGAACAAATAGTTAAGAGTTAGTGCCAAAATTATGAATAGAAAGAGTATTTGTAGAACAAGCATATAGACAATAGTATGACTTGTCGATGCATGAGTATGACTTGTCGATGCATGAGAGGACTGACAGTAATTAAACATATGAGCTTATGTACACTGGTAAAGGGAATTGTCTGTGGTGTACAATATTCATTTTTTTTTTATTTTATTTTATTTTACATTTGTTAACCAGGGAAGTCCGACTGGACACAGGTCCATTTTCAGTGGAGGCCTGTGGTGAAAAGCTCCACAGAACACTAAGAATGAATACATCCAAGAATACAAATAGGCATACATAAGCAAGCAATAACAATTTCTAGGTAGTTGCAATAGTGAATGACGCATGAAGAAAAACTTGAGTTACCTTTTTTTTTTTTTTTTTTTTCCACTAGAAGGTTGCTCATTCGTTTCCGAACTTTACATTAGTTAAACAGGTCTACTGGCTCTGTAAAGGACTTATCATTGGAATAATTGGATCACGACAGATTCCTAGCAACAGTGCAGAGTATGGATTAACTTGGGGAGTAGCAGGAGCAAAGCCAGTTATTTAAGTAATGGGTTTTGAGGAGTTTTTTTAAATTGGAAATGGGAGGTGATAGAAGTTAACTGGATTCGGAGTGAGTTACAGATGTTGGCAATGGAGCAGGCAAAATGAGATTTCCCAGCTTCATTTTTATGTTTGATGACACTGATTAGGTTTTGATTATTTGATCTTAAGGCTCTAGTGATGGTATAGTGATGAATTAAGTGCTGAAGAGCTTTTTTATTTCTGGAAGTTAGTAGAGCTTGTGAGCTATTAACAGTTGGTTGAGGAGGAGTAGCAGAGGTAGCTCAGGCCAATTTAGTTGCTTGAGGGCAAGGCAGTGATGGGATCTGTGAGTGGCATCTGTGGCGAAGTTGGCAATCTTGTGGTAACAAGATTCCATTTTGTTTAGTTTGCTGTGGCAAAGGTTGGTAAAGATAGGGGAGGCATAAAGGAGAATAGATAGGAGGTGAGTCCTTGCAATAGTGGCTTTGGTATGTTTGGTGATGAACTGTTTGTTCCTATAAAGGAGATCAAGTTTTTTGTTAACTTTCTTTATAGTTTGGGCTATGTGCATGTTGAATTTCAGATTGTCAATTTCAACACCTAGCAGTTTAGTGTGTGTGGTTGGGTTGACCTTTATATTGTCTTTAGATGTAATGGTAAAGTCATTGTTTAGAGGGTGAGATTTTCCAGGACTGAAGAGAATGAGTTTTGTCTTTTTGGGATTGAAAATAAAAGTTTGATGTTAGTAAGCCATGATTCTGCAAGGGTAAAGTTGTTTTTAGTTATGGTTTGAAGCTCCTTTAGGGTGAGGGCAGCACATATAATGGTGGTGTCATCTGCATATTGTACTACTGAGGCTGAGGCAGTCTGATTAGTAAAAAGTGAGAACAGCAAAGGACCGAGGATAGACCCTTGAGGGACGCCTATGGCTACTGGTAGTAGGGGGGAACAGTTTGCCGTGTCATAGGACAGCTTGTTGGCGGTCTGATAAATAGATACTGAACCATGATATGGTGGAGGAGCTTATGTTAAGGGTAGATAGAGTCTCTAAGAGTATAGTATGGTTAACCATATCAAAGGCATTGGGTAAGTCTAAGAATGTGGAGGATACAAATAGTCCTTTATTTCTATGATGATTGACGGTGTTAGTGAAAGAGAGTAGTGCTGTGGTGGTGCTATGGGAAGGTCTAAAGCCATGCTGACATTTGGATAGTAGGTCATTTTGTAGAAGGAACTGCATGAGTTGAGAATGAACAACTCTTTCCAATATTTTTGATAGAGGAGATAGAATAGCGATGGGATGATAGTTGGTTAGCTCAAGGGATTTACCTCATTTGTGCAGTGGTATAATGTGTGATATTTTCCATGAGTGAAGTACTTTACATTCTGATATTGACCTATTTATTAGGATGGACACGGAGTAGGGTACTGCTTCACACGTCATATGAAGGAAGTCTGCTGGTAGATTATCAGCTACCAGTGTGGTTGGTTTAAGTTTTTTGAGGAGCTTAGCAATTGTTTTTGTAGAGACTGGGTGCAGGGAAAAGCTGGAGGAGTAGTTTTGTGTGTTGGGATGTCTATTGAACTTGGGGGACCAGTACTATTTTGGGTGTTGGCTAGGGCTTTGATTGTTTCTGTAAAAATGTTATTAAATTGGGTGGGAGTGTTTTCATGGTTGTTTGGTAGTATGGGGGATGGAGTGGTGGATCTTCCTAGGTGCAGTAAAGTATTTATTGTGGCCCAAAATTTGTGTGGGTTATGAGCATATTTTTCTTGCATGGATTTGTAGTAATTAGATTTGTCAAGTTTGATTTTTTTTTTTGGCTTTGTTCGGGAGTGGTTTTGCTTTTGTGAAACTGTAGCCAGGCTTTGTCCCTTTCTTTCATTAATGCTTTGATATCTTTAGTTAGCCATGTGGCATAGTTAGTTTTGATTCTAATGATTCTAGAGGGTGCATGATAGTTTAAGATGTTTAGGAAAGTAGAGTTAAAGTACTCCACGGCTTAGTTAGGGGAGTCAGATTACAGCATTTTAGTGCATTGATTAATTCAGTAGCTTTAAAGGGCTTTTTTTTACATATTACTCTGAGGATGAGATGGTGAATATGGTGGGATCGGTCCCCGATTAGGTAAGTTGCTTGGTGTTTGCTCAGACTTTCAGGAAGCCTGACTGCTGTGCAAGACTGGAGTCAGATAGCAAAATCCAGTCTAGGATGGACTGGCTTTTGGATGTTTTGTCAATTCTAGTGGGATCAGATATAATTTGGGTGAACCCGTGGAGGTTAATGTAGGTAGTGGGGGATTGGCTGCTGCAATCAGCCCAGGCAATATTAAAATCGCCTAATAGTATGGTTTCTTGTGGGAGAGAGGTTGACATCCAGTTTAGTAGGCTTTCCAGTATATTGGTGTTATTGCCTGGTGGGATATAACCCCCTGAAATAATTATTTGTTTGTTGGAATTAAGCTTTAATTTTGCAAGAATTAGTTCTACATCTTTGACTTCTTTAGAATTACACTTGAATTGTTCAATTTTGATATGAACTTGGAATAGTATTGCTATACCTCCCCCCTTTTTTCCAATTCTGTCACTACGTATAATATTATATTCAGGAGGTGTAATTTCATTGTTATAGATTTTTTGGTTTAAGCCATGTTTCTGTTAGCACAGCGACTTTTGGTTTGTATAGAGCTAGCAGGGCATGAAGGTTGTAGGTTTTGTTAAGTATTCCTCTAGCATTTGCATTCAAAAGGAGGAGGGAGGAGGCAGGTCTTAGGTAAAGAGGATTCGTCTGTTGTAGTTTTGAGTTGGTAGACATATTGGGCTCTGAATTAGGGTGAATGTCCCCACAGCAAGTGAGTATTTGGAGAAGGTATAGGTAGAGTTTGGGTAGTTTGTGAAATATTTTAGTTTGTTTTAGGAAATAATGAGGATTGATTTTGTAGGTTGGGTTATTATATAGGTAGGAAACAAATTGGGGGGAGGTGAAGTCGAAAGGTTATATAGGGAAATTCCTTAGTTTTAAGGGACTGGTTAGGGGATCTGTCTGCCATGGTGGGGGGGGGGGTGGTGATATATAGTTCTGAGTGGTAGGAGGAAAGGATGGACAGCAAGACGAGAAAGAGGATAGTTAGTGGGAAAGGTATTAGTTTTGGTAGCAGGGTGTGATAGGTGTGTGATGTTTTTAGATGTGCTTAAGGAGATGGGTGTGTGTGTAAGAACTAATAATTACAGAGGTGGGTTGTTGAAAAAGGGTGTGGTGTAAAGTAGTACTATGGGGATGATAGGCTTGCTTTAACTGGGCAATTGAGAGTGAGAAGTCCTGGGGGTGCAGTCTATAGAAATAAATGTAATTGATGTGAGAGTGGGTGGGAATGGGGGTAGGGGAGTGGAGCGGGGATGCACCATCCTGTAGGCACAGCAGTAAGCAAAAAACAATCAGTGAGTATTTCCCTAGTCTGTATGGGAGAGAATATGTGTTCAGTTCTAAATTCTACAGCATACAAATGTCATTTTGTTTTATTTTTTTATTTATTTTACACAAATCTGTGAAGGGGAACTATGCAGTCGCTAAGCTGAGAGGAAGGCTAGGGATGTAGGGAGATGAGTGGAGAGACTGTGATAGGGAGAGGGGAGGCTCTGGTTCAGGGGATGAGAACAGAGGATTTAGTGCAGGAGATGTGGGGCCAGGGTAGGGCACAGATGATAGTAGTATGTAGGGATGTGAGGGACTGTTCCAGTAGGAGGCAGGGGAGTAGGAGGAAAGGGTTAGCAGAGAGAGTGGCTGGGTGTAGGGTTAGGCAGGTGGGTGCACAACTTGGGAGTGTTGTGAGAGCAAGGGTGGTGGTGATGTGCAGTAGCTGACCAGGAGCAGAATGTTTAAGGAGACACAACAGTAGGTGCAAAGCTATAAGTTACAAAGCAAGTAAAAAAGGACAAGATTAGTTAGAACCTAGTGTAATATACGTTATTAATTGATGGCACTGTTGCTGGAGAGGAATTCCACCGAGGAGCAGAACTCTTGGGGGGGGGGGTGGTCTTTAGACATGACTCTGGTTTAACTAGGAAGTTCTTTTTCTGTTTGGTGCCAGGGACATTAATTAATAGCACTGTTGCTGGAGAGGAATTCCACCAAGGAGCAGAACGCTTAGAGGGAGGGGGTGGTCTTCAGACTTGACTGAGGTTTAACTAGGAAGTTCTTTTTCTGTTTGGAGCCAGGGACGTTATTAATTGATGGCACTATTGCTGGAGAGGAATTCCACCGAGGAGCAGAACTCTTAGAGGGAAGGGGTGGTCTTCAGACATGACTGGGGTTTAGCTAGTTAGTCCTTTTTCTGTTTGGTGCCAGGGACCTGGTCAGCATGACACACTATTGGGTTTAGGGGGAGAGAGGAAGAAAGACTTTTAAATACAAGTAAGAAAGTTTTTGTGATCAGAGGCTGCTTTTATGGTATAGCACTCATCTGAATGAGTATGTATCAAGTTTTATAGCCAGTAACATTTTCTGGAAAAAAACAAATTGTGAGGTATAAGGCAATTTGGGAAAAATGTAGGGAACCTGTTAACTGTTTCCTTTGTAACAGTAGAAGTCTGGGAAATACATTTGAAGAACTGTTGGTATTACCGGTTAAGTAACAGTACAAAATCATTGCCATCAGTGAGCCCTAGAATTCTTCATGTTATTTGTTAAGGAACTTTGTTAAGCATGAATGTGTATGTGAAATTCTTGGGTGAGGTGGTCTTGTGCTCTGGGTACATAACTCTATAGCATCTTGTTTCACCTGAGTAGGTGTATGAAAACTTAATTGCTTAAATTCTAATGGTACTTTCACAAACTTTTACGTAGTTCTTACCTAACATTCCCCAAGTATGGACAGTAGTTCACATTGGCAATAGCTAAAGGATCTGGACAACTGTCTGGATAAAAGGGTGAGATATTACTTACTGGAGATTTTATCTACCCCAGAATTGGCTGGAATATGCCAAGTGGTATTTCATATCTTGACATGGAATTTATTAATATTTTGCATTTTCATGAGATGACTCAACTAGTTAAGTATAATACTAGAGGATATAGCATACTGGATCTTATTATCACTAACGTACCCGAAAAGATAAGTTACTTCCCCACTGGCTATATCTGACTACTGTTCTCTATCTTTTGTATTAGACACAGCAAACCATTCTGTATTACAATCACTGAAATATGAATATGATAAAGCTGCTTTACAAAATTTGCCTTTGCAGTTAATGAAAATTGATTGGTGAACCCAGACAGAGAGTTTAGACAGTTGATACAGATATCAACTTATTGCAAGATTGTGTTTATTCCTCAGTGATAAGACAGAATAACAAGTCATCATTTTCTTATTGGTGGAATAAGTCCTTAATAAAACAATTTAAGAAAAAAAAGAGAGATAAAACATTTAAGAAATTTCCAACTGACATCAATAGGAAGATATTTAAGAATAGTAGGATTCTGAAAAATACAATTAAGGAAGACTTGTTATGAAATTAAATTGATCTGCAAGAACAAGAAAGAATTTTATAAGTATATAAATAACCCAGGCAAGAAAGATAGTTCAGTGTTTATACTATTAACTGATAATGAAGCCACTAGAGAAGTTATAGGAAAGCTAATGAATTTAACCTTTTTTACACTAACATCAGCTTAACTACTATGGGTGACTGACAATGCAATTTAGTGGCAAGTACTTGTATAAATATATCTGAATCAGTCATACTAGCTGCCTTTTTAAAGTTAAAAGACACAACATCCATGGACCCAGCTCTGATTCCAGCCAATGTGTTATTTATTACAAAGAGTATACTTACACCTAGGTCGGTGAGATCTTTAGTGGGAGTGACAGATGAGTTTAAGGTGGAGGTGGGATTACATCAAGGATCTGCTCTGAGCCTTTTCTTATTTGCAGTGGTGATGGACAGGTTGACAGGAGAGATCAGAGAAGAGTCCCCGTGGACTATAATGTTTTCAAATGAGATTGTGATATGTAGTGAGAGTAGGGAACAGGTTGAGGAGACCCTGGAGAGGTGGAGATATGCTCTAGAGTGGAGAGGAATGAAGGTGAGCAGGACTAACGCAGAATATATTGTGTGAATGAGAGGGAGGATACAAGAATGGTGAGGATGCAGAGAGTAGAGTTGGTGAAGGTGGTTGAGTTTAAATACTTGGGATCAACAGTTCAGAGTAATGGCGAGTGTGGAAGAGAGGTGAAAAGGAGAGCACAGTCAGTGTGGTATGGGTGGAGAAGAGCATCAGGAGTGATTTGTGACAGATGAGTACCAATAAGGGTGAAAGGGCAGGTCTACAAGAGGGTAGTGAGAGCAGTTATGTTATATGAGTTGGAGACAGTGGCACTGACAAAAAGGCAAGAGTCAGAGATGGATGTAGTAGAGTTAAAGATGTTAAGATTTGCACTGGGTGTGACAAAGGTAAACAGGATTAGGAATAAGTATATTAGAGGGTCAGCCCAGGTTGGACGGTTTGGAGACAAAGCCAGAGAGGTGAGATTGCGTTGGTTTGGACATGTGCTGAGGACGGATGCTGGGTATATTGGGAAAAGGATGCCAAGGATGAAGCTGCCAGGTAAGAGGAAAAGAGGAAGGCCTAAGATAAGGTTTATGGATGTGGTGAGAGTGGACATGGAGGTGGTTGGTGTGACAGAGCAAGATACAGAGGACAGGAAGAAATGGAAACAGATGAGCCATTGCGGTGACCCCTAATGGGACCAGCCGAAAGAAAAAAAGAAGAAGATACTTACACCTCGATTAACTTTAACATTTAATAAACAATTGTAAGAATGATGGGGCATAGCCCATATTCACCTGAGACACAGGAAAATTCAAATTATCTACCCTTTGAAACATATGAAAAACTATTACCACCATAAAAAATTAAAACATTGAAGCAACAAAGGTAATAAATCTCTCAGAATGGTATGTGGTGATCTTGCCTCATTATTTGATGTGTTAAGTTTCAACTGATTACTGGACAAACGTGTGAGATTTTGTCCCTATGCTTCCATTGAAAATTCCTCTCAATCCCTCTGAACAACCAGTTATCAAATCATAAATAAATAAAAATAGAGAAAAAGATGTAAATGTCATCCAAATTCTCCAAAAGTACATATGAATCTACTGTGTATTCTTCAGGGAAGGAGAATGAAATCAGTGTATTGCCATCATAGCAGTGATATTCTAACCCTTAATAACATATCATGTGCGGGACACACTGTGGGATAATAATGCACCTCACACACCAGTAATTGAGAATAGCAGGAATTCAGAGCCAATGTCACCCTTTATATACAGCCAAAGAGGTAGGAGGAAAACCAGTCATGACTATGAAGACACAGATAGAGAGAGAGAGAGAGAGAGAGAGAGAGAGAGAGATCAATGTATGACTGCAAATGATTGTTTGGATGACCTGAACAGTACTGCCAGATACTGCCAAAAGATCAAAAGTGAGGTGAACTGAAAAAAGAATGATGAACTATATATAGCCATAAAAAGTCATTCAGAATTCTAATAATGGTATTGTCTGTACTACAGTGAAAGTGAAAGCTGGACATCTAAGGGTCTTTATCTTAATGTCTTGTAAGACGGCATTCAAGCTGCACAGCTGCACATAGATATTTTGCTGAAAAGGTGTTAGCCAGATGTGGAAGGCATACAATGAGTTGAAATTATTAACAACTTGTAAGATGGAGGCAGCAAAAAAAAGGTTTCTTCAGAACTGGCCAACTATGCCTACTTTCAACAATATTGAAAGAAACCCAGTAATCAGAAGGTAGTAGACAACTATGACTTCTTTCAGTAATATTGAAAGAATCCCAGTCCTCAGAAGGTACACCTGCATCTAATAACAGACCAGAGTGCAACCATGCATGTCATAATGTGGAGGAGCAAGGGTCCAATGCATCAATATTTAACAAAGCTATAGGTCAGTAATTTGTTGCATTTGTCTTTTCTTTCCCTGGTTATGGATTTACATTAATAATACTTATTTATTTTACAATTTGTTTACCAGGATAGTCCCTCGGGCTGAGAAGAGCCTATTTTCATTGGAGCCCTGGAAATAAAAGCTCCATAGAGACAATTATGCAATGTTACAAATCAGGTGAAGAACAATAGTATTAAAAGTTACAATCTGCAATCTTCTTCTTTCGGCTTTTTCCCAGTTAGGGGTCGCCACAGCGAATCACCTGTCCGCTCATGAAGAGTTTTACAGTGCCGAGGTGCCAGCCGGCGCCCAACCTTCCACAGAAGGCGCGCACATGCACACACACACACACACACACACACACACACACACACACTCACACACACAGACCTAGGGCTAATTTGGAGTGTCCAATCTTTGGGATGTTGGCGGAAACCGGAGCACCCAGAGGAAACCCACATGACCACAGGAAGGACATGCAGACTCCACACAGAAGGCACCCCAGCTGAGAATCGAACTGAAAAACCTCTTGCTGTGAGGCGGCAATTTTAACCACTGCACCACCGTGGCCACCCCAAAAAAAATAGGAATTATAAAAAGCACAATTTAAGAAAATATTAGTAGATATTTACAAATACATTTGTTCATACAATGCAGATATAACAGCTGAGGCAAGGCAGATTCATATAGGTATCATATGAGAGTTAAGTAGGGTAGGAGGGACAGGAGGACTTTAATGTAGCAGTAAGAAGAAGGGATAATATGAAGAAGCAGATTAAAAAGTTAAGAGGTGTAGAGAAAGGTGGATTAGGAGGTGTAATAGCTTAGTGCAAGATATAGGAACAGAGAGGAAGGGAGAGAGGATTAGGAGGCGTATTAGCTTAGTGTGAGGTATGGGAAGATGGAGGAAGATAGAGTGAGAAAAGAGGGTGTAATGCTAAGGGAGATTGTGTGGGATGAGAGCAGGAACATTCCCAGAGGGATGTGAGATGAGAGTGAAGCATGGTCTTAAAGGTGGAGTGGTTGTCGGTGATACAAATAAGAGGTGGTAGGGAGTTCCAGAGGTGTGCTAGAGAAAATTATAGTAGATGTTTGCCTGGCAGGTGGGCAGACTTGTGCAGTTCAATCAGATTCTGGTTATTGGATCTTAGGAGTCTGTCAGGTAGATGCACTTAGAGAGAGAAGGCAAGGGAGGGTAGAGAGAGGGGCTGAGGATAAGTTTGTGGACATGAGTGAGTTGAATGTAGGAAAGATGATTGCACAGCTCTAGCCAATTTAATTTGTGAAGGGTGTTGCAGTGGTGGGTGGAGGATTTGTAGCCAGTAGTGAACTTGGCAATTCTGTTATAGCAGGAAGAAAGTTTTATCTTTAGAGAAGAATGTAGGTAAGTAAGAAGTGGGGCACCATATAGGAGGGAAGGAATGGGGTATGTGATAGAGAGAACAAGCTTTGTAGAGGGAGTGAGCTAGCATTTGTGGCAGTAAAGCATACCAAGTTTCTGGTGGGTTTTCTTAATGTTTGTTTGTAGATGGGTATCAAATTTAAACTGCTCGTCAATGAGGATACCTAGTAGTTTGGCATGGGATACTACCATGAGAGATGTATTGTTTTGGCTAGTAATGGGGAATGAGTTTTTATCTATGGTGGCGTTTTTGGAGGGAGTAAATACCATAAGTTTCATTTTTGATGCATTTAGTGCAAGGTGGTTATCTAACATCCAGTATTCAGTGGCAGTAAAGGCCCCCTGGGTTAATTTTAGGAGAGTGGAGATGGAGGTGGCAGAACAGATGATTGTGGAGTCATATGCATATTTGATAAACTTAACATTTGGGATGGTCTGGTGGAAGTCATTTAATAAGATATTGAACAGTAGTAGACCTAATATGGAGCCCTGGGGTACACCTGTAGGAGTGTTAAGGAAGGAGGAAGTGGCTTTTTTCCATTTGACTGCTTGTTGCTTGTTAGAGAGATAACTGTTGAACCAATTGATAGAAGAGAAGGCTAGGTTAAGATTAGAGAGTTTAGATAGTAGAAGGTTATGCAAGATGGTGTCAAAGGGTTTTGACAAGTCCAGAAGGAGGGTAGATACTAGGCAGCTGGAATCGTGAGCTTTGTTGATGGTTTCAAGGTAGGAGAGGAGAGCAGTGGTCATGCTATGGCCACGTCTCAATACATGTTGTGTGGGGGTAAGCAAGTGGTTATCTATAAGGTAGGGTAAATGTTGTAGGTGAATACATTTTTCAAGAACTTTTCAGATAGGGGTAAGATAGTAATTGGTCGAAAATTGGGAATATTGTTGTTGTAGCCCCCTTTATGAAGAGGAATAATAAAGGCCTTTTTCCAGAGTTGGGGAACATAGCCTTCTTGGACTGACCGATTTATTAGAATGGAGACAGGAAAAATGATGGCTTCAGCAGCTATTTGCTATTATTAGAAAATAGGAAGGAAGGTTGTCAGGGGCACTGGAGCATGGTTTCAAGTTCAGAAGGAGGTTTTTATGGTAGATGTAGGAACAGATTTAATAGTGAAGGGAAGAGGTTGGGAGGTAGTAGCAGGGAAGAATGATGTTAGTTTGGCTATGGAATCAATGAAGAAGGAATTTAATTGGGTGGCTAAGGCCAGGTCAGAGGCCTTTGGATCAGGGCAGGGGTTGTCCTTTTTGCCGGGATTGAGGTGGGAGGTGATACCATTCCAGAATTTTTTAGGGTTAGTCTTGTGGTTATTTTAGAGTATGGAGAAGTAGGATTTATGGTCGGATGCAATAAGTTTTTTAACTTAGTTGCAGAGTAGTTTACACTCATTTCAGGGAGGTGGGAGTTTTATTTTTCTGGTATTGTTTCCAAGCTTTGTCTCAAAGAAACATGATGGTTATAGTTTGTTTGGTTAGCCAAGGGACTGTGTTGCTTTTTATTCTTTTAGTTTTGGAGGGAGCAAAGGTATTTAAAAGATTTAAGAATATTGTAATGAAGTAGGTAACAGCATTATCTAGGGAGATGGTTTTCAGAGGGGTCCAATCTATGTATGTTGGAAATTTAGAGATGGTATCAGGGTTGAAGTTTTTTTACGGACAGTGTAGAAATATAAGTATGGGATACTTGTAAGAAGGAGGGAAGCTGATGGGCAAAAGAGAGAAGGTGATCACTGAAAGAGTTGGGGAAGGTACCGCTATCAAAGATGTAGTAGGGGTGAGAGACCAGAATCCAATCAAGGATACTGCCAGAGAAGTAGTCCTTGGAGGGTCTGGTGGTAGAGTTGATTAGCTGTGAGAAGTTATATAGGTTAAAGTTTAGGGGGGTTGTAGGAGATTGAATGGAGGCCCAGTTAATGTTAATGTCTCCAGGGATAATGGTCTCATTATTAATGTTAGAGGAGAACCAGGAGAGGATATCCTCAAGAATGGGGATATTGTCTCCAGGAGGGATGTAGAGACCAGCTATACATATATGTTTATTTGTGTTCATCTGAAGCATGGCAAGTGTTAGATCAGCATTGGCGAATTGGGGAATGGGTTTAGTATAGGGAGTAACTGAGAGGAAGGAGGAATAGAGGAGAGCAACTCCACCCCTCTTGTGGGTCCTGTCTTTTCTAATTATATAATAGTTGGGGGGATTATCTCAGAGTCTTTAATATGGAGTTTTAGCCAGTTTCTGATGTGGATAGGATGTCTGGCTGATTATAGAGAAGCCATGCATGAACGTTAGGGATTTTGTTACATAGGCTTTGAGCATTCAATGTAGTGAAAAGAAGGGATTTTCCAGTTAAGAGAGGAGTAGGTAGGGGTGAATTTGACTTGTGAAGAAGAGAGGGGCCAGGGTTAGAATGAATGTCACCAGAGAGAAGGATGGTAATGAGTTGACGGATGTATGAAAAGAGGTACTTAGAGAGCTTAGTGTCAGGTTTAAGTGTAATCTGTAGGAATAGGATAGACTGGAGTATGAGAAGTGCGCCTGTGGATAGAGACAAGTTTGTATGGACAAAGGAGGCAGTCATTGAAGAAATAAAGGTAGGGGTATATGAAGGTTGTGGAGTGCATGTGTTGTATGAGGTAAGGACATGTAACATGGAAAGGGACAGAGTGGTTGATGTTAGGATGTTAGGAGGACTAGTGAGAAGGTTAATGCATGTTAGGGAGAGAAGAACAAGTGATAGGGTTATAACGATGACAGGTTTTATAAGCATAGTGGTTAATGAGTTTTCCACCTATGGATGGAAAATAAAGATGAGTAGAAAGTAAAGTGGGTAGTCCAGGTGTATCTGCAAGTTGATAGCTGGGGGGGGGGGGTTAATAGGAAAAGGAGGGATTACTGAATGCAATGTGATTAAGGGTGGGGAGAGCTGATAGGTTTATTCGGTTGCAAGAGTGGTAAGTGGCTATAAGTGTAGAGACAGTGGGGAGCAGGTGGAATTTGGGGACAGGGTAGGGGAGCAGAGTGAGCCTAGGGCAAACAGAGTGGGTAGAGCCAAGGACAAGGAAGGAGACTAGAGACAATCAGTGAGATGGAGGAAGACCTGGAGCTGGAGAGCAAGCTCAAGAGGTAAGGAGATACAGGAATAAGACACTGGGCCAATACAGAAAGGGGGAGCTAAACAGGGGAGTCACTGGGGTGAAAGTACAGACACAGGGCTACTGTAGGCTAAGTATAGGAATAGGGAATTGATGAACACTGCCACCTAGTTGCCAAACTATGAATGACTACTAGGATATGCCTGGAACATTGTCGCTCCGACAGGGAGAGTGGGGAGTAAAGAAGGGAAAAGTAGTCTGCTAGCAAACGCATGTCAAAGCTCTGTACTAGGGGGATTTGGCTAAAATAGTTGACAATAAATTACCATAGTAGAGTTACACGTTGTAATTATTGGGGCTGTATGGTTACAAAACATAGCAATAATCCAGTTTGGTTGTTCTTTCAATGGTGAAATGCCAGGGTGATTTGTAGAACAGTGGGAAAACACACAGGTAGGTAAAAAAAGCAGCAATAGCAGCCTGTAAAGAAGAAAAACAAAAATAAAATTATTGAAGTATGACTATTAGTAGAAGAAGAAAGAAGAATACAAGAAAGTGTGTGGATGGGTTTGATGTAAGGTTACATGCATATAGAACAGTGGATTTGTAGTGAGAAAGGATAGAGGTAGTGCTGATGAAGATAAGAAAATGATGAACAGGTAAGGTACACAGTAAAATACAACAGCAGGTTGCTGTTTCTAGATAAAAACAAAGTAGCAATTACAGCTCATTAAATGTGATACAGAGAAAAACGCAACAGCATTGCAGGTTCCAAATACAACATTGGAGTGGTTGCAGCTTTGTGAATGTGGCAGTACATTGAGGTTACACATTACAGCTGACTTTAACATGAATCAAGTCTAAGCATCTAAACGTATGTGCAAGCGAGTAAGAAACTGAGCAACTTTTAAAATAGCTTCAGTTTATTTTACTGTTTGAAATGGAAGACTAGCTTGTCGTCTAAATGTGGTTATTTTACTGAGTGCAATCTAGTAAGAAACTATAGCTCAAAACTTTAAAATAGCTTTAGATGACAGCCTATAACATATACAATGATAAAAAATAGCAAATAAAACACTGTTTCTATACAGTATTGGAACTAGAAGATATCTGTACTCATAAACATATCTTAGCAGCAGGTAGTGTGCTGATTATGCTAACGGAATAAACCGCAAATGCAGCAGAAACACAATCCAAGCCTAAAATCCACTCAGAAAGATACAGAATTACATAAATAAGAACATATTACCACCAAGTGTGTCAGAAGCAATATTACTAATATTTTAAGCTAGATTAGAGGAGCCACTCACCGACAAGCAAATCCAGCAGCCTACGACAGGAAAAAAATAAGTCAGGGAGTTTTTTAAAAATGGTGTCACGATGTAGACTTTCGGGTGAAATGGAGGTAACAAAGAAGGGAGAGGGGCAGTATACGAAGGCAGAAGAGAGCAACAGAGGTAGCTGAAGAAAGAAAATGGGGGGGTATAGTAAAGAGAAAGATAGAAGGAAGGAGACTAGAGACAATCAGTGAGATGGAGGAACCTACAGCTTGGAGCTACAGCTGGAGAGCAAGCTCAGAGATAAGGGGATACAGGAATAAGGCATTGGCCGAATACAGAAAGGGGAAGCTAAACAAAGGAGTTACTGGGGTGAAAATACTGACACAGGGTTACTGTAGGTTAAGTACAGGAATAGGGAATGAATGAATACTGCCATCTAATGGCCAAACTATGAATGACTACTAGGGTATGCCTGGAACAGGCAGAGGATCGAGATGGAATGTTATAGCAATAACCCACGGAGATCTCCGTTGCTTATTTTAAAGCTGTCTCGCTATGTTAAACCCATTTAACATAGTGAGACAGGTTTAAAAAAAAAGCAACGGAGAAAGCAAGATCTCTGTTGCTTTTTAGACACTGTGTCGCTATGTTAAAGGAGTTTAACATAGCGAGACAGCTTTAAAAAAAGCAACGGAAATCTCCGTTGCTTTTTTTAAACTTGTGTCGCTATGTTAAACTCTTTTAACATAGCGAGACAGTGTTTTAAAAGAGACTTATACTAATGGAAAAAGTCCGGGTGACCTGGCCAATCAGCGTGCACGTTTTGGAATATTAATGGGGGGTCATGGTATAATGGGGAGTAAAGAAAGAACTGTAGGCTGCTAGCAAACGCTTATCGAAGCTCTGTACTAGTGTGATTTGGCTAAAATAGTTGACAGTAAATTACCACAGTAGAGCTACATACACTGTAATTCTTGGGGCTGCATAGTTAATGTATAATAATGTAAAAGATGCTACAAGGCTCAGTGTGCCTCAGTCTGTCCCATACTTCTCAACGTTTACCTCCAGACTTAAGGACAAGGCAAAAATTAGGGACACTTTTGCAATATTGGTACTGTTAACTTCGAACTTCTCAAAATAATTTACAGTTTTAGGGAGCACAGATCAAAAGTCCATGAAAGAAGTATGGACCTCCATTCAAAATCTGGATAGTTAAACAATATAGTCCACCCACCCTGTAGTTTGAAATTTAACCTATAAAGTGGAAATTAAGAACAGAAAAAAAGACATGTCTGGTGCTGTATGGCTGTGGAAGGAAGCAATCATAACAGTAGTCATTTGTTATCCATTTTAGTAGCATCCAATCTCCATCACTATTCTATTTTTTACATTATCTTTGTATTTGTCTCCACACACTGATTCTTAACAAATAGCTAAATGTGTCTGAGAAAAATAATAAGATAGCATTCTATGGCCTGTTATTTACCTAGCTGCACTTGCTTGTGCACACACTCTCACCTACAGCCAAATTTAGAGTGTTCAATCCACATACTGCAATTCTTTGAAATGTGGGAGGAAACCCACATGACCACAGAGAAGACATTCAGACTCCACACAGAGTGCACCCCAACCAAGAATCAAACTGGAGAACCTCTTACTGGAAGGCAACAACACGAACCACTGCACCACCACAGTTAAGTTCATCCATCATCTTTGCATCCTGATGAGAGTCAGTTTATCCAAACCATACATTATCATGCTATGCAGAGCCACAGAGAGTCTACAATATGATTTTACCACTTATTTCTTGGGCATTTTTGAATAGAAGTGTTCAAGTTGCATAAGAAACGCTAACACTAAAGTGATTTATTACTGCTTGGTGTAACTCATTCTAAGCCTTTTGGTTTAAACACTTGGGCTTCGGACCAGTTGTTTTGCACTGAGAGGGTTTGTGGTCTGCACTGTAGTGGCAGAACAGGTAGCTTACATCCTTCTAGGTTGGGAACTGCTGATTGAGGGCTCAGTGTCTGTTATTCTAAAAGTGTATTATATTCTGGTTTAAGCACTTGGGCTTTCAGGCCAGTTATTTTACATTAAGAGGGTTCGTGGTCTGCACTCTTGTGGGAGGAGAGGCTGGACTCTGCCATTCTGAGCTGGGAATTTCTGGTTAAAGGCTTATAGTGCATGCATATCTGAACTGCTTCTTACTGAAGTTGGTGCGCCTTGTTTGCTGTGGCATAGACTGGATTTGGGCCTGCTGGATCTAGCTTTGTTTGTGTAACTTGAGCACTAATCCAGGCATTCTCTAAAGTATTCAATTGTATTTATTACTGCTTGGTAGTAACTTGATTAAAGTGTAGCTATCATTCTAAGTCTTTTGGATTAAGCACTTGGGCTTCAGACCAGTTGTTTTACATTAGGAAGGTTTGTGGCATGCACTGTGGTGGCAGGACAGGTAGCTTTCATCCTTCTAAGTTGGGAACTGCTGATTGAGAGCCCAGTGTCTGTTATTCTTAAAGTGTATTAGTTCTGGTTTAAGCACTTGGGCTTCAGGCCAGTTATTTTACATTAAGAAGGTTCGTGGTCTGCAGTCTTGTGGGAGAAGAGGCTGGACCCTGCCCTTCTGAGCTGGGAATTTCTGGTTAAAGGTTTATAGTGCCTGAATATTTGAACTGTATCTTACTGAAATTGGTACACCTTGTTTGCTGTAGCATAGACTAGATCCAGGCCTGCTGAATCTAGCTTTGTTTATATGCTTGTTGTTTGTTTGCTTGTTATTTCCCTGGAACGCTAATTCCACCTAATACGCGGCTTCTCAGCGCTTCTGTTGATCACTAGTGATATCTGCATTGCTTACTGTACTTATTCCCTTGTTTCACTTGAAAGAAAGTTACTGTTTGTCGCTTTTGCATTTAAGTTACCTGTAACACATTGCACTTAAGTTACCTGGCACTTGCTCACTAAAGCAATTATATAAGTCAGCACTAAAAATTAAAAGCACTACACCCTCACTCCCCACTGGCCCTTGTTTTCAATTATAAAGGAATTCCCAGTATTATTCTAGCATATCCAAAGGTCAGTTGTCAATCTCCTCTCCGGTCCAGCTGGTAAATCTGGGAATCTTGAGGCAATGTTACAACTGCCTCATGTACACAGACAACCCTCTCCTCCTCCCAACAAATTCCAACACATGTGAGAGATGCAAGCATATAGCCAAACTGGTGGCTAAGCTCTCTCAACTCAGTACTGGCATAACCAGTCAGGAGGAGAAGGAAACCACACTCACTACAATTCCAGTCTCACATAGACCTACCACGACAGCAAACCAAACACATACTCACACAAAAACATACTCGGAGAATCTAAATAAAGATCTGCCTAAGCAGCAGAGACCTCCAATGCAGACACCCAAGCAACCCGCTACCCCAAAACAAAACACGTGCAACACATATCTCACAATGCCAGTGTGCCAAACAGTCACAGCCCTTAAGACTAAACGACACACCTGATACACTTGTAATAGGTGACTCTATCGTCAGGCACACTGACGTCCTGCTCACCAGGCTGAACAAGAAGAGGGTCACGGTGAGCAGCCTGTCGGGCGCTAGGATCCGCCACATAACACAAGCACTCAGGTCACTTCAAGGCAAGTACAAATATGACTCAGTCATTGTCCATGCTGGTGTGAATGACCTGAGATGTACCTCCCTGGACTACATGAAAAGAGACATAGAGGAGCTCTCTGATCATGTAGCCCAGGCCGGTATGACCCTGACCTTGAGTAGCATCTTACCCTCACCAAGAATGATGCCACAATATGAAGACAAGATGATCAACTTCAACAATTGGCTTAAGTACTTGTGTCATTCAAAGAGGATCCAATGCCTGTCAGCTTAGGATGATATGCTCGACAAGCCACGATGCTTCGCTAGGGATGGCTTGCACCTGTCACCCCAGGGCTTTCGGATATTGGCAAAGGCTCTTGCTACCCCCATAGTGCCTTTTTTAGGCAAGGCTCAAAAGACAAACCCACCTCCATAGGTATCTCAAGGGATAAGAAACTAAGAGTAATGCTACTCAACACCAGACGTCTAAACCTCAAGATGCACGCACTCGAAACTCTCCTTAGCATGGAGAACATCGATATCTGTGCAGTAACAGAAACCTGGTTCAGGGCTCCCGAGAGCACCCCAGCACTACCAGGTTATACTTCATACCATGCCTTTCAGCCCCAAAACTTGGACCGAACCACAAAAGGAGGGGGAGTATCGATATTCATCAAAGATACCCACACCTCCAGGTTGGTGGCAAAGCACGAAGCATCAGAGACTATCCATGTGCAACTAACAGTGGGTAAAACTGCCTTCCAGTTTATAGCCTGCTACAGACCACCCTCCCAAACCCAGGAACCCCACTCGGCCTTCCTGAGAACACTGGAAAATATGAGGGTCTCTCCAAACACCATTATATTGGGCGACTTCAACTACCCAAACATAGACTGGGAGCATTACTCTAGCTCCAACACGTTAAGCCCAAAGGTTCCTAGAATTTATAAACTCAAATGCTATGGAACAACTTGTTACCACTCCCACAAGAGGGGAAAACATACTGGACCTGATCATCACCAACATGGGGACTCTATGCTCCAGACCAGAAGTGTATCCCTCACTGGTAAGATCAGACCATAAACTAATCTCACTGGATATTCACATCCCGACCCTACCCCCTGCCCCGAAAACCACAGTGAAAAACTTCTCTAAAGCAAATTTCACACTCCTCAAAACTGAGGTGGAATCCTTCAAAGCCCCCGGGCCTGTGGAAAATACGGCCCAGACCGCAAAATCCTTTATAAACGCATTCTATGAACACCTTCAGAAATGCATGGATCATGCGATCCCAAATAAAACCAAGAGCCAATCCTCCAAAGGCAGACGTCCTGTCTGGTGGACCCCAGCCATAAACAAGCTATACAATAGAAGGAGGAAGCTACTAAATGATAGAGCAAAATCCCAAAAAGGGAAGGAATCACTGATCAGTATTAGCAAAAAACTACGGGCACTCATAAAATTGTCTAAGGCCAGCTTCGAGAGAAAAATTGCACAGGACACTAAGGATAATCACAAGGCTTTCTTTAGTCATGTTAGGAACCTGGGTGGTAATTCCCAGATATGCTCAGAATTAGTCCAAAATTACAAAAAATACACCGAACCCACAAACATTGCCAACATCCTAGCTGACAGGTTCAGCGCAAACCCCCCCCCCTCCCCACCAAAAGGGCAAATATCTGTCCCAGCAGAGTGCTGCCCCCCTGACATCTCAGATGCTCAGGTAGGAGCCGCCGTTTCCAAAGCAAAAAACACAGCATCAATGGGACCAGATGGTGTCCTGGGCTGCGTCCTACATGAACTCCAAGAAGAGCTAAACCCAAACATAAAACTACTGTTCAATCTCAGCCTTACTACAGGATATGTGCCCAAAGAGTGGCGTACAGCAACAGTGGTCCCTCTCCATAAAGGTGGTGCCTCAACGGATCCTGGAAACTATCGCCCCATAAGCCTGACTAGCTTGGTCTGCAAAGCTATGGAAAGGATCATCATGGACCTCATAAATAAAGATATTGGGGACCTACAGACACTGGATCCTACACAGTTCAGCTTTGTTAAGGGCAAATCCTGCCTCTTAAACCTGGTGGATTTCTTTGAAATAGTCACCAAGGCCATTGACGAGGGGAAGGTGGTCCACACAGCCTACCTGGACCTCGCAAAAGCCTTCGATACAATACCCCACTCGGGCATTATAGATAAGCTCACCAGCTTAAATATAAACCCCTATGTCACTAGATGGATTGCAAACTGGCTTAAGGACAGAACCCACATGGTTAGAATTGCTGGAGCCATGTCAGACTCCAAAGCAGTTACAAGTGGTGTCCCACAAGGCTCAGTCCTGGGACCCCTCTTGTTCAGTATATATTTCTCGGAGGTACAGGCCAACACGGAAGGACTGTGGCTGACCAAGTTCGCAGATGACTGCAAACTGGGTGCCATAATAGACTCTCCAGCCAACACAAGCATCCTCCAAAAGGGCCTCATAGAAACAGACAACTGGTGCCAGAGCCATGGCCTCAAGCTAAATGCCAAAAAGTGTATAGTCATCCCCTTTGGCAAAAACAAAGTGCCCACAAATTACCACATAGGTGGTAATCCATTAAGTACAGAAGAAGTAATTAGGGACCTGGGGGCCCAAGTTGATAGCAATGCCTCATTTGACAACCACGTGGCCAAAGTGGTTAGAAAAACATTTTATATAGCCCACCTAATCATGAAGGGATTCACATCTAGATCAGCGGAGGTCATCGTGCCTCTTTACTCATCCCTCATCAGGCCCATAATTGAGTACAATGCCCCTTTTGGGATGTACCTTACCAGACACCTGCAGCAACTGGAAAGACCCCAAAAGTACCTCACCAAGAGGATCAAAGGGCTCAAACAGATGCCATATGCTGCCCGGTTAAAGAAACTCCAGCTCTACTCAGTGACATACCGCCTGTTCAGAGGTGATCTGTGCCTGACATATAAAGCCATGTCCAACCCGGAATTAATGGACATGCTGCACCTCAGAAAATCCAAATCCCATCGAGCTACACGCTTGAGAGACTTGAACCTCAGCACTGAAATAAATAGGACATGCTGGAGGGACAGATTCATAACCCAGAGGCTCCCTTCACTCTGGAATAAAATCCCAGTCCAGGATAGGCAGAGTCCCTCATTGACTCTCTTCAAGAGGAATCTTGATGAGTGGATGGGAGATCGTAGGTTTATCCTGGGTATCACTTCTGTGTCACTGTTAGACAGAGGCACAGTATACTAACCTCGAAAAAGTGCATAGCAAAATAAATTTAAAATGGGTGGCGAAAGCCAAACACATTCTGGCTAGGCTTATAAATGCCCTAGGGCAGATAGCCTAGTATGAACCTATGAACTTATGAACCGATAAATTTGGTTTGATGATGAGCAAAGCTCTGTAAACTGAAATTACTATTCAGTGCTGCCCTTTGTGGTCATAGACTGTAACAACAACCAGATAAGTATGAGGAAGTCATCACTTCTGAAAAATGCTCTGTTCAGCTGGGTTTCAAGGAATGGAATAAAAAGTATTTTTAATTTGAGACCAATAAAATAATATTGAACATTTGTTGTTATGGCAACTTCCTCATAAAACTAATCTGTATTTTATGGAGCATAGGTGCCTATTCAGTATTCTTGTATATTAAAGAAAAACTATTGTGTTAGAAAATGAGTAATGTCTTACTCATATTCACAGAAGAGGGGATCACGCTACTACGGCAGCATAGTTATTATACTTAGGTCTGTCTTATTTATTACAAAAAGACAGTGCATCATCTCCATTGTTTTTGTATTTTTAACTAATAACATAACACAGACAATTGTACCAAAAAAGATACTGATGGATCTAATAATTCAAACATGCAAGCTATGGCTACCAAGCTAAGGAAATTAATCTAGCTATGTAAACCCTGGCTTTTTCTATGAGAAGAAAAATCAGTTTTGGAATGGTGATGTCCAGAACTGGAATCATACAGAGTCTGCAGAGAAATATATGGAAATTCACCTATGTTTGTGACAACATTATGAGAAATAAACAGATGCATAACAGAAGCGTGTTTTCAGTAAAATGTATCTAAGTAACCTTGTTGATCTGAGAAACCAGTCCCCATAATCCCGTTAAAAATAGAAAACAAAACAGTTAAATGGTGTGCAATACTTACAAAAGCCCTGCATTTCCTCACCTTCATAGCTGTATCCACAGTGAACATAGCTGAAATTATAAAAAATCATTGTTTGGGCTTGCTGAGCTCCCAATAGCTTTAACCAAAGAATTGCTGCAAAATGAAACACCGCTTGTAGCTCAGGAGATTAAAAAAAATCTATATTTACCAATACCTTTTTAAATAAACAGGGATGCATTTGTAAGATGATTATTACCCTAATCAGTTTCTCTGAGTTTGCTGTAACTTTTCAGAAATATGGCTGGCACACACGTGCAAAAAATGAAACACTTCATAACCTAAGGCAGTCAGCATGCAGTGCATCTGATTCTCCAGTTACACTTCTGAGAAATGAATATGAAGTTTTTAAAACTTTTGGGAAAATACAAATAATAAATAAAATAAAATAATATTCCAATTAGTTTTAGGCTTCAATTTAAATGCCTCAATCAAACTATCTATCTATATATATATATATATATATATATTGCAATTTCTCGTGTCATTTCTCACAACATTTTTAGTACAATGTCATACTAACAATAATCATGGTGGAGCATGTGCACATGATTGTGATACAGCTAATGGAAGCATAACAAAGGACCAAAGTAACACCAATCCAGGATTTAGAACAGGTAGATCCATGTGACCTAGGTGAGCCGGGTTTAATTAACTATCCCTATCCCGAAGGATTGGGTAGGCAAGTTGCATTTCTGCCAGCTAACTTGTCCTAGGAAGAGGACAAGCACCATGCAATAGCCTGTTCTCGTTATGACTACAGCAATAATTAGAAATAAGCTTTCTTTACTGCTATACCTAGCCATACAGCTCCTCTTACCAAAAAGTGCTGATTATTTCCAATCTCCTTTCTCAGCCACTCTTAGATTAGAGAGTGCTAGTCATTTCCAGGGCATGGTTAGATAAATCTATCTTATGATCATTACAGTGTGCTATTGAATTTATTACACTGGTGTTTTCAGGTTTACTGGAGTGTACTTTGTCAAGTTGTCTTTGAAGTCACTCATATTTATTAAAGTAAATCATGCTGTCATGGGTGATTTATTATGGTACTCTCCAACATTTTGTCTGTTTTATATTTTTCATTTTGCAGTGACTTGCTTACTGGTAAGAGTATAACCAATCAGCATTTTAGTTAGGGATTGGCAGTGAGTATGACTTTGGGGCAGGACAAAGCAATCAACAAGGTATAAGAGTTGTTGATTACATAGGAATGCAGTATTGGCAGTCACTAAGGTGCACCCATGGCTGACTTCATGAGTGCATTAATGGGTTTGCTTATTTGCTTGCACACTGTGTGTGTGTGTGTGTGTGTGTGTGTGTGTGTGTGTGTGTGTGTGTGTGTGTGTGTGTGTGTGTGTGTGTGTGTGTTTTAGCAATGAGTTGGCATATCTCTTTACTACACTCTGTTTTTTTTGTCAACAATTTTTGGATGAGGAGGATACCACTCTTCATATTGCCCAGGGCATCTGTTGATCTATCTATGGCTCAATATAGAAGATCATGAATTGAACACAGAATTGAAAATGATTTGGTCTCAGTCAGACAAACTGTGACTAGTTTATATCAGATGTAAAAAAATAATACTGGGTATGCCTTGCCATACAAAGCGAACATTGTTATGCTCTACATAATGTACACAGCAAGAAAAGGTATACAATTAACAAGATACACACAAATGTACAGCAGGTATAAAAAAACTCTATTTGTGAAAGTATGATTGGATCATGATAGCACGATGATATGGCCAAGCCCACAAAGAAATCATGCATCATTTACAGATTCCACTACGTAGCCATCACTGCCTAAAAGAGGATCACACACTTGTGTGGTACAATGATATCGATGATGTAAAACAATGCATTGCTGTAGCATGAACAGCAAGAGAAATAACTTGGGGAAACCCTTGTCAGTGGCTGGACTCTGTTACAATCTGATACTAAAGGGCTTAGAATGTCACATAGTACAGGGTGCAGTGATTAGTGTGCCATTGGCCTACTAAGTCTCTATCTCTGGCAGTACAGGTCTTATGGGGAGGAAGGAATCTATCTATGCATCACAACCAACAGAATGTCAGTCAACATCTCATACAGTACGTTGTGTTATTCACCATGATGTGGTCTGTCTCTGTGATGCATATAAGCAACTCTGCATATAAGGGAGAAAGTTTCTTAACAGGAAAGGGGGTTAGAGGACAGCAGAAATCAGGTCATTCAGAGACCTAGAAGATACATGGGGGCTGGAGATTATGTACAGGGCAGAGGAGCTATGGAACATCATAATGGGAAGAAATGAAAGGCAATGTAAAATGGTTTAAGAAGAAGTAGGAAAAAGGATAATGGCATGAATGTCCAGCATATATGAACAGAAACACTGGACACTGAGAAAGAAGTAAGGAAAGAGCAGAATATAGAAAAAGGGATATGTCATGACTAACACACTTTTCTTTGGACCATATTATTTGGACCCCATTTTATGAAAAATGGCTAAAGAGCACTCATTTGTTTTTTATATGGGAAAGTCTCCCATGCCCCCAACCAATGGGTGTTGTCCTGTGCCCCCTACTTATGTAATATAACTATTTTTAAAACAACAAAACCTTGTGGTAAGTTATAATACTTCTCTATCTGAGCCTGTTAGACTGAACACATTTGTTGAGCAATTATCTGCTGAAAAATTGACACAACCAACTAAACAAATACCAAATGGAAGACAAAGGTCATAACAGCCAGTGCTGATTATGAAGAAGCAAGTAGAATAACAATTGAATAAGTTAAGCTAACATAATAATAGTAGAAACAAAGTTTGCAGCAAGAGAAAGAATGATAAGAATCACCTTATTAAGTTAAATGGAAGCAATAAACATAAAGAATGGAAATGGAGAAGTTAGTCAAGTTTGGAAAGGGAACCCGCCGTGGTGGTGCAGCGGTTAGCATTGTCGCCTCATAGCAAGAGGTTGTCCTGTTTGATTCTTGGCTGGAGTGCCTTCTATGTGGAGTCTGCATGTCCTCCCTGTGGTCAAATTCAGTTTAAAAGACATGCAGGTAGGTGTGGGTGTGCCTTCCTTTAAGGTTGGGTATAGGGCTGGCAATTCAACACTGTAAAAATTCATTGCCAATCATTAGCAGACCAGAGATCTGCTGTGGTGACCCCTAACCAGGAAAAGCTGAAAGACAGTTTTAGTTAAGCTTGGAAAGAAATGCTAATGAGTGCTTGAATAGGTTTAGATTCTGACTGACTTTTTATGCATCACTCTTATGCAGGAGCAAAACAAAGAGAGCATCAGTACAGCAACCGTGAAGCCCATCAGAAGCTAATTTAGATGAATGAGGAAGTAACAAAGGGGAAGATGAGTAAAGAACAAAAGCATCTAAAGTAGGCCAAGCTGCAAATAACTAACTAGAAACATTAGCAGTTGTCTTGCTACACAAAGAAAACACAGGCAGTAATCATGAAAACATCAACATTTCAGCTATAATTATACATGGAAGAAAATTTTAAAAAAGACTACGCAGTGAAAGATTGGTGGCATGCTTTCTAGAAAATAATTGGCAGAAACCAAATTAGCACATAGTTGATTGACAGAAGTGTTACAAAATATATCTGCTACAGTTTTATAATGGGACAATCTAAGAAATAGGCAAAGGAGGACCAGTAGAAGTGATGTGACGTTTCTGGACTTTGGAAAGGTGTCTACTCCACTTTCAAACAGAATGTTGTTTAATCTAGAAGATGGCTGAGTCTCCATCATGGCAAAGTAGGCTTGCTTCCCATGATAACAGCATAGTGAAATATTTTGGATGTATTGCCAGACATCAGCAAGGTGTCAGGCAGGATATTATACGGCCAGACATCAGCAAGGTGTCAGACAGGATATTATACTGCCAGACAACAGCAAGGTGTCAGATAGGATAGTATACTGCCATACAACAGAAAGGTGTCAGACAGGATATTATACTGCCAGACAACAGCAAGGTGTCATACAGGTTAGTATACTGCCAGACAACAGCAAGGTGTCAGACAGGATAGTATACTGCCAGACAACAGCAAGGTGTCAGACAGGATATTATACTGCCAGACAACAGCAAGGTGTCAGACAGGATAGTATACTGCCAGACAACAGCAAGGTGTCAGACAGGATATTATACTGCCAGACAACAGCAGGGTGTCAGACAGGATATTATAGGTTTAATACTGCAACCAGGATGTTCCATTAGTTTTTGTCAGGTGTTTTGCTGGGAACCAAACATAAAATATATTTATTTTCTTATGACTTCAAGACAGAAGCAGTGGTGAATCATGGAGGCATTAACTTGAGTAATGGACTAAGGAGAACACAACAGAGGTCTTTGAGATGGTGATTACATTTTGGTGTCACTCAATGCACGGTATTTAGATAATAGTAAGCCTTGAGGTGACTCTGAGAAATGGTGCATTATCTTAGCAGGAACAAGCAAGACAATGAGAATATTATTATTATCCACTAGGTGTAATATGACAGGGCAGAATTTTGAGCCAACAAGACATTATGGCTGATTTCAAAGGTTATAGCATCAAGTTAAGGAGCTATGGTTCAGTCAATCCACAAGCTCTTTTGAAGCCTGTCTGTGAGTATTGTGTATGGAGCTTGAAACTGTTTAGGGAAATGGAATTTCAGGATATATTAAGAGTATGCAAAAAACAGAACAGGAAGGATGGACAGAGTAGACAAAAGGGGCTCTTTATAATGAAGAATTAATATAATGTAGACTAGCAGTGGAATGAAACTCTGAAAAATTAGAGTGAGAAAGAATGCACAAAAACAGCAGATAGAAAGAACAGGTCATACATGAGACATTTTAACTTCTCTGCAAGAGTGGTGCACAGCTGAACTAAAATTAATGGAAATAATTTGTGTTGCAGGACAATTGATGGGGGTCAAAAGGGTGTTGGACAAGTGGAAAGGAGATGATAGGGTAAGTGAATAGCAAGTGTAATATTCTAACTGTACCAAATGATCAGAAATGGTATGGTTTTGCTTTCATTAGCCAGGTTTTTCCATATGTCACTCTGTCATCATATTACTATCCTGAGGCAATAGGTCTCTCTACCTGCAAGCAGTATAACCATCCTGCTTTTATCTTGACCTAGTTATGTAGCATACTTGCTTTGTTTTAGAAGATACAAACAGTACAGGTAGTAAGACTATGGTCATACCCTTGTGCTACACCTGGATTTGCGGCTGATATAGTCACTGATCAGAATCTGTTACTTGTTACTAGATGTCTGTTTCTTTCACTGAAACCTTATTGGATAGATACTCTGTGATGTAGATGGTAGGTATCAATTTCATAATCAGACATTGCCTGTAGTTTGACTTCATGAGTTGTATATTATGGTAAGCAGTGAACTACTGCGCAATGTCCTGTGTGAGTGGCGGCACATCCTAATCAATCATAGTGTTGACGCATGTACTGTTATCAGATACATCAGCAATACCCTCACACAATCACAGCATAACCATGGGGATCTGATGTCATTTCTTGTGATACTGTCTGTCTCTTCTCTGAACACATTCTGATGTGACCAGTGTATCAGTAGTACTGACTGCTACAGCTTTGAAAAGTAGAACCAGATGTTACATTGCAATCAGCATGTTACCAGCAATGCATCAGTGTCTGACTAATATGTGCAGAGTAATCAGTACAAGTTCCCCTACAAACTGGCTGCTGCTGCTGTGTTTACTATAGAGATACCTGTGAATTACAGAGAACATCTCTAACCACTAGTACATCACACCATCTGTCTGCACCTGACTGTTACTATGCAACATCTGACCTGTGAATTACAGAGAACATCTGTAATCACTAGTACATCACCATCTATCTGCATCTGACTGTTACTATGCAATATCTGACCTGTGAATTACATAGACCATCCCTAATCACTAGTACATCACACCATCTGTTTGCACTTGACTGTTACTATGCAACATCTGACCTGTCAATTACAGAGAACATCTTGAATCAATAGTACATCACACCATCTGTCTGTACCTGACTGCTACTATGCAATATCTGACTATTATGCAACATCTGACCTGTGAATTACAGAGAACATCTCTAATCACTAGTACATCACAAAGTTTGTCTGCAGCTGACTGTTACTATGCAACAACGGACCTGTGAATTACAGAGAACATCTGTAATCACTAGTACATATATGACTTACAATCGAATGAAGACATAACAATTGATTTATTCAATTACGTCTCTGTACCATGTCCCAGAATACCACAAATTTAAGGGATTCCAAAAATACATAAATGTATAGAAAATCCACCCCTGAGGCCTATTGTCTCGGGAGGTGGATGGATAACAGAACCAATTTCAAAGTATTTGCAAATGCAATTGGGAAATATTTAAGTAAATGCTCTAGTATACTGAAAGATATTAACAGCTTTTTATCTGAATTATATAAATGGCATGTTGAGAATGTTGGGAAAAGTTATATCTTTGTAACATTGGATATTACTTCGCTCTTTACAGTAATCCCAAATGAATATGGAGTGGATGCTATACGTAGTTTCCTTACTAATGAAATTCATATGCAAACTAGAGAAATAGAAAACATATGTACATTATTAGAAGTAGTATTAATGAAGAATGTCTTTATTTTTGATAAAACACCATATTTACAGTTAACTGGGGTGGCAATGGGCACCCCAGTAGCAAATACATATGCTAATTTAGTGTTATATCATTGGGAAAAACAGTTTATATTCAGTGAAGGAAATTATTTAAATGCTATGGTTAAATTTTATAGAAGGTTTGTGGATGATTATTTTTTAATATGGGATAGTAATAAGGAAGAGTTAGAGAATTATGTTACTTATTTAAACAACTCCACAGACTTCTTGAAGTTTAAAATGTTAGCTTCAGAAGAAAGCATAGTTTTTCTGGATATTCAATTATATAAGAAAGAAGGGAGGATAGAATCTACAATATATAAAAAGCTAGTAAATGCTTGTGGATATATTAATAGGAATAGTATGCATGCACCACATACTTTCAAAGGGATACTAGAGGCACAATTAATAAGGGCTAGTAAGCTTAATACTGAAGAGATTAATTGTATAGCTCAAGCAAAAGAAATGATGCAAGAATTCAAAGGGAATGGTTACTCCGAATATATTGTAGACAGTATATATAAGGAAGTCATAGAAGGTAGAACAGATAAGTATAGGCCGATTTTTGGTAGAGATGTAATACAACAACCGTAGAATCTAGATAGAAGAGATAACGTAGTGAGATATGTCACCACGTTTAATGTTAATACTAGGGATGTATGTAAAATAATAGAAAAAAAATTGACTTATACTAATGGCTATGCCAGAGATTAAAAATATAATAGGAGAAAAACCACAATTCTCATATATGAATTCGGAAACATTAAAACAGAAATTATGCTACAAGGATTTTAGAGAAGAAAGAGAAATATCTCAACATAAAATGGGAACAATAAAATGTCATAACTGTAGCTGTTGCAATGATATATATGATGGAACAGATAATTTTGAGCATCCTGTAACTAAAGAAAGGTTTATTTTTAGGTGTCCCACAAATTGTAACACAATTCAAGTAGTATATCTAGCAACGTGTACATTATGTACAGCATTTTATGTGGGGAAGACCACTAGGAAATTAAGAGAATGTATAATAGAACATAAATCTGAGATTAGAAGGAAAGTGGTAACAAATGCATTGAGTAAACATATTATTGAAAATAGTGATATAAATAAGTTTAAATTTAGGGGCATAGGTACAGTACATATGGGTAGTAGAGGAGGTGATATGAATAATACATTAGAATTGAAGGAATATGAATGGATTGTTAGACTCCAAGCAGATGTTAAACCTGGCTTAAACAATGTGGTTAGTTTAAAACCAATATTGGTAAAAAAGCAAATAGAAAATGTTTAGTTTATTATATGTTTAGTTGTTTTGTTCTTATTGTCATTTTATAGATATATTATGTTTAGACTGTAGAGTTTTCTAATATAGTAAGCACATATGTTTTTAGTGATTTTAAGAGTGAAGGTTCTTTTAAATGTATGTTATGTTCTGAATGAGTTCATTTTAATAATTAATTGTTGTTTCATGATATTAGGCTGGCTGAAACATGTGATTTAAAATAGTTCCCTATTTAAATAATGGAAAAACTAATATGATTTTATGTACTGATGAAGGGTGGTTAACCCGAAAGCTTTGCATTAAACTTTGGCGTGATTGTTAGCATCGCTAATACATCACGCAGTTTGTTTGCAGCTGACTATTACTATGCAACATCTGAGCTGTGAATTACAGAGAACATCTCTAATCACCAGTGCACAATACCATTCATCTCATCTGACTATTGTTATGCAGCATGTACCATAAATGCCTGGTCTGGAGTAGGTAAGATTAGTATGCGATGATGCCATCAATTCCGGTTTTCAGGCACAAAGGAGGCCCAATGAATAGAAACAAAACATTCAGTTATAGTCTGCAACACACAAATTATGCATCACTGCTGTGTGCATAAGTGCAGATTACAGTTGCACTTCCTTCGTCAAGAGGTGCAAGACCTTCATCATTAGAACCACCAACTAGAACAGCATTTTATTAATTTATTTATTTATTTACTTAAGTTATCTATGTGAACCCTCAGGTAACCTGGGATTATTGCCTCTTTAAGTCACACAATTAGGAAATAAGACACCGAGCGAATCAAAGCCTGGATTACAGGAAGAAGCATGTTAGCAGATCACATATTTAATCCTCTGTATCAAACTGCCCAACATCATCAGAGGCGATGCAACTCAGGTCTACAAAGAACCTCACATCAGTGGTCAGGTTTTTAAGGACTTCAAGGTGACTGTAGAGACACACATCAGTACAAATGCAATTGCTTGCTGAGAAGGACTAATATGTACTCACTGCATACCCTGACCAACAGAACTGAGAGTGGCCTGTTTTATTATTAACATCAAAACTGTTGTATTTTGGAGAATTCCAGAATTCTCCTTACTCTGTAGTACAGTAATCTTGGAATTATGCATGTGTGTGTGTATAGATATAGATATACACAACACACACACACACATATATATATATATATATATATACATATATATATATATATATATATATATATATATATATATATATACATATATATATATATATATATATATATATATGTATACAGTGTGTGTGTGTGTGTGTGTGTGTGTGTGTGTGTGTGTGTGTGTGTTAACTGGATAAGTACACTGGTCCAATGACCCTTTTAGTCACAGTCCAGGCCTAGATGAAACTAAGTGCTTTATTGCTTATAGCTAGTTATATAATGCTAACTGCATTATGAAGCTAAGTGCAATGTTACATTATGAAGTTAAGTTGAATGCTACATAGATTATGTTGATAGGAAGTACAGAATAGTATGATTACTCCAAGCATATGATATGTAATTGAGATGTGTACAGTACAGAAATTACATTTGTACAAGCTTAATCGCAAGAACACCGCAGCACACACAGAGAGTCTCCACGTGAAAAATGAGATATATCATATACTTATGTGTATAATATAAGTATAATAACATAATGTATAATATCTAAGAAACATATTTACCTATACATTTTTATTATCTACTATGCATGTTGATTAACATATTAACATATACACATTTTTCTTTACATATATATATTTTTTATATTTTATATTTTCTATACCCATACAATTGGGTATAGAACTGATACGTTCTCGTGTTACCTAGGGTTCATTGTTGTTGATTTTATGGTCTTAAATTATTGTATGCTTAGATATGCTCCATCCGTTTGAATTATTTATTATTAGCAGGTATTCCATCTTTATGCAACTTCTACCATGATAGTTTTGCCTATGGTTATTTTAAGAATACCTTGTACTTGTGTCTTCATTACTATATTACTTTACATCTGCATGCATTTTGTGTGCATTTTTTTTTATTTTATTTTATTTTATTTCTTTTCATTATATTTTTTGTTGTTTGTATGTAAATGTTTTGACTGTGTATATATATATTTGAACAGCCAAGAAAGGCATTAAATTCTATGCATCGTAATTTATTATTGTGGATAAGTTATACTTTTGGGCTAATATGCCTTGAGTTTCTTGCGCATTAAGAAGTTTTTTATTGATGTATACCTTTAAATTAATAGTAGTTAGACAAAACCTAATAATAGGTTTATTGTTTTATTGATTGATTAAACTGGTGATTATGGTTGTATTTAAGCAGAGGGTTTTCATTGTTATGTAGATCTGATGAAGCGTACGTTGCAGTACGCAAAAGCACTTATCCTACTCTGCATTTTGTTCCTAATAAATCATTTTATTCTATTTTGAAGGAGTGGTTCAGGTTTTTGGATTCTCAACTTTGTGTCAACACTTGTTCCGTGGTGAGTCTCACAGATTTGTACAAGCTTGTTATATAGCACATATAGTAGTAGTGAGACATCAAAACATTTTATATGTTATAGGGTTGTGAATAAGTGAAAGGTATGTAGGCAGGGTTGTAGAAGTCACATTGCTAATACAGAGGAAGTATATAGGGAGGTGTTAGGGAGATGAGTGTGGAGTACAGAGCAGAATAAAGATGAAGCTAGAGTAAAGAAGATGTAACACAGCATTTAAATTCTTATAAAACTAGTACTAGGACTGTAACCTGCAATTTAGTGACACATTGCTCAAAGTTAAGCTTAGATCAGCTAGCTTGGGCATTGATAACACCAGTGCCATATCCTAGCCCTATCTAATACCATATCCAGCACTATTTAACTAAAGTCCCTAACCCTAGATATTACCCTAGGTGACCTCTGTAAAACCCAGCTCTCAAACACTAATATCCCACCATAATATGTGTCCAGACAACATGCATATGCAATTTCCAAATGTCACTGTAGCCAAGTTGGTAGATAAGGATATCTTGAGACAGTGTAGCAATTGTCTCATGTTTACTGACAACATTTTAATCCTTAAAACAGCCAACACAGTATGTAAGAGATGTAAATTGTCCCATATTCACTGAACACCTTTTAATCCTTAAAGAAACCAACACAGTATTTGAGATAAGTGCATAGAAACTTACTTGGAGGCAAAAAATCTTGCATACAAACAAGGTTGCCAAGAACGCACACATTCACTACATCCACCACACATAGTGTCCACACACATCAACCTTGCATTTTATCTGTCTTTGGCCTAGCACTCTTGTGTGGGGTCATTTACTGCACTGTTATAACTTGTTGATACTTGCGAACCTCTGCTATCTCTGAAAAAACAAAAAAACAAAAAAAAATCTTGCTTTTTTCCCACTTTTCTGAGATTTAAAAAAGTTCAGTTACAGGCTTGCTGTTCTTGAACTGTTTGTTAGTTTCTGTGAGGCCATTTTTGCTTGGGCTAAAGGGAAGTCTCTCTGTTGATCAGTGGCAGTGAAAAACATTGAGCAGCCTGCCTGCCCCTGTGGGAGTGGTTACTGACTTGAAACTGTAGTTTTATTGGCCATTTTGGGTCAATTCCAAAACTTCTTCATCTTCCTCTCTTAAAACCTGGTTGCCTCATGGTTTTGGTATCTTTTTAGGCTTGTTGGCTGTTGGTGAAGCACCCACCAATTGGAGAAAACGCTGTGAGAAGAAAGGAGCCACTTTTGAGATTTTAAGTATTTTTCCTCTGTTTATTTGCTAGGTTTTTCTGCATAGCCACCTATTTTGAGCATTTTCTGGCTTGTTAAATTTGATTTCTGCATTAGTAACTGTATTTAGAGCACAACCTAGAGCTGTTTACTGAATTTCCTGTTTGCACTTATTTTTAAAATCGTTTTTTTCTCAAAACTTGCATTTTATCTGTCTTTGGCCTAGCACTCTTGTGTGGGGTCATTTACTGCGCTGTTATATCTTGTTGATACTTGTGAACCTCTGCTATCTCTGAAAAAACAAAAAAAAAAAAAAACAAAATAAATCTTGCTTTTTTCCCACTTTTCTGAGATTTAAAAAAGTTCAGTTACAGGCTTGCTGTTCTTGAACTGTTTGTAAGTTTCTGTGAGGCCATTTTTTGCTTGGGCTAAAGGGAAGTCTCTGTTGATCAGTGGCAGTGAAAAACATTGAGCAGCCTGCCTGCCCCTGTGGTAGTGGTTACTGACTTGAAACTGTAGTTTTATTCTCCATTTTGGGTCAATTCCAAAACTCCTTCATCTTCCTCTCTTAAAACCCTCTTTTGCGCGGTTTTGCGCGTTTTTGTGCATAGCGCAATAGCGGGCAGCGCCGCCTAATTGGGTTTAAACTATTCCTGGCTCCACAAAGTCTGCTCTTCACATTTTCCCTTAGAACTGCTCTATCTCTCAATTTATTTTATTTTTATTTATTTTTTATTTTACATTTGTTGACCGGGCTAGTCTAGCTGGATACATGTCCTTTTTCAGTAGAGGCCCGGGGAGAAAAGCTCCCACAATTAACAGAAGTATAACTTTACAATTATATACAAGAAATTACATTAATATAAAATCGAACAATAACAACATCTAAATATACAAGCTGTTAGTCTGGTAAACATTTGTTGAGATGGCCAGATGACATGGATACCTGAGGAGATAGTAAGATACTGGATAAAGAATTGTGAGGTAGAAAGGAATTAGATACTAATAATCCTGTGGGAATTAATCAGGGTTGAAACATGGGCATAACCATTGAGACTTAAGTAATTCTCTGAGATTAGTTTTGAATAGATTGAGTGAGGTCATAAGCCTGAGGTTGTTGGGAAGGGAATTCCATTGCTTTCCAATGGAGTTAGCATAAAGAGCATCGCCGCCCATGTTATTAGATTTGATGGTTAATATCTGAATACTGTTTGAGGATCGTAGGCTACTTAAGTTGGTGTAGGGGGTCAGGATTTTGGTCAGCAAGGGGGTTTTCTCTGGTTGATTGATTATTTTGAATGCTTCGGAGAGTTGGTTTAGTTTAAGCAGATTGGGCAGTTCCAACCAGCCAAGTTTCTTGAGGTTGAGGCAATGGTGGGTACGATAGGGTGTAGCTGTTACAAATCTGGCAATATGGTGGTAGGTGGTAGAGAGGTTATTAAGCTCACGTTTGTTGAGGAAAGATAGTATCGGTGAGGCATATAGTAGGGTGGAAAGGAGATGGGTACGAGCAATGGTTAATTTAGCATGCGGGGTAAGAAAGTTCTTGATTCTGTACATGGAGCCAAGTTTCTTGTTAACTGACTTAATAGTTTGGGCAATGTGCATGTCGAATTTAAGCTTGTGGTCAATAGTGACACCTAGTAGTTTGGTATGGGGGACGGGCTCAATGATGGTGCCATTAGAGGATTCCACAAAAAAGGTGGTTCTTGGGGTAGGGAAGTGGTGGACGTGGGGAAAAATAAAAGTAACTTGGTTTTAGTCGGGTTGAGTATGAGTTTCCGGTCAGAGAACCATTGTTCAACTTTGGCAAAACATTGTTGGGTAGCTGCTTGGAGATTTTGAAGAGACAGATCGGAGCATATCAGGGTTGAGTCATCTGCATATTGAATGCAGGTGGCTGTGGGGATGACTGTGTGCAGATCGTTTATGAAAATAGAAAAAAGAAGGGGACCAAGTATGGAGCCCTGTGGAACACCGATATTGTTTGAGAGCAGGTGAGATATACTATTTTGCCATTGGACTGCTTGTTGCCTACCAGCATATTCTCATTCTAAGGCCCTTCACTGGTCCAATTAAGTAATCCTACAAGGTAGCACTATTAAACCAGAAGCACTGCTTACTCTTATACTCTCTACAATTACCCTGTCCTCTATTGGTCCGTCTTAAATTCAGTTTCCCTATTACTCTAGCATGTCCAAAGGTCAGTCAATCGTTTCCTCTCCAGTCCAGTTGATGAATCTGGGAATTTTGAGGTAATGTTACAACTGTCTCATGTACACGGACAACCCTCTCCTCCT
This sequence comes from Protopterus annectens, assembly GCF_019279795.1. Lineage (NCBI taxonomy): Eukaryota > Metazoa > Chordata > Ceratodontiformes > Protopteridae > Protopterus > Protopterus annectens. The sequence goes on from NC_056734.1 coordinate 302,391,988, forward strand.
CCAAACAGGTTCAAATATATGTGAGAGATGCAATTATTTAGCCAAACTGGAGGCTGAGCTCTCTCATCTCAAAACTGGTGTAACCAGTCAGGAGGAGAAGGTAACCTCACACAACACAATTCCAGTATCACATAGTCCCACCACATCAGCGAACCAAACACATAAATACACAAAACATACTGAGGCTCTAAATAAAAATCTACCTAAGCAACAGAGACCTCCAAAGCAGACATCCAAGCAAACGCTACCTCAAAACAAAACACACACAACACATAATCCACAAAGTCAGTGTGCCAAGCAGCCACAGCCCTTAAGGCTGAATAACACACCTGATACTCTTGTTGTAGGTGACTCTATTGCCAGACACACTGACGTCCCGCTCACCAGGCTGAATAAAGAGAAGGTCACGGTGAGCTGCCTGTCGGGTGCTAGGATCCGACACATAACGTAAGCACTCAGGTCACTCCAAAGCAAATACAAATATGACTCAGTCATTGTACATGCTGGTGTGAATGACCTGAGATGTACCTCCCTGGACTACATGAAAAGAGACATAGAGGAGCTCTCTGATCATGTAGCCCAGGCTGGTATGACCCTGACCTTGAGCAGCATCTTACCCTTACCTAGAATGATGCCACAGTACAAAGACAAAATGATCGATTTTAACAATTGGCTAAAATTTTAGTGTCATTCAAAGGGGATCCAGTGTCTGTCAGCCTGGGATGACATGCTCGACAAGCCACGTTGCTTCGCTAGGGATGGCTTGCACCTGTCACCACTGGGCTTTCGGATATTGGCAAAGGCTCTTGCCACCCCCATAGTGCCTTTTTTAGGCAAGGCTCAAAAGTCAAATCCACCCACATAGACAGCACAAGGAACAAGAAACTAAGGGTAATGCTGCTAAACGCCAGAAGTCTTAACCTCAAGATGCACACACTCGAAGCTCTCCTCAGTATGGAGAACATCGATATCTGTGCAGTGACAGAAACCTGGTTCAAGGCTCCAGAGAGCACCCCAGCACTACCAGGCTATACCTCATATCATGCTTTTCGGCCCCAAAACCCGGACCAAACCACAAAAGGAGGGGGAGTTTCCATATTTATCAAGGATATCCACACCTCCAGGTTAGTGGCATTGCACGAAGTATCAGAGACCATCCATGTGCAACTAACAGTGGGCAAGACTGCTTTTCAGTTTATAGCATCCTACAGACCACCCTCTCAAAGTCAGGAATCCCATTCGGCTTTCCTGAAAACATTGGAGAACATGAAGATCTCTCCGAACACCATTATATTGGGCGACTTCAACTACCCAAACATTGACTGGGAGCACTACTCAAGCCCCAGCATCTTAGCCCAAAGATTCCTGGAAATTATAAACTCAGATGCTATGGAACAACTAGTCACCACTCCCACAACAGGGGATAACATACTAGACCTGATCATTACCAACATGGGGACTCTATGCTCCACACCAGAAGTATATCCCTCATTGGTAAGATCAGACCATAAATTAATTTCACTGGATGTCCACATCCCGACCCCACCCCCAGCCCAGAAAACCACAGTGAAAAACTTCTCAAAAGTGAACTTCCCACTTCTCAAAACCAAAGTGGAATCTTTCAAGGCCCTAGGGCCAGTGGAAACTACGGCCCAAACTGCAGAATCCTATATAAATGCATTCTACGGACATCTCCAGGAATGCATGGATCATGCTATCCCAAACAAAACCAAGACCCAATCATCCAAAGGCAGGCGTCCGGTCTGGTGGACCCCTGCCATAAATAAACTGTACAACAGAAGGAGGAAGCTACTACATGATAGAGCAAAATCCCTAATAGGGAAGGCATCTCTGATCAGTACTAGCAAAAATTTACGATCCCTCATAAAATCCTCCAAGGCCAGCTTCGAGAGAAAAATTGCACAGGACACCAAAGACAATCATAAGGCTTTTTTCAGTTATGTTAGAAACCTGGGATGCAACTCCGAGACTTGTTCTGAGTTGATTCTAAATGACAAAAAATACACTGAACCCACAGACATCGCCAATATCCTGGCAGACAGGTTCAGTGCAAACTTCTCCCCCCCCTCCCCCCCAAAAGAGCAAGTATCTATCTCGGCAGAGGGCTGCCTCCCAAACATCTCAGATGCTCAGGTGAAGGCTGCCCTCTCCAACGCAAAAAACACTGCTTCCATGGGACCAGATGGTGTCCCAGGTTGCGTCCTACATGAACTCCAAGAGGAACTAATCCCTCAAATAAAACAGCTATACAATCTCAGCCTCACTACAGGATATGTGCCCACAGAATGGCGTACAGCAACAGTGGTCCCACTCCACAAAGGTGGAGCCTCTACGGACCCTGGAAACTATCGCCCCATAAGCCTGACTAGCTTAGTCTGCAAGGCTATGGAGAGGATCATCATGGAGCTCATAAACAAAGACATTGGGGACCTACAGACACTAGATCCTACCCAGTTCGGCTTTGTGAAGGGCATATCCTGCCTTTTGAACCTGGTTGACTTCTTTGAAACAGTCACCAAAGCCATAGATGAAGGGAAGGTAGTCCACACAGCCTATCTGGACCTTGCAAAGGCATTTGACACAATACCCCACTCGGGCATCATAGATAAGCTATCCAGCTTAAATATAAACCCCTATGTCACAAGATGGGTCGCAAACTGGCTCAAAGACAGAACCCACAGAGTGAGAGTTGCTGGAGCCATGTCAGACTCGAAATCGGTCACAAGTGGCATCCCACAGGATTCTGTCCTGGGACCACTCTTGTTCGGTATATACTTTTCCGAGGTACAGGCAAACGTGGGAGGACTATGGCTCACCAAGTTCGCAGATGACTGCAAACTGGGCGCCATAATCAACTCTCCAGCTGACACAAACATCCTTCAAAAAGGTCTCACAGAGACAGATAACTGGTGCCAGCACCATGGTTTAAAGCTAAATGCCAAAAAATGTATAGTCATACCCTTTGGCAAAAACAATGTGCCCACAAATTACCACATAGGTGGAAACCCATTAAGTACAGAGAAAGTTATTAGGGACCTGGGGACCCAAGTTGATAGCAATCTCTCCTTTGAAAACCACATTGACAAAGTGGTTAGAAAGACCTTCTACATAGCCCACCTCATCACGAAGGGTTTCACATCTAGATCAAGAGAGATAATCGTGCCCCTTTATTCATCCCTCATCAGGCCCATCATAGAATACAATGCCCCTTTTGGGATGTACCTTACCCGACACCTGCAGCAATTAGAAAGACCTCAAAAGTATCTCACTAAGAGGATCAAGGGTCTCAAACAGATGCCATATGCTGCTCGGTTAAAAAAACTCCAGCTCTACTCAGTTGCATACCGCCTACTTTGAGGCGATCTATGCCTGACATACAAAGCTATGTCAAATCCAGAATTAATGGACATGCTCCACCTCAGTAAATCTAAATCCCTTAGAGCCACACGCTCGAGGGACTTGAACCTCAGCACAGAAATAAATAGAACTTGCTGGAGGGACAGGTTCATAACCCAGAGGCTCCCTTCGCTCTGGAATAGAATTCCAGTTCATGTGAGGCAGAGCACCTCACTGAATCTCTTCAAGAGGAATCTCGATAAGTGGATGGGGGATCGTAGGTTTGTCCCAGGGATTACTCCCGTGTCACTATTAGACAGAGGCACAGTAAACTAAACCTTAAAAAGGGCACAGTATACTCAAATCAAGGGGTGGCGTAAGCCATACAGAATCGGGCTAGGCTTATAATTGCCCCAGGGCAGATAGCCTATTATGAACCTATGAACCTATCTTATTCTGAGATACTAAAAAATAATCTCTCCAGAACTCAAAAACCTCCTAAACCTGCAAACAGCAGTGCCTGTCATCAGCAATCTCTAAAGCATACATCAAAAGCAACACCAAACACTGTATGTAAACCTACGCCCAATGCCCCCACCCCCCCAAAAAAAGCCCCTAAGGCAACAAAACAATTTACCCGGCATTCTTGTCATAGGGGACTCCATTGCACAAAACACACATGCCCCCCTCATCCGACTGGACAAAGAGAAGAATATGGTCAGTTGCATATCTGAAGCCAAGATCTGCAAGTTACACATGCATTTAAGTCATTGTACCACAGGTACCAGTATGGTTCTATCATAGTCCATGTGGGTATAAATGACCTGAGACAAATCTATCTGGATTATATGGAGAGAGACACTATGGACCTCTCTGAATATGTGTCTCAGACAAATATGTGTCTTGCATTAAGCATCATTCTGCCTTCAACATGGGCGATGTCACAGTATGAACAAAAAATGATTGACTTTAACAATTGGTTTAGTTTCTGGTGCTAGTACAAAAGGATTCAATATATATCAGCCTGGAAGCATATGTTCAACAAACTATGTTGCTTTGTTAAAGATGGTCCACACTTGTCCAACTTGGACTTATGGATTTTGGTTAAAATTTTTTTCACTGCCCTAGAGCCTTTTTAGGCAATGTCAAAGTGACACATCTACTGACATATCAAATAAAACCCAAAGGAACCTAAGGGGGTACTGGTTAATGTTAGGAGCCTTAACATGAGAATATAGATACCATCACCATTACCTAGACATGGTCTAAAGCCATAGAATGTACTCTGGCAGTACAAGGTTACACTACCTTCCACATATTTAGAACATCAGCCACACAAACAGAGACCAAATATTGAGGTGTCTTAGTCTACATTAGCTACAAGCATAACTCAAAGTTGGTTAAACAGGATGATACCTAGACTGCATCCACATACAAGTCACCTTAGACAGAGTCCCAGTCCCTTAGCTTATCTTAGCAAGTTATAGGTCACCATCAGTGTCACAAGAATCCCACAACTCCTAGCTAGACCTACTGGAGCCATTCTCGATCCAACAGAACAATACATCCACGGGAGACTGTAACTGCCCCTCTATAGACTGGGAAACATACACACTGCCTCAACTTGGAGGCACAATGCTTCCTGACCTTTATTAACACAAATGCCCTTGATCAGATAATGTGCATTTCAACATGAGGTTCAGACATACTGGACCTAGTTCTCAGCAATATGGGGAGTACCGCTTCCCATGCCACATCCTTACTGGTGAGGTTGAATCACAAACATGTCTAATTTGAAATAAAAATCAACTTGGAACACCCAACAAAACCTATTAGAGTTAGAAACTATTCCAAAGTAAACTACATCCTAGTAAGTGACAGTTTATCAAAATTCATTGCCCAGCCTAACCCAGAGTTCACAACAGCTTACACAGAATTATTCAGAGAAATACTGTACAGGCATGTAAATGGCTGCATAGGTGATGCTGTACATACCAGAAATAAGCCCCCCCCAAAAAAAATCCCCAAAATAAACCACATTGGTGGAATCCTAATCTTAACAGGGTATATAACAAAGGAAATAAGTCATGGTTAAACTCTGAAAGAGCAACTCTCATAATGAGAAGAGCTCACTAATAAAACTTAATAGGAAACTAACAGGACTGATTAAATTCAACAAGGCCATTTATGACCTCAAGCTAGCTTATCAGACTAAAAACGACCACAAGGCCTTCCACAGATATATCCAAAACCTCAAAGGTAACATGCAACATTGTGCAGAACTGGTTATAAATGGTACTACCTTCACTGAGCAGAATGATATAGTGAATCTGCTGGCCAACAAATTCAGCTCAAACTTCACTTCTCACTCCCCCCTGCCACATCTTGTGAAATCCCTGCCAACACACCCCTCCCCCAACTATCAGCAAAGAGCAAGTCATAGCAGCTCCCATTAAGGCTAAAAACACAACCTCAGTGGGCCCTGACATTATCCCAGGTTATCTTCCAAATAGCCTGAATCATGACCTATCAGGACCACCTGGGTAAGTTTTCCACTACAGCTTCAAAACAGGCTACATACCATGTAAATGGAAGACCTTTCACATGGGTGGACCATCAACTGACCATGGAAACTACAGACCCATTAGTCTGACTAATCTAACATCCAAAGCCATGGAATGAATTATGATGAAAATAATCAACAAAGACAATGCCAGCCTACAGACACTGGACCCATACCAGTTTGGTGTTGTCAAAGGAAGGTAATGCTTACATAACCTGGTGGACTTCTTTGAGAAAGTAACCAATGCAAAGGAAGGGAATATGGTACACAACACCTACTTGGACCGAGCTAAGGCATTTGAAGCAATACCCCACTCAGATATTGTGAACAAAATCACTGAACAAGGCATAAATCCTTATAAAACTTAATGGATTGGCAGCTGGCTCACAGATAGGTCCCAGGAAGTCAGGATTTGAAAGACCACCTCCAACAAGAGGCAGGTCACCACTGGAGTACTACAGGACTCTGTGCTGGGCCTACTCCTGTTTGTTATTTACTTTTTGGAAGTCAAGGGTAATGTCAAGGGCTGATGGTTCACCAAGTTCACACACAACTGAAAATTGGAAGCTATCATAAATTCCCTCCATGACACTAACATCCTGCAAGAGAGTAATACAGACAAACGACTGGTGCCAAAACCATAGATTAAAATGTAATGCAAAGAATTGTATTATAGTGCCTTTTGGGAAAATATTTAACCAGACAAATTACTCCATTAATAGTACAGCTATAAGAGGTGACCCATTAGTTAGAGATCTGGGAACATATGTAGAAAGCAATCTTGATTTTTATTAACATATAGACAAGGTAGTAAGAAAATCATTACAGGTCATCCAACTTACAAGTAAAGATATGGCACCCAGATCCAAGAAAGTTATAACACCACTCTAGTCATCCCTTATCAGACCCACTATTGAGCATAATGCCCCCGTTGGCACATACCTGACTAAGCATCTGCAACAGTTGGAATGCCCACAGAGATTCCTCACCAAGAGAATTCAGGGTATTAACACATTGTCCTATACAGATTGCCTTAGAGCCCTGTCTCTGTATTCAGTCTTCTACAGTTTGCTGAGGGGCAATCTTTGCTTGACATATAAAGAATCTTAGATCCACACCTGATAAAGCTTTTGCACATCTGCAAAACGAGCAGCACCAGAAGCACTAGATCCATGGATGTGAACTCAAAAGGATCTCCATGCTCTGGGTTAGGCTCCCCAACCATGTGAGGCAGAGTCCATTCCTAACTATATTCAAATATAACGGTGACCATTGAATGGGGAATTTATAAATTTATCCCCAGGGTGGTCCCAGTGTATTACAGACAGAAGTTGACAGCTAACATTTCCTAGCTAACATTGGATTGGTAATTATGAATTCATCCCTGGGCTGGTCCCCATGTCTCTTAGTGACAGAAGTTGACAGTAAACATTTCCTACCTAACATGCCCCTCTCCCCCATTCATAACATTTTTGCAACCTCCTATCTAACATCTCCTCCTAACAAACATATGCCCCCCCCCCAGTTAAGAAGCACATGTTACAATGGGACACAATTGGGTTGGGTTGTGTGGCTAGGCTTATAAGGCCCCTGGCACTCATTAGCCTAGTATATACTTATGACTCTACAAATGTATTTATATGTACATGTGTATACAACTGGCAATTTTAAAGAGTGTGCTCTATTTTTCACTGGTAATTTTCAGACTTTTGATTTGACTTTTCAGTGTTGATCACTATGGCAAAAAATTTCAGTCATGGAAGAGTTCTGTTCATGTATCCAAGCATAGCTACAGCTAAGTTCCTTACCCAGCGAGTCTCATAAGTAGTCCTTGTGCCAGCAGAATCCAGCATATAAAAACAGAGCAATTCCACTGTGAGCCATGCTTCATAACTGCAGCTGTCTCCTTTGAGAAAGTGTGCATTCATCTTCTTGGGGAATGCCGGTCTGCTATAATAACAGCTGTGAATGAGAAGTTGACTAATATCTGAACTGTCTGAGTGTTAATGTCTTGCAATGTGGTCCACAGAAAACAATGCCCGTACATCTACAGTTATGGTTGTATAACCAAGTTTTTAAATCGGGTCGGGTGAAAGTGGTGACTGAATCAAGCTCTATCTTCTGTTGGGGCACAGCTGGTAGTTGCCAATGGGGCATAAGTGCAGTACCAGTATTTATTTAAAAAGCCATGGGTGATTTTGCAGCTTCTTAATTGAGCTGTGATACTGCATTCACACTTGTATTTAGTAGCTCGGTGTCTTAGTAACTGTTTGATCCCCTGCTTTGTAAAGACATTTTTTCTCTGGTCCTCAACATTTGGCTGGGGAGGGATGCCAGTGTTTGGAACAACTGGAGGTATCAGATGACCTAACTATGGCTCTGTCTGGGACTCAAGATACTTCCCTTAAAGGGTACCAATCTGTTATTCCAGCTTATATGAATTTTCCATTATCTAATCCTGTTCTTCTGTTTCCCATACCCCTCTTACCCTATCTGTAATGTGCTTAAATGACCTTGCCTTTGCCCATTGGAACAATATGTTAGACATTTCCCAATGGACCCATCATGCTATATTACAGTATGACTCCACATGCCATGGATGCAGAGTGAGTTAATATTGGTAATGTAAAGATTTCACACATTATGCAATTTTCCAGGCACACTTACCACAGTGGGTACCAAACACACACACACTGTGATCCAAAAACCTGTTACAAATGATGCACCTGTGCATGTAGACCAGGATGCCTACTATTCCATAAATTGCCAAGTAGTGTCTGATCACAATGACCATATCATACAATGTGTGCCTAATCCCATTGGGAGTAATGATGCCAAAGTTTGGAACTCTAGTTTGTATTAACATCCATGAAATGTCTCTTGTCTTCCACAGTCATCTCCTGGGTGATATCAGGTACTGTAAAAGCCATGAAGGGTGGGAGGATGACATAATGGTTAAGGTGCTTACCTTAAAGACACAAGGTGCAGGGTTTGATTCTCACATGGGGTAACTGGCTAGGCTTCAAATGGCCCAAAAGGGCAGTTAGCTTAGTACTAATCTATGAACTTATGCCTGCTGATAGCAATGAGATCAACACAGACATGCAGCAAGTGGTATATAACCATGCATACCAGAGGTGTCAGAATACAATAGATGTGTTAAATGCACACTAAGAATAAGGTTCTGATGCCTCAGCATATCCATAGGAATCCTGTAGTACGCACTCAAAAGACTGTGACTTTATGGGCCGTATATTGCACAACCTTATCCAAATTCATGCTCAAACCCACACACCTCCCCCTGAATATCCTACATGTCTTCATGGCTAAACAATGATGTTTCACTGCCTCTGCCATAATAAAGAGTTGTTTGACAACAACAGCATCAGAACTGAGCACAACATATGTGTGATGTAATGATGCAGTGGGTATTTAGATGGTATATGTATATTTTTATAGTAATAGCGGAGTGTGTACGGCCATGCACAGTTTTAAGCAAGTGATTATAAAGATTTGTCATCATATCCCAAGCAAAAGACAGACATAGGCTCATCCCCTACACCATGAAAGGGCAGAACTTTATGTACGCCAAGCTCACCAGTCACAGCCAGAGTACTCTGTATCACACTGACTGCACCAGATTATTGATCAGTAGCCTGAGCCTTGATGCATTCACAACTCCATGATATAACTCTGTGTGCTAGTGGTGTACATGGCAACAATCCCCTATGAGGTGTGGTAGAAGTGTTATTATTTAACAGGAACCTTGGAAAGAGTAAGTAACATACTACCCATAGATGGTGTCTGCTATGTGGAAATGGAAAACTTCCTTGCTATATGATGAATGTTGTGGAAGAAAACTAGGCAACCTGTGTAGCACCAAAAACAAATATCTTTTATGTGGTATGAAATACAGGCTACTGCTGTTGCAGCACAGCAGAAAATAGTTGCACCAGGGCATGGACATTACTGTTTAATGTATGAACATCACTGCAGTCTTGAAAAGGTCAATATTACATGCACAAAGGCAACTGCTGGACCATGTCAGTCTTATGGTGTATTCCACTGTCATGCCTCAAATAGCAATTATGGGTAAGACCCTTTATAGTACAATTTAATACACACAGAGCTCTAGCTGCCTGGGATTGCCTACAAGAGTTATGTATGCTGTTTAAGGCATCATCTCTGCAGCACTGCTGCTACAACAAAAAGCCTATAACAGTGGATCCACTTTTATGATGATATAGCAGGTCCAGCGGTCATCGGTGAATGTGCAGACTGTATTTCGCCTGTCACAATGGCATGACCAGGTTCAGAGAATGGCTGAAACATGGACTTGTCATATCCCTGGTGCATCCCCAACTCCTGAAGCATAAATAAACATGATGGCATCCTCACCATTGAGTGCACAGCCTTGGTGTCCTTATGTGCTTGCTACTCACACACAGAGTATGTGTCTGCCAGTTAGCAGATTCAGCTTTTGCCACTGCACTATCACCACCACCTATATCTGATGCACAGGACTGAGTATCTTATGGAGACAGAGCCAACAGAGCAGCAGAGCAGTATTATGTTATTTCTTGTATTATTAATTAGGTCAAACAGTGGTTAACAGAACTCACATGGTTGTTGTTTTAGGTGCTTTGCCAAACAAAAGTCATATATTTTCTGGTATTCCTCAGGAATTAGTTCTTAGTCCACTGTTATTTACCTTGGTGTTTACATCTCTTGTTAAAGTCTCTCATATGTGGCTATCAAAGTATGCCAATGATTGCAGACTGGAGACTATAATTACATCTGATACAGACATAATAAGATTAAATTAATATTTATGTGTTGTTAGGAAATGGTAAAGTAGGATTGTGTTCAAATATAGCATACCAAAATGTAAATTTGTTATTTTTGAAAAAAAATATATCAATGTCTTATTACCTAATCAAACTTGAGAACAGCTGGAATATACAAAGGACCTGGGAATAATAACCCAGGAAGGCTGACGTTTAAAGAACATCACTGACTTATTAGAACAAGCTCTATGAAACAGGTAAGGGCTATTTTTTTTTAAACTATAACTACAAAAGATTCAAGACATGTATTACAATCATTCCAAACTCTGATAAGGTCAACCTTGACTATAACTCAGTTATTTGTAGTTATATTATTACCCTGGTAAACTCACTTGATGCCCAGAACAGGTTCACAAAGCTGATAGCACCCATAACACATTTATCATATTCTGAAAAATTAAAACATTTTTATTTATATAGCATTAACTGCAGGTATTTCAGATGCAAACTTTGATCATGTAGTTGTTATAACTTAGAATTATGTAAGTCAGTGATAAGTATTGAGTTGTGTACTAAAGGAAAGAAACTAAGAGACTGTTTAGCTAAGCTGTCTATAATACTTAGTCATACAATAAAACAAGGCACTTATATGCTACCTGACTTTTTCTTCAGTTATGGAACACATTGCCAGACTTAATCAGATCCGCATTTAACATTGTAGAACTAGGCGACAGGTTAGGTAACAGAATAAGTAGCCACAATATCAAAGAATTAGTGTTCCACAGTGATCTATAAGTTCTGAATAGTATAAGTATGAACTTTAGAACTTAAAAGCAGAGCAGGCAACAAACTGCCAAAGCTGCAATACGTGGCCTAAGCCCATCCTAATCTTTAGAGCACTCAGAGCTCTGTTGCTGACCATGGATAGAGGCAGACACAGGACTTGTACAGAAATATGCAATTGTTGACTTTTACCATTTGTTTACACCTGTCTGCAATGCGATTACTGTGTCATAGGAATGCATAACTTTTGCATCATATATCCAGATGTGCATCATCAAAGCCTGCTGAATCTTATGCAAGAAATAATCAGCATACTGACAGATAATGCTCTCTTATTAACTTAGGTGAGTGAACACTAGTCTGTTTTCTTAGTTCACATCTTTAATTCATGGTTCATAGTTAGTTACAATGCTTACAGTCTAGAAGACAACTGAGGAGTCCATCCTAAATTCCTAGTAGACCCTAAACACTGTTTGGTTAAGTGACTTGTTAAAGGTCACACAATAGGCAAATGAGGGCTTAGGAAATCAAGCGCTATACCACAGGAACTAGAGCTTACAGCCTTAACCCTCTGTCCATTCCTGGGACCACAGATCATGATCGCTATGATCCAGGGAATGGACAGCTCATGCACCAGAGATAGTAATAGATAGTCTTCTGGTGTGATTTACATTTTCAGGGCTGAATTTTTATATTTTCTTCCAGAAGGTATTATGTCTTATGCTTTCTTTTAGCTGTGTTCTTCATGTAATTACTTCTATGGCAACATTCTGCACTTGGCCTGCCATCTCCAGTAATTGTACTTACTGCTGCCACCACTTCTGTCCACCTGTGTTGCTTCACTACTTGGGTGCGATCATGGCTCATAAGATACGTGTCTTTTGTCTTGAAGATGTTCAGTAGCAGCTTCATCCCATGCTCTGTAAAACTAATGGGTTCAGGTGCCTTGATGGCAAGAGATTTCCATGCAGTACATTTGGTTGGTGACAAATGGCTGAAGTCACATTTAGCTACATAGAAATATATCTGTTCCCAAATCCCTGTGGGCAAAAAGAAACACAGACAGCTATGCCCACAGCTTTAATAACCAAGTGCCTGGAGGCAGAAGAAATAATGAGTGCTGTACTCAGTGTTCACTACATGCGTATGTAACTACAACATGCAGAAGTGTGTTCTAGCATGGGGAAATCCTGCATGTTGCTGTAGTCACATTTATGCACCAGTATGAATTTTAGGTAATGTTCCCTGGACACTGTGAAAGAGGTAGTGGACCAACACACACCAATTTATAAAGGCTCTGCCCATTGTGCACTGCATTTTTACTGCCACTGACATTCCCACTGGCCAGCCTGCTGCTGAAACCTGCCATACTGCCTGCTGTCTCATGTTTCATTGGGGGCTATGGACATTATTGTTCCCCTGTGCACTTGGTTATTGAAGTTATGAGCATGGCACCACATTCTTCTATTTTCCACTGGGAATTTACAACATACCTATTTCTATGCAGCTGAATGTATCGATTTTCCTCTTTTCCCACACAATGAAAACTAATTTATAAAGACAGAATGTTTCTTCGGGCCAACAACTATGAAGGGCAATAACTATACTGTTCATTCTATGGACACAGTACTGTAATGGAAGCATAACAAATACCCTTGCTGACTGTAAATCACAAGGCACATTGCACAACAAGCAAAGCAAATTGGTATGCTAAATGCAGAATGAGGGACGTTGCATCTTACTAGTCCCAAACTGTCTTTATCAAAAATACAGTTTAGGAAACATAAATCCACTAATGAATGCCAACAGCTGATCACCAAAGTAAGTCAATGGCCAAACAATGTTCTAAGCAAGCAAGCAGGCAATAATGCCTGACAGGATGTGTGTTATTGTCTAAATGATGCCTGCCCTGCCCTGCCCATGGGGTGTTCTAAGGCCCAACGCCACAGGCAGACACCAGTTTAGCACTGCAAAAAACATAATTTAAAAACACATATGGAACAAAAGAAACTTCTCTCCCAATCAATTTAAATCCCTACTACAACAATACAACTGGTCACTTTTAAAACAATTCCCACTAGACTCAGCAGTACAATTATTCAGCCAAACCTTCCTCGAAATTCTAAATAATCTTGTCCCCTTACGGAAAACATGAGCTAAAGCAAAATAAATCCCATGGCTCTCTCAGGAGACCAAGTGACTTCTCAAAAAGAGAGACAAGGCCTGGTGTCAATATCAGGAGGTAAAATCACAACCCTTTTGAGATAAGAGGTTGAGAAGAATGCATACCTCTTAACTGTAAAGGACTTTCATCCACTATTCAATCGATAACTCTCTCTTTCTGGCACACACACATACACACACACACATACACACACACACACACACACACACACACACACACACACACACACACGCACACACGCACACACGCACACATGCACACACACACACATGCACACACACACTTCCGCTTTCATGCATGCTAGCACCCATACAGACGCAGACAGAAACATACACACATTCATAGTCACACACATACTTTTGTATTTTTTATTTATCCATTTGTTTTCATTTTGAGCTCCCTAAACAGCAAAAGTGCTGCTTAGTGAGTGTCTCGATCAGTCTCACTCTCACTTTCATGTATATCATTCACACACACAGACATACACACATGCAGTTTTCTATTTTTTTTCCTCAAATATAGCACATTTTGCTAACATTCAGTATACCACACATTTTCCAAATGCAGACAATGGTGAATAGCAAAGTAGTTTAAATATATTTTAAAATGTCTTTGAATTTAAAACAAGACTGGTCAGTTAACAACTCCTGGATTACAATGATAGTTTTGCACCAAAGGAAGAATATGGGACAGGGTTGGTCAACACATGGACTAAAAATTGAAAGCCTTACAACATGCAGTTCAGCTAGTTTATTTTGTTAAAAATGTAAGAGATGATTTGAGAACACAGAGTTATTAAAGCAAAAAAAGCGAAATAAAATAAATGAACAAATACATAAATAATGACAGAGAAGTATATTTCAGCTCACTGCTCACATTGCATACCCCCATAACCTCCTAACCTCTTAGCTCAAAAATCACAGAAAAAGGCCCAGGAAGCAGGGGTAGATTTTGAATCTGCATCTTACATACTTAGAAAACTGCATTAGCACGCATCTTCTGAAGGGCACAAAGTCTAAATCTCACATGCCTGGCATTAGTGACTGTAATCCATAACAATTTGCTAGAAAGCCACAAATTCTACAAGGAACTGACCAAAAAATTCTCAGTTTCTTTGCTCATGAATTCACAACAAACCTAAGAACAGTCGGGGGAGAAGTAGGTCCCTAAAGGGATACATTTTATTTACTTTTTTAAACATTTGTAAAGTGGAGAAACCCATTGTAGAATGTGCCTCTTTTCATGGAGGATCAGGCGTATTATCTGAGTGACTTGCTTACAATCAAACCATAGGCAAATTGAGGTGGGGGGATTCAGACACTGTAATTTTGATTGCAGGAAGCAATTCATTAACAGGTCAGAGCCTTAAGTGCCAGGCAATTCTAAATCACATAGCATCTACTACACACTCTCTCCTCACTAAAAACCTACTTTGTTCTGGAGATATCCATCCCAACCCTGGCCCCTCTTCTCTCCCCAAAACTACCTCTACACTGCCCCCATTTTACTCCTCTAACAGTCACCAACCTCAGTCACAACAATCATCTCCATCCAAATGCTTAACTATTTACTCATTGAATATTCAGAGTCCAGCAAATAAAGTCACTGAGCTGCACTCATGGATAGCTCTCAATAACCTCACATCCTCTCCCTATCTGAAACCTGGCTCAAGCCACACATCTCAAATAGTGAAATACTCCCACGCAGTTATAATATCTTCCGATCTGATAGACCTGTAAAAAAAAGGTGGTGGTGTGGCCATCCTCTACTCCAACAACCTTAACCTCTCACCATACCCTTCCCCAATTCCTGACTTCCTCCCAGCTGAAATCATCATCCTTAACTGCCATCTGAATCCCCATAAAAAACTTGCAATTGCCTCTATCTACCTTCCTCCTGGTAACAATCTGCCCATTCTTGAAAACATCCTAGCCTGTTTCTTCCACAACATACCATATGAGACACTTATCCTTGGTGATGTCAACATTGATTGGTCCAAACTCACAACTGATTCCCCCCAACTCAGTATCCACCTACACGGCTTCCACCAACTTATAACATCTCCCACTTGCTTCCATAAAAATTCCACTTCCAGCTCCATCATAGACTGGATCCTTACCAATTCCCCCACCAATACCACAATCCCACCACCTTACCTGACTCCCTCAGTGATCATCTACCTACCACCATCTTAAGACACTACTCCCATATTCCTAAACCCCACCTTATCAAAGACTGTTAAAAACTATCAACTTTCAATTCATCCCAATTTAACTCCATTCTCCACAACATAGATTGGTCCATCCTAAAACACCTCCCCCTAAACGATGCTGTAAGCACTTTCAATAGCATCTTCATGAATACTCTAAACTCCTTAGCTCCCCCTAGGAAGATCAGAGTAAAATCAAACCATGCTCCCTGGCTCTCCAAAGAGACTAGGTCCCTTATGAAACAAAGAGATCATGCTTGGAAAACCTGGACTAAAACTAAACAACCACCTTTTCTTCAAAAATACAGGCAACTGAGGAACCTTGCAAAAAAACATACAACTAATGACAAAAAGTTATTACTATAGCTCTGCTCAGCTTAACAACAAATTCAATCCTCAAAAATTT
Source organism: Protopterus annectens (assembly GCF_019279795.1). NCBI lineage: Eukaryota > Metazoa > Chordata > Ceratodontiformes > Protopteridae > Protopterus > Protopterus annectens. The sequence goes on from NC_056734.1 coordinate 302,408,278, forward strand.
TGGTCAACTCTCAACAACATCTTCTATCCTGGAAAGCCCTCTAATCCCTCCCCATACCCTAACTCTTCCTCTCAGGAAACAGCTACACTCCTGAATAAACACTTTATCTCACCCATCCAAAATCTGGTAACCTCTAAGCCAAACTCTACTTCAACACCCACATCTCCAAGTCCCACTAACACAACTTTGTTTTCTTTTGTGTCAGTTCCCATTACTTACATCAAATCTCTACTATTCAAGCTAAAACCTTGCTCTCCTTCCACTGACAATCTATCTCCTACATTCCTCAAACTTGCTGCTGACTCAATTACCTATCCTCTATCTATACTAATTAATCGATCTATTCTGGAATCAACTGTCCCCACCCTTTGAAAATCTTTCTTCACTATCCCTCTTCATAAAGGTGGAAACTCCACTGACCCCTCAAACTACCGACCCATTGTCATTCTGTCCCCCCTCTTCAAGATATTAAAAAAATGTATTCACTCACAGCTTCTCAATCACCTCCTCACACACCACTTACTTACCCCTACCCAACATGGATTTCGTCCTCACCACAGCACCACCACTGCCCTCCTCTCCTTCCCTCATATCATTGCTGAGGCCCTAGACAACAATAAACTAATTTTCTGTCTCTTCCTAGATCTCTCCAAAGCCTTTGATACTGTTTCTCATCCTCTACTACTATCCAAACTCGCAAATCTCCACCTATCCCCCTCCACACTTGCCTGGTTTAATAGTTACCTATCTGGCAGGGAACAATCTGTCAAATGGCTCTCGTCCTCCTCACCTTTCCTTCCCATCTCCACTGGTGTTCCCCAAGGCTCCATCTTGGGACCCCTTTTGTTTAACATCTTCACCAATGATCTTTACACCTCATGCAAAGAATCCTCCCTTATTCAGTATGCCGATGACTCCACACTTATATCCATCTCAAATAACATTCCTGAACTACACTCTCTGACCCAACAGGCCCTACTATCCACTGAACAATGGCTCTCTCACAACCTATTGATCCTAAATCCCAAAAAGACCAAATTCCTACTTTTCCTTCCCCGTTCTCTTTCTCATCACAAAACCTCCTTTTTTATTACATCTTCTAACAATACAAACATCCAACCTGACACCCACACAAAACTCCTAGGGGTCATTATCGATGATGAACTCAAGTTCAACCTATACATACTCCAATGTATATAAAAAAACAAAACAGAAACTAGGTCTGCTATATCGGAACAAAAAATTCCTAACCCCTGAATCTAGACTTACCCTGGGCCAGGCAATCCTCTTCACCCTTATACGCCGCCCCAATTCGTACCAATATCCAGGCCTCCACTCTAAACAAACTGCAACAGACTTACCATAAAATAGCCAGATTCATTACTAACTCCCCATACAACTCACACAACTGCATTTCTTTAAACTCTCTTCAATGGCTTGAACTTCCCCAGTTTCTGCTATCTTATCAATTTCATATGCTACACTCTATTCTTTATAAACCCTCCTTCTGTCCATCTCTATCTTCCTTAGTCTCCATCTACATCCCATCCCGGACCCTCCATACTTCTAACCAACAATTACATGATATCTACCACCCAAAAAGGTCAGTAGGCAAACTACTCTACAAACACTCCCCTGCCCATGCTTGGAACAAACTTCCTCTTGACTTAGATTCAATCTCCCACACCTCACACTTTAAAAATGAACTAAAAGCTTATTTTCTCAATTGCAGAACCTGCCCTTGCCATGACCCTATCTAGTCTTCCTTCCCTTTATGTACCCTCAAAAGGACCATACTTAGTACCTCATTACACCTCTCTCTCCAATGTGTCTACTATGCATTTGCACAATTTTATACAAACAAAACATGTTTATTGTTGACCTATTGAACTATATCAATGTAAAATTGTTACTTAGCTTCTTTTTAATGCAACTTTAACTTTATGCATTTAACCCAACATTTGTGAATTGTTTTGCTATAACTGCTATTATATCAATATTGTTTAAAATTGTACTTATTTTAAAAATGTATTACTGGAGCTTTTCTCCTCGGGTCTCCACTGAAAATGGGCCACAAGCCCAGCTGGACAAACCCAGTTAACAAATGTCAATAAATAAATAAATAAAATATAAATAATTAGTTAATAGAACTACAATAGGTGCTAAATGGGCATGCATTTTTCAAACAATTAGAAATAAGAAAGCCTAATGACTGATTAACCAAAAAAAAAAAAAAAGTTGAGGAAGGTCTGGCAGTTGATGTGGAGAAGTAAGGCTCCAAGCTCTTAATAAACTACCTCAAGGATACAGGGTTTGCTTTTTTCTACCTCCAACTGTGTGACTCAGAGTAAGCCACTTAATAAGAAACCCCTATCTATCTGTGGCATTCCATACACACACACACTTTCCGAAAGACATTGCATACTTACTTCTTCCTTACTGCTGTTTAAAATGTAGTAAAAGTGATTTCCTGACTGATGCTGCTCAGAGTACTGCATTATTTTTATGCATTAAAAGACATCTCAGGGGCCTTTTAAAAGGATGCACTCTTACATGAGGTAAGAACCTGTTTGTATGTCAAAACAAGGAGAGATCTAGTATTCCAGGGTTTGGGCCACTCATGGGAGCACTCATTTTCATGGGGGTGGGGGTCGGTTGCCTCCTCTAGTGCCATCCATGGCTATAAAGGCTTCACAGACTACATTAAATACATTGTGTGCAGTTCACTGTGTCACAGTATCTTTGAAAAAAATATATGCAGGATGTGTACAATTTACACAATGGTCCAGAATAGTAGGGATATAGGGACAGGTTATATTCACAAAAATGACATGACTGAAATGTATATCTCTAAACATTGTACATGGCCATGCATTTCCAAATTCATCTGTATCTGGCATTATAGAGATAAGGTTAACAGATGGAATGCAAAGCGCTGGGGTGCCAGTACAGAGGCATAGAAAGAGAAGGTCTTTTATTGGCCACGTCCTTACTTAAACATATACTCAAGGCATTGAAACCACTGCTAGAGGGGAGATCCACAGCTGAAATTTGGGACGGATTCTAATGTGATCTAATAGCTGACATTGTCATTCCCATGAATTTGGAGTAGTATTAGAAGAAATAGTGAGATTTGCCATAGCATCTGCCAGAGTACCTTCAAAGGATCACTCACTAGGAGAGGAGACTGACCTGCACCAGGGCTGTTTATGTTTAACAGTGTTAGGATATCCGGCTCTCTAAGATGTGGTTTAAATATCTTGCATACATGTATATTCTTCTTATAATACCAGTGGACAGAGAAGTGAACAGAGAAGAGAACAGAAGGCTTCTGGGGTAATGGGCCACACCTCACGCAACACTACCATGTTTATTACAAAAACTAATCAATGCAAAACCTAAGTATCCAAATAGAAAAAGACCTAATGGAGTAAATGCTCCACGGTAGGCAGCAAAAACAAAATAATATAAGAGAAATAACCGCAGAGCAAAACAATGAAGGGGACTGTTAGTTCCAAAAGTTCCAAAAGTTCATAAAACGTCCCAAATACCAGCAGATAATCGTCCAATGAAGAGAAGACGTCAGGATACTTCAAAATATCAGGTTTATTATAACATGACAAGGTTAGCGCTTTCGCAAAAATAGCTTCTTCAGACCTTATTACAAACTAATCCCTGAGACAAGTGATTTAAATACACAAAAAGGTGCCAAAACAACAGGCATTCCTTAAAGAAACAGAGCCTATAGTAAAAAACATTTTTAAAAACAAACATGAAAGGTACATATAACCTTATGTAAAAAACTTAAAAACATGTTCTTCATAATTCTGAACTAATAATAGAAGTGGAAGGCAAATAAAAAACTGAACTATGATCTCTGATGTCGCAACCTCCTGGACTTCAATAATGCGTATGGGGACTTTCCCATTGAGTCCTGGTGGTGCATCAGCTCTAAATTTATGATCAACTGATCTCACGAACTTCTGTGTGATTTTCAATGTCTCCTCCTGTGTTGTAGAAATCTGTTCTAAAATCCTGAACTTGAACCAATGATGTGGACCACCCTCATGTATGCTTGGCTAATGCATTGTAGATGACCCTTCCTCGTATGGTAAATATGCTCACGTATCCTGTCTCTCACCGGTTTGTCTTGCCACGCAGGCTGGACACGCCAGCAAGATGCTAGGTACGATATCCTTGGACATGCAGCTGCCTGACACGGATGTTATACCAGGTCCATAGATAGACAAAAACAGGATCAGTGAGAATATAAGAACAAAATACATCTGTTACAGGGAACATGAAGGGTCCCTGTGTTGATGAACAGGAATTAGCTCTGTAGCATAGCAAGTTCTTAAGATTCTTCTTGTTGAGATATACAAACTGGGGTCTATCCCCAGTAATTTCCTTGATGGTGGAATCTACTGACAATACATGCCAATGCTTGATGAAAACATCTTTGATAATGCCAATGTCCCTAGTATAATAAACAGGAAACCTCACATTGTTATTGGAAGGAGAGTTGCCCTGAGTGTGTGGTTCACTCCTATCAGCTGTATACACTCCCAAAGCCCCTCCAGAAAAATAGGGCATTGCTCTACTGTCCCTAAGACTAATAATACCATCCATCCCTTTAGTCAGGTCTAAATCACTGTATCCACGCTCTGTGAATCTCTTACCTAAGTCCTCAAGTTCTGTCTTGAGATAAGAGTCATTGGGTGTGTATCTGGATGCACGCATGGATTGTCCTCGCACAATGTTGTTATAGACAAAACCGGGGTGCATGCTGGAACGATGTAGCAGAGTGTTCCTATGACTCTTATCTCAAGACAGAACTTGAGGACTTAGGTAAGAGATTCACAGAGCGTGGATACAGTGATTTAGACCTGACTAAAGGGATGGATGGTATTATTAGTCTTAGGGACAGTAGAGCAATGCCCTATTTTTCTGGAGGGGCTTTGGGAGTGTATACAGCTGATAGGAGTGAACCACACACTCAGGGCAACTCTCCTTCTAATAACAATGTGAGGTTTCCTGTTTATTATACTAGGGACATTGGCATTATCAAAGATGTTTTCATCAAGCATTGGCATGTATTGTCAGTAGATTCCACCATCAAGGAAATTACTGGGGATAGACCCCAGTTTGTATATCGCAACAAGAAGAATCTTAAGAACTTGCTATGCTACCCCAGAGCTAATTCCGTCTGTTCATCAACACAGGGACCCTTCATGGTTCCCTGTAACAGATGTAATTTTTGTTCTTATATTCTCACTGATCCTGTTTTTGTCTATCCCTATGGACCTGGTGTATACAACATCCGTGTCAGGGGCAGCTGCATGTCCAAGGATATCGTGTACCTAGCATCTTGCACAGCATGTCCAGCCTACTACGTAGGCAAGACAAACCGGGTATTGAGAGACAGGATACGTGAGCATATTTACCATACGAGGAAGGGTCATCTCTACAATGCATTAGCCAAGCATACTCATGAGGGTGGTCCACATCATTGGTTCAAGTTCAGGATTTTAGAACAGATTTCTACAACACACAGGAGGGGAGACATTGAAAATCACACAGAAGTTCGTGAGATCAGTTGGATCATTAAATTTAGAGCTGATGCACCACCAGGACTCAATGGGAAAGTCCCCATACGCCCATTATTGAAGTCCAGGAGGTTGCGACATCAGAGATCATAGTTCAGTTTTTTATTTGCCTTCCACTTCTATTATTAGTTCAGAATTATGAACAACATGTTTTTAAGTTTTTTACATAAGGTTATATGTACCTTTCATGTTTGTTTTTAAAAATGGTTTTTACTATAGGCTCTGTTTCTTTAAGGAATGCCTGTTGTTTTGGCGCCTTTTTGTGTATTTAAATCACTTGTCTCAGGGATTAGTTTGTAATAAGGTCTGAAGAAGCTATTTTTGCGAAAGCGCTAACCTTGTCATGTTATAATAAACCTGATATTTTGAAGTATCCTGACGTCTTCTCTTCATTGGACGATTATCTGCTGGTATTTGGGACGTTTTATGAACTTTTGGAACTTTTGGAACTAACAGTCCCCTTCATTGTTTTGCTCTGCGGTTATTTCTCTTATATTATTTTGTCAAAACCTAAGTATGACTTGTTTGTAGACAGGCAAGTAAGCAATAATCTATCTGATGCTTATCTGCTTTGTATATTTTCCTCCTTTTACAAGGCTTCACCATCCATTAACATTGATCATGCTGTGTGATGATAGATGTAGCTGAAATAAGTAAAAGTCGTTTTGAGAGATTAGGGCATGCCATGCATCCACAAGTCCTAATATTTTTCATGTTTCTCGGTATGACTAACACATATCTATTCAAATGATAATTGTCCAAAGCACTCTGTGCAGCATTATTCTCCATATATTATTGCACAATAAAGGATGCAGTTCCCAGAAGTGTAAGCACATGCTACCACCTACACTTTACAGTGCCGACACACTGCCTATACATTACATGATGTCAGGTGCAGTTTACATTTATGTAGTGCATACTAGAGCACTATAAGATCACTGGACATTTACTTGGTGAATACACTGCATGGTATCAGACACAGCTGACTCATATGTTGCTAGAATTTATAAAGAAGCATTGGCATGAATGTGCTTATTGGTAGCTGTGTGTACTGGAAGCTTTTACAGATAGACTGGACTTACCTACCTTTTTGCACTGTGCCATATGTCATGTAGTATACAAGAATAATCTGCAGTGTGAGAAGGACGGTGAACAAACAATAGTATGAAGATGGAGAAAATGGACAGGGAACTGTATGTAAGTAGGAGGGATTATGCACAGGGTCTACCTCCCACAGTCTTCTGATACTGGATCATTGTGCTGGCAGATCCCACAAAGGACTAAATTCTTGGCTAGGCTTGTAAGGGCCACAGGGCCAATAGTCTAGTAAATTCCTACGATCCTATGTACAGGCCTATTAGCTTAACTGCAGCTGCAGTGAAAGCCATGGAAAGAATCACAAGAAAGGGCTGTTCTTTTTCTGGAAGGTTAACACTCTTGAGGATAGCCAGAGTAATAGAATGGGTGGGGGTTAAGTGCAATTGCCACATATACCAGCTTATTGGTGGCACCAAACAGTTTGTCATTTTACAAACTCAGCTGTTCTTTTTTTTTTCTTGTGTAGAAATGAGTTATTATGTTAGTACTTTATGTGTGACACCCTGCTTTGTGTGGTACCCTTAAAAGAGCAGGATACTTCACAAGCTATCAAACTGATGTTTCCTTTCTGAGATAGCCTATTAGCCAGTAGCAAAATAACTTTTCTATGTTAGAAAACATTATGGCAGTTTACAAGCTTTCACGTTGTCATTAAGTAATTGCCATGGCTTATGGACAGTGCTTTCTTTGCTCAGCTCTGAGAAGAGGACCCACACTAAGCTCAAGTTCAGAGACAGCAATCATTCAAACTGACTCAACAAAATAAAGAGGGAGGTTCTGGTGCACATGGTCTGACTGACCTTTGCAAAGACCTTTGGTTTTATCCCACACAGATGACTGATAGATTGGCATAAGGAGCAGAAATTCAGAATTCAATCATTCTGAGGTTGAATGAAAGGACAGAGAAGTTTGTGGTGTTAGGGATGATGCCAGGAGTAAGACAAATGACCAGTGGTACACCACAGGAGTTCTTCCTGTCCCATTTCCTTTACTCTTCGCTTTCTTGGTTTCAGACAATTTCAGAAGAATAGAGAACATGATTATCCTCTTCACTGATGACAAAAGGGTATATGTAAGACAGAAGAATGTTTAGGAGCATTTTAAGGAAGAATTTAAAATGGCTAATTGAGTAGAAACCAGGCAGGCAATTGAGTTTCAATGGAGACAGATGCAAAACACTTCATTCGGGCCACAGCAGTCATCCTGTATAACAGTATCACTGGGGAAATGGGACTGATGGCAGCAGAGTAAGAAGTATCCTGGGCTGTTGAACACACCTGGCTTGGATCACTAGGAGGAGAGTTAGGGGGCAGTGGTCATAGCCAACTGAATGGTGGGGTAAATCATCTGGTAATACTTCCACATAATAGGATGATGGATAGGCCATACCTTGAGTACTGTGTGAACCTCTGTGGGTTATACAAGTAAAGTGACATGGGATTCCTGGAAAATCCAGAGGATCGCTACGTTAAGGATGAATTAGATGGCGATATGAGGATATGATCAGTCACTAGAAGTGTGTCAGCTCTTCTAAGTTGAACCCTAAGAAACAGAGGATCATGATACGGATATAAAAATATCATGTCAGTGGAATATAAAATGCCATCCAAAACAGGATGATCAGAATAGGAAGGGGCTCACAAGCAGCAGATTGTTGCAGTGGACTACACCCATGATCCCTTATGATCCTTCTTCAGACAGATCAGGATCTATGCAGTGGATGAATGTAACTGCTTGGAGAGAAGAAATTCACACAGATTCATTCAACAGGACATTGTTCACATGGAGAAATGGTGAGGGGGCTGCTTAGTTTATTAATGATTAATGTAGGTTAGGGTAACATACAGCACATCAAATCACCATATCATAGCACTTACATGCGTTGTGAGTAATGGAGCATGAAAGTACCACACAAAGACTATGACAAACAACGTGACGACCTTCAACACTCCTCTGTAGAGTGCTGTGAGATCTGGGTACAGATGGCTTTGAAATAATTGCCAGGCTGTGAAAGCCTGCTAGTGATAAACCCTGTGGTAATGTAGATATTTTTTATGAACATGCTAACGTGCCTTTGTACTAAGGTATTGTCCGGATTACCACTCCCCTGCTTTCATCAATCTGTATTTTGGCAAGTGCAAAATTCTATCATAGAAGAGGACAATCCTACTGAGTATGAAATGATAAAACATTTTTCTTCATATGAATGCAGTTTAGTTATTGATTCTGTCTCATGCATTCACATACACTTTATATGATTGCACAGGCTGTACAAAACGTAACACTTTTTTTTATAAGAAACATTAGAAAACCACCACTCCATTGCATTCACAAGAAACTCAGTGAGATGAACAGAATCACAGTGTCTCGTATCCACTAAATAAATCTTTGTGAAGACCAATATATAGTTTATACAGAATCAGAGTAATTTGAAGTAAGCTGGATAAATGGTAAGGATTCAGTGTTTCTTACTTCTTTAATCCTACTTGCTAACATACATGCCCCTTTAATCATGATAATCTATACTGGATTCTTTAATCATACTGATTAGTGAAGTCTAATTTGTTTACATGAGTCAGTTCTGCACTTCTGTTCTTCTCTCACTCAGTACTTAATTTCTCAGTCTTTGCCAACACCAGTCTTTTTAATTATGCTAAACTAATGCACCACCTCTTTTTATGCTGGAAGCCAAAGGAATAATTTAAGTCACATGGCAATGCATGCCCTGTCTGTGATCCTTAATCACATTACTATTATTAGTGTACAATATTAAAATGAATTATTCTAAAATATTAAGTTTTGATTTCTTACAAAAGGAATAACATATATTTGGTTGAGTATGGTGTATTTGCTTGTATATGTTGTATACAACTAAAGTAACAATTTCATTTCAGTTCATTGCATCTTCATCACTTTCTCTTCTTCTGCTGATTTTTTTTCTTACATGGCTATCCCTCAAGCACTTTACTGACATACATAATCAGCTGCAGCTTTTGAAGGCTGTTTTGCTAAGTGGTTCTGGGCGGACATAAACTGAGAACTCCTTAAATGCATCTGAGAACAGATTGGAGTTAAACTGACTGCCATCACTTTTCAAAGAAGAGTCTGTTACATTGCGTTCTGCAGTAAAATTATTAACATGAATTATGCCCTGGTTAAACTTGCATAGCAGCTCAGTGCAAAGGGGTTATACTTACCCTTAACTGGCACCCTTTCCCAAGGATTCTTTGCCTTCCATTTTTATAATTAAGTAAAGGTACCTCTGTAGCTCTACAACTTGTAGAGGAACTGATTACTCCTTGATAAAGTCAATCTTAAAATGACTTCTTTACCAGTACATTTCATTTCATAATGTAACATTTCAGTTGTCTTTGCTCTATTTTGAGAAAGCAGTACATGCCTACTCAACCTGGTGGACTTCTTTGAGAAGGTCACCAAAGCAATGGATGAGGGCAAAATCTTTCACACTGCCTACCTTGACCTGGCCAAGACATTTGACACAATACCCCACTTTGGCATTATTGACAAACTCAAGAGATTAGGTACAAACCCATATGTTACCCAGTGGATAGCCAACTGGCTCACAGACAGGACCCAGGAAGTTAGAACTGGGGAATCCACCTCTACAAAGAGGCCAGTCACAAGTGGAGTCCCTCAGGGATCAGTCCTTGGACCTCTCCTATTTTTTATTTCTCTGAAGTCAAAGCCAATGTCAGTGGTCTCTGGCTGACTAAATTTGTAGATGATTGCAAATTAGGAGCTGTCATTGAATCTCACACTGACACAAATGTTCTCCAGGAGGGGCTGACACAGTCAAACAACTGGTATCAGAGTCATGGACTAAAACTAAATGCCAAAAAATCCATAATAGTATCCTTTGGGAAGTCATTCATCCCTGGTAACTATCATATTGACAACATACCCCTTAGAGGTGACCAGTAGTGAAGGACTTAGGGACACACATAGATAGCAATCTAGCCTTTGATCATCACATGTCTACAGTGGTGAGGAAATCATTCTATGTTGAACAACTATAAGCAAATGTATGGCATCTAAGTCCAAGGAAGTCGTTGTTCCACTGTATTCGGCATTCATCAGACCTATCACTGAGTACAATGCCCTATTTGGTATATACCTAACCAGGCATGTCCAACAACTGGAATGTCCACAGAGGTTCCTCACTAAAAGAATACAGAGCATAAGTAATATGTCCTATGCAGACTGTTTCGAGGCTCTATCCTTGTATTCTGTCTCCTACTGGCTTTTAAGGGGAAATCTATGCTTGGCATACAGGGCATTGTCAGACCCCACTCTGATGGACCTCCTGCATATCCACAAAACAAACAGTATCAGAATTACCCATTCTAAAGGCTTAAACCTTGTCATGATATAAATAGGACATGCTGGATAGATAGGTATGCATCCCAGAGACTGCCCCGTCTATAGAACAGGCTCCCCATCCATGTGAAGTAGAGTTCCTCCCTAATCCAATTCAAGTGCAACTTGGACAATTGGATGGGAAATCAGAAATGCATCCCTGGTTTGGTACGTATGTCTCTGATGCAAACAGGTAACCTGTAAATGGTTCATCTCCCATGCCTATGCTTACATTTATCCAGGGTATCAGAACTTGTCAGAGATTTGGGATACATGGCTAGGCTTAAAAAGGCCATTGTGGTCATTACCCTTGTAAACACCTATGAACCGATGACCATTTCCTTACATCATTGCAGCCCTTTGAATCATCTATTCTGCGCACATGCAGACTGATTCCTGCTAAAGTGGAGGTGTAACCTGCTTCACTTCCCCTCCAGCTATCAATTCCTCAGTCAGTCTCTAGTCCTCAAACCTCCTCCATCCTTCCTCCATCCCCTTTACATATCACATACCACTCCAATTAATGGCGCAAGACTCTACCTTACTAGAGAATTCTGTCAGCCAATATATAAATATATATATATATATATATATATTGCATAATTTCGGTTAATCATACAGCACTTTCTTTAGCATTCTCTGCTAAGACCATCCTAAATTCTCCACTCTGTCTTAATTAGTGCAATACAATATGAATTTGGTAACCAAGTAGGTGACCTGGGAACAATGTCTGGTTAAATGACTTTCTCAAAGGTCACATTGTGGGCAAATGAGGGCTGAGAAAATCAGACCCTTCATCTCTGAAACTGCAGCTCACAGCCTTAACCCTCTGTGCCATTTATCAGATATTTTAAAGCAACTAATTTCATCCACACTCATCCTTGAACTTCATAGTTCCTACCTCTTTTGTAAATATCCAACAAAGAACTATAAAATGACTTTGCACTCCTTACCTACATACTTCATATCATACCATTACACTTGCATTACTTACTAATTAACATCACATATCACTTTGCTACTTATGCCTTTAGTAATCATGTTATCACCACAAATCTTCAACCACATGCACCCACTGCTTAAACCACCCTAACCCTCTTTTTCTTTCTCACTCACCTCACTCCTAACTATTGGCACTCCACTGTTACACTATTTCCAAAAGTAATGTATACATCATTACAGCACTGTCCAAGTACAGGCATTTAATTTCCCTTTTACGGTACTACAAAATCACACTAAACATAACTAAATCTGCCAAGCCTAAACCTCAGTTTCCAAAATCTCACTAAAGACTTACCCTATAATGATCATTTTCCTACTAAAAAGTAACATTAAACTGAATCCTTTCTCTACATTCACATGTAATTTTACCCACAAATGTCTCGCACACACAATTAACTCTGCCCTCTTCAATGCACAAACTACAAAAAAAACTTGACTGAGTGAGCGTATTACTCTCCTGCCACAAAGTAGAAATAGTAGCAGCTACAGAAAAAAAATGGGATAAACACTGCATGCCAAACTTTTAGAACATTATTTCATCATGCAACTATATTCATAGGACTGGACTTGTCCTTAACCTGGAAGGAGTGTACTTATACTTTATAAGACATACCTTAGTCCCACTGTAGTAGCCCAAGCCAGTGTTTCCAGAGATATTGACCCAAACCAAATACTCTTAACATTTTTCTCCACCAGGAAATTACTAATCCTGTTAACCTCCATATACCTTTCATTCCTCACTTCACACTCCAAATTTAAATCCATCATTAATATCATTATTTATGTCACCCCCAAAAAATACAATCTGCTTATTCTAGGCGACATTAAACTCAGTTTTCTTGGAGATATTGCCAATGATATGACAAACCTGATGAAACTAACATCTGAGCTAACATGACCCAAAACACACTTATCCAACCATTCCCAAGAGGACATAGCCATGGCGGGTCTATATCAGGAGACCGAATGCTTAAAATAGTGAACGCTCTTCTGTCGAACTGAAAATCACGAAAACTGACAATGTCGAATGCACAGATCAGATTCAAAAAAATAAATAAATAAAATGTACAAACAAAATAAAGTGGGGGGCTTTGCCCCCCACACCCCCCACAAACCCCCAACTTGAATATATCAACTCCGAGATCGCACCACAGTGGAGAAAAAAGCAAAGTCCCAAGAATGGCCCAGTGATTTTTTTTCCTGAGAAAAAAATCACTGTTCCGTGCCTTCGACATTGTCAGCTTTCGTCGTTTTCAGTTCAACAAAAGAGCATTCGCTATTTAAGCATTTGCTCTTCTGATAGGAACTCGTCATGGCAAACAACTCTTTCCACCCTTCAGTAACAACATCCCTAGAACTTTCACTATACAGAACTGACATCTTAAGCCCTCCTCCAAACTATTAAATCGGAGTAAAATAACTAACACCTAAGTAATCACTTATCAAGACTTGACTGGACCCTCACTCCTCAGAAATAAAGACCCAAATTAAGTAGAATCCAACTTAAGCCAAACCCTCTTCTACCTTTAGGACTAAAATTTTCCTCCAGTTACATGATTTCTAAATCCACTAAAAAATAAATGGATAACTACTGAATTCAAGTAACTCCTGTATTTGAGAGGTGAAGCTTGTATAAGTGGAATCAAAACCTTATCACCTGATATTGTTCTTACATCACCACACCCAGAAATCTCACCAAACAAGCTATTCACAGACATAAGAATGCTTATTACAAGTCTTGGTAGCGTTCCGTTCTGAATACACCTAATGATTTGGGGTGTGAAATTAATCTACTCACACAGCGCAACACTTCAGAAAACACTCTATAAAAGTCCTAAATTACAACAATACCAGTCTCACTACCATAGCATTTCTCAATGAATTCAGAAATATACCAAAAGTCTCCACTCCCTCCCACTTCCTTCCTCAAACACCACCCTCTCCCCACTACTCTTCCCCTCCTTCCCCTCTAAACTTATCAGATACAAAGTTAAAGAAACTCTGCTATATCAAATTCCCACTGACCCTTCACCTGATTCAAACATCTACCCTTGGTTTCTCTGTCTCTGAAAGACTTCCTATCTATAGCCCTTGCACATACCTATACCTTCTGCCAAACAATATCAGACACATCTGGAAAAAAAGCCCTAATAACACCTATTCCTAAATAACAAAAACCACAAATCCCCACTTTTGACCTATTTATATACTTCCCACACTTGAAAAAATACTTAAAAAATGAATCCACATTAACTAGCAAACTATATCCATCAGTATCACCTTCTCTCTAAAAAGCAAAATGAGTTTGGGGGGATTGAAGTACCATGGTAGTCCTTTGGAAATAAACTGACTAACGTTTGTGCAACATGGACAACGGAAACCTTACCTGTACAGTCTTCATACATTTAACAAAAACATTCAGTTCAAATGCTCACTCACTAATAGAACTTGGTCCCTATACTGGTTTGAAGTCTTACTTCTCCAGTAGAGTACAACTCATTAAGGGCGTCCCTCAAGGATTCATCCTTGCCCCTCTTCTTTTCTCCATATTCATTTATAAACTCCATTATAACTACCATACATCCCAATCAGATTGTATAAAGATGATCAACTGATCCAACCAGTCACACTCTAAGATACAAACTGGACTTCAAAATCAACCTGATTTATTTCAGTACAACTTGTCTCTGAATTTCACCTCACCACTTTAAATCATTTAACGCATGGGACTGCAGCAGTGGTAAATTAACACTAAATATATATATATATATATATATATATATATATATATATATATATAGGTTCACTTCAGATGATCGAGTTTCCGAAATCTCGAAACACAATATGATCCAGACCATATAATCGAGTTTTCAGAAACTCGAACATCTGAAGCGGGGGTTAAATAAAGTGCGTGAGTACCTTAGGTGAGGGCTTCTGCAGGGGGCAAGCCCTCTGCACCCCTGCTAGTTAAATATATGAACTCCAAGATTGTGTTAGAGCGGGGAACAGGGTACATATATATATATATATATATATATATATATATATATATATATATATATATATATAATACACACACATATATATATATATATATATATATATATATATATATATATATATATTTTTTTTTTACAGATGAAAAAATATAAGAACTTCACTTGTGATACAATGATGATTTAGAGTACTTTTTTCTGGGTATTACTTTCATCTGCCAAAAACCTACTAGGTGGAAAGTAGATATAAGAATAAACTGTGGCAGCAAAAGCCCTGTAAAACATTGAGTGTTACTGTTGTATATAAGAGGTCATATGCCACTTCTCCTAAAGCAATTCGCAACAATAAAACAATCATGGAAATCTAAAAAGATACCCGGGTATAAACCACACCCATCAATTCCATTCTACACACAAGGTCTTCACTGCATGTCATAACTGATTTATGTAGCAGAACAATGCCTTTGTCAGTACATGGAATATAGGTATATTTCTTTAACAAGAACATGTTTCATGAAGTGTCACTTATGAAATAGGTATTCAAAAATTTATATGAATGAAAACAAACCATATTGACATATTTCCAGATGCAAACATTATACATCACATATATTTTATACAGTCATTTTCAGCCAAACATTATATAGCTCATTCAATACCTAACTTCCTTAAACCTCATTCCTTCTCTACTCTAAAGCATCATTCCATATGTATTGCTCCCATAGTTCCAGTTATTTCTAATTAATTTGCTCCTAACTTTTTCTAAAGGTCCTACTTCCCGTTTTGTTATCCCTGTTACTATTTTGTCTACTTCTAGTAAAGCTGGGTTAGACTTTGATTTCCATTTTCTAGTAATTGCTTTTTTGGCAGCCACCAGGATTATACTCAGCAAAGTCTAGACAATTCTGATACTGTATCACAGCTCAAAAAATCATTTACTTGGTTACACCATTTGCTCACACAGTATGTGACAGAGTAGTCTGCATTATCTATAACTTCTCCATCACACCTGCAACATTTGAAATATACCTGAGGAAAAATTCTTTGAAGTCTGCTTGGGGTATAAAAATACCTATGTAAACACTTCCAAGCAAAGATCTTAAATCTTCTAGACTTTGTTGCATATTTGGTAGCCATGCAGATATCCTCCCATTTTCCTGTGTGAATTGCTTATCTCATCTCTCTAACGTCCTCTGATTGATTCCTACAGTTATTGTGCAATATTTTACATGCCTTACAAATTATCATTTTTTAACGACAGCTTTTATTCAAGATTCTACTAAAAACTCTACCAGTGCTGGTCATTTACTTAGGATTCCCATATCCCTTTCTTTTTGCCTGTACTGTGATTTCAGTTCTTGATAGGGAAGACCATATTTAACTTGCACTCCAAATGAATTATTGAGTTCTTCACACTCTATCTTACCATCTCTAATTATTTGCTCCCAATACCTTTGTTCTTCTGTCAGTTTTCTTCAGTAAATTCTAACTCTCTATCACCTATTCTCTGTACCCCTAATTGATGTTGTCACTATCAGCAGAATCTCCTTTCTCCATGTCCATATTGGCTTAGTTCTTACAATATTTTCTGCTACTTTATGAATAAGCATATTCTATATGCTTATTGTTATTCTCATTAAGGATCTGCATCTGCAGTCCCAGTCTGTCCTTATTTCTTGAGCTACCCAGTTTCACCATCATAGCTTTCAACTTGTGCTATGTATAGGAGCCTTAACTCTGTAGCTCTGAAATACCCTATCAATTCAGGTAATCACAAGCCACCTTGTTCTTTTGGAAGGATCAACTTATGCTACTTGACTCTTGACCTCTTCCACCCAGAACAAATCATTTAACTCTTTATTAATTGCTATCCAAAACTTCTCTGGTTGACAAAAATATGCCAGACCTGCATATAAATCTAAAAGGACTAAAAACATTTTCACTGCTTCTACCTTGCTATCCATATCCATAAAACAAAACTTCCATAGGTCTATTCTTATATGCAGGATCAGAAATGTTGTCATGCCTGATATATTAATAATTGTTTATTTCTGATATAATGAGATCTTGATGCATTTATATTGTGGATATTGCTTTTACCTAACCTTTTGAGCAAAGGTAAAATAGCCCTTACAAAGAAACTGGGTATCATGCCATGTTATGAAATCAAAACCTATTTGAATTGTGGGATTTGCTAGCTGTATAAAAGAGACACTATGAGATAGTTTTCAGTAAAAACAATTGAATTCCAGTCAGATATTTGGGTACCAAACAGTAAAACAATAGCATACTACCACATAGGAGAATAGACTGATTTAGCAGGGCAACACACTTCCTGAATAAATACACAGAGATAGGGCCTCACCCTGTCTGCTATAATAGAAACATTGCTGTGCCTTCAGAAATGCTTATTTATTTATTTTTTCTGATACAATTTTAACATAATAGACACAAATTCTAGATCTGGGCAGGATTTTACATCCATCAGCAAAGGTTGTGTACTAATGCCTAATGGAAACATGATGAAATTCAGATTGTTATCCTGCTATTCTAAAGGAATGCAGGCATAATGGTGGATACTAGCAATACAAAGTTATACTTCTGAAAATGTTTCATGTTTTAAAATAAACATTTTTGGTCAGTCAGGATTGTCAGTTATATATTGTAATTAGGATGTATATTTAGATGTGGAGGAAACAGGGCAGCTGCAAATTGAGTTTTTCACTACCAAGTTACAAGTCACAGTATTGCTTTCCTTTTTTTTTTGTAATAGCATTCCAAAATGATGGAAAACATCACTTTCATGGATATAGAAAATGTGTCTTTTATGATTTTTATGTTACATATTTGTTCCTATGAGAAAATTAAAAATCTTCATGTTTGTTTTGAAATGAATGCAATGATATTTACATTAGAGGTATTATGAAATTATAATAATAACAACTGGGAAGTCAAAACATGAGTTGTGTCTTCACTGTGTTTCTAAGAATGCAAAAAATAATAGCCTCAGCTCCTTCCACAAATGTACTGTTGTAGTGGAATGCGCCATTTCTGAAAGGGTATACCATTTTTGACTGTGAAAAAGTCACATAAATACAATGGCTGTATGGTTGCTATAGGTATACAGTGCCCCTTAACAAGCCATATCAATGATTTTTCAATGATAAATATGTATTTGCCTTTTCTTTTTACATACACTACTCCTAAAAAACATATCCACATTTTGATGCTTCACTGAGAAGAAAATGAAGCAAAATAACCACAGTAACATATTTCAATGTATTGCTGTTAGACATATGCATTTCTGCCCAAGTCAAACCAATGATCATTCAGAAATGATCCTGTAAGTGCCATGTGCTTTCACAGCTTCTAAGTATACCTCTGATATATTATTGTAAGAAAACTGAAAGAAACGTTGACCATGATATTAGAAGATTATAAATACACCTCAGATATTTGATTGCACAGAAACTGAAACAAAGAATACTGATAACATTTAATTAGATGGATTTCTCTAGAACACATATGCCCTGTCTTCAGCAAGTCATATCAAAGTTTGTATCAGATGGGTTCTATAATTTACCACTGATTTTGCAACAGCTTGATCCACAAAAAAGATGCCACTGCTCATATCTGACATGATTATGAAGAAAGTAAAATACATTTTGGCCTCAGTAATGCATTTCACTTTGTTGCTTACACACACATACACACACGCACGCACACACACACACACACACACACACACACACACACGCGCGCACGCACGCACGCACACACACACACACACACACACACACATGCACTTATAAAATGCACCTAAATATAACAAATCACGTTTTATTCCTCAGTCATATCCTTATGATTTTTGTATATGATCTTATCCTTATGCTTTTATACTCAGAGCCTACCATCATATCAACCCAAAAGACAACCACCTTTTCGGAACCTCTATGATGTTAAATTTTGAGGAATGAACAAATAGCCATGGTAATGTGTTTCATCTCGTTACTGTCAGATGCCATACACAGTCATACACAGTCATCTACCCCCCCCCCAATATCAAGGCATGACAATCACTTCATTGCAATCACTTAAATGCTCTTTTGCTTTATCCACTAACTGCAGCCCCAAATAGACAAGCTTTTCCTAGTGATCACCTGTCCAAAAGCAGAAGTAATGGCCACAGTAATGTATTTCAGTTTGCAATCAGTGTGCAACCACTAGTATCATACCCTTCCACTATTGCCATAATAAAGAAAAAATAAATAATTGTACTGTGGTCAGTGTGTTCTGTTACCACTGTCTACAGAAAATTTGAGTTTCTGAAAGTACAGTAAAAAGACCATTTCCAGAAGGTCACATCATCTGCTTGCCTCAGCAGTTTGCTGTCAAATGAGTAGATAATTCCAGGAAAACACTGACATTGTTATTAAAACAATGCACCTTAGGCCATTAGGGCTCAAAGTAATAAGATATGAGTTGGCTACCAATTTGCTTTTTCTGTGTTAAAGAGGAGAGAGTGAGATGTCCATTTACTTACAGTTACTCTTTTCCATTCAATTTAAAAGAAGCTAAAGTAATTATTTGCTTAATGTAATGGTGTACATACAATGTTGGTGTGAAAATGAGAGTTTTCTTGTTTTTCTAAAATCTGTTTTTGTAAAAATTAGAAAGGTTAAATTGTGTTATCTCAGCACCTGAGATTTGTCTTTTTCCTTCACTGCCAAAATATCCCAACATCATTAATGGGTAATTAGCCAGAAAGATATTCTGCTGGTTAAAACTGATTCTCCTTCAAGACAACCTTTAGTAGCCCTGATTTCACCTAATCCAAGACCTCTGGTTTCAGAACTGAAAGATGCTTTTTTTTTTTTGTATTAACAGGCCTACAACTAGTTTTACTGTGGTATTAGGTATGGGAGTGATACAAATGTGACTTCACATTTGCAAATGGCTCTGAATTTGTTTAATTTGTGATGTTTGCTTAAAAATGTTTCTGCTGCATGCGTCTTGTCAAAGATTTGATGATTGTGTGTTGCAAGATCACATTTAAGTGCAACCACATTGCTGTGTAGATTTTGAAAGTACTTGTTTCACATTTTTCAGTATACTACTGTTAGAACCATTCCATACAATACAGTTCATGTAAATATCAGGGCCATGCTAAGGGAATTTGAATGATGAGCAGTCATTCAGAGGGTATGTGTGATTCAGAAAGACAGGCACTATCAAGTGAGCAGGCCAAGCAGCATTATAGGGCTCAGTGTATGCTAATTGCTGTAAAATTACATGGTAATGAATAACATTACTAAAATGACCTTATTTGTAAATGTTAGTAATTAAAAACACAAGATATTGGAAGAATTCATAAATGTATAAATGGTGAGCAATGAGGCCGTGCCCTAAACTTGGTAGAATGCTCATGGTTAGATTAAGGAAAAGACTATTAAACATTAAGAGTTGCTGCCACTTTAGTAAATGTATATCTGCAGGAGGCGATCATTGTTGTTGCTATACAAGCAGGTATGTGGCATTGCTCTCAGAGGTACCAAGTCATTATGGACTTCACAACACTGACATTGTGGACCACTATCATGTAGATAGGGATGCCATCCCAGAAACTGTGGACATGTGATAATATCATTTCATGTGAGTTTTGAAGTACCCAAACCAGTTGATATTAAGGTAAATGTGACTTTACATTTAATAGCTACAGGGATATTTCAATGACCTACTGGAGACACAGTAGAGGTATCTCAGGCAACTGCCCTGGGTATATTTCATCAGTTTTTCAATGCCATACTCTAGCATGTGTGTTTCCAAAGTATCACACATGAGCCAAATCCATGCGAGATTTCTAATAATATAATTCATTTCCCTTTGCCACTGAGGGTCATAGAGTGCATCCATATTGAAATAAAGGCCTTACCAGTTGAACTGGAAAACAGTTACCTGAGCTATAAAGGGTATCACTCAATAGACTGACAGGTGTACTGTAATGCTCAGAGTGTCATCTACAATGTGTATGCAGACTGGCAGAGAAGTTATCATAACACCAACATATAGTACACCTGAGACCTGTACTTCCCCAAGAGACATCTTGTTGTAGATGCTGAATATGTACTGAAACCCCAGCTCATGACACTTATCAGAAATCCACAAAATCAAACAGACCATGGGTACAGCTATGTCCGGCTGCAAAACATTACTATGCATGTGTTTGAGCTACTAAAGGCACATTTTTACTGTCTGTGTTCATTTGCTGATGACCTACAGTATGACTCTGCCACATGGGTCATATTAATGTAAGTGTGTACAATGTTACACAACATCATGCATAGGAAGCAGTTATATCAGACAGGGTATTTGCAGGGACAGCAGCCCCAGCACACCAGACACTAGAGGTTGATTCAGACAGGGAGGAAGTGGAGCAGCCAGTAGTATGGGATGATCATGCCAGACAGAAGTGGGTGCTGTATGCCTTGAAACTAGCAAGCTCAAGCACACCTTTAGAACATAGCAGACAATAATAAAGCAGATACACTACAGTAAAAATAAAGCATGCAAAACAAAGTCTAAGCTATGCTTGCTCATGCACTGGCTGGCCAAGTGGTGCATCAGACATAGGCTACCTTAATAACAATGGTCAAAGGGCAGGGCACAGTTATTATCAAGAGATGAATGGGGCACAGGAGTAGATGTCTTTCACAGGACATATGTGACTGCTGAGGATTAGGCAAGTAAAACATGCTGCTGTGTGTCATGTCAGTATTGGGGAGGGTCATTAATGTAAAACTCATCAAGAACAGCCAGTGTGAGTAGAAGTCTGTGATATACTGGGGGCTATGGTGGTGTGTGTGTGTGTGTGTGTGTGTGTGTGTGTGTGTGTGTGTGTGTGTGTGTGTGTGGGGGGGGTATTCTGGGACACCACCTAATCAGTAGTTGTAGCTTTGTGGTTCAATGCTGTGGACAGCTCCAGGACATACATGGCAGAGGTTTCAGCATACCAGCAGTTTCAATGGATGTACCATGCTGCTGGTGTGTTGTATGACAGTGAACAACATCTGCTATGATACATGCCACTGTGGCAACTGTCATGACCAATGGGGCATTTTCTCCTGGGTGGAAACACCTCCACAACCATTGTGGTAGTGGAAGTTCTAGCAATGTAGGAGTGAGATTGCTTTCATATGTGGCAACAGTGGCTGCCATCTGTGGATGTAGCAGTCAGCTGGCTTTATGGAAGGCCACAAACCCCTGGCAGGTACGCCAGAGAGGATATTACACATTCCAATGTATAACTGAGTCTGTTCAGGCAATTGTGCATATGGGTATACATTCCCATAGGTGATCACACACACCCTCCATCAATCTCACTGACTCCACCATGGATGTGGTGACTCTAGCCTGTGCTTTCACAATAGGCCTGAACATATGCTGTACTGCAAACATGGACACATCAGCCTCAGGGGGAGAATAGTAACCATGTATCTAGTGATCACTATTACTCACTCACCAGTGTGTACCTCTTTTGTCATTTGTGATAGAGGCAAATTCTGACATAGCTACTTAGGCCAAAATATTTCCCTGATTGATAGTGCTCCCATTAGCCGGTCCTCCTTGTGAGGTGTGGGGAACATGAGTATCCACTGGTACAGAAGATGTGTCAATGGCATGTACTGGGGATACAACGGTCATATGTCCTATGTCCAGCTTACTCTGTATTCCCTAACTGTGAAAACTTGTCCCTGACATCATTATCAAAGGCTTCAAATCCTCCATCTGGTGGGAGCAGTCCAACAGTGCTGGGTCATATGAAAAATTACCTGTTAATACACCAAGGCACAACATATCCTGCTAAGTATGACTCTGTACCAGAATTATGAATGCAACTGAGTTTTACAAATATTAATATGCAAAAAATAAATATTTAAATGCATACCTTATGCAGATGACTGTGGAAGGCAAAGTCATGATATACCTGTATACTGTTAATCATACAGGTTTAATAATTTGTACAGTGACTAAGGGGTACCCAAGGTATGTAGACCTATTTCTGTGTAAGAATACTTGCAAAATTTGCCAATGCTAATCTCATGAACTTTAATCAAATTCTGACTTAGAATGGGCTCTATTTCCATCACAGTATTAGAACCCCAAAACTTTTTGAAAAACTTAAAAAAAAGAACTTTGGATTACAGGTAGATTTCTTGGCAGAAGTCCCAGAGTCAGCAGCATGCTTCTGCTTTCCTTGTTTTTAGGCAATGCTTTGCAAGTATGTAAAATAGTAGAATTACCAGCCTTATTCCTAAATGTCCCTGCAGAACCATTACACTACCAGTCTCACCTCTGGCCATATATCATGCTGCTTGTGTGTCTGACAGTCATAATCCTGTATCTGCATTCTCTAGTTAATGTCAGGCTCATAACTTTATAGAGCACACAAACCCCCAAAAGCTGGCATTACTGATTGCCTCAGGGTTGTAAATAGTTTTGTAAATCACAGTGAATCCCGCAGTCTAATTAATCACTGAAAATGGTAGTGGAATAACAAGAGTGTGCTGAAATATCCTCAGAGTGTCTTCTGTGGGTATGTCTCCCATTCTGCTTAGCAATCCTTGTGCCCAACAAGTGCTTTATCCTTGCAATCTCCTTCTCAATACACCTTCCAAATAATAATGCCCTTACAACTACTGACAAGGGAATGGGAATAGTTACTTTTCAGTTTCAATAGCAGTGGAAAACAGCCATATTTAAAAAGATGGACTTGTAAAAATGATCACTTACCTTACACAAACAGGGCTGCAAGTTTACTTGACCATTTCTTCTATATCTCAGGTATTTCGTAGTTTTTGAACTTTTGTACCTACCATCACTCTTACATATGTACAGATTCACCTGACTGGGTATAATGATTATACTAACTAGGAGCTATCATTTCTGTATCACTCAATTTGCACAACCAGCACTCCTGCTGACCCTCACACTCAAGTCCATTTGATGCTGTGCATGTGCCTGGGTTGGTATAGGCAGCACTACACATGTAGTCCAGGCCATGACAGTTCTATGTATTTATGTATTTACAGCCTACGAATGTCCCTAGGAGTCAAATATAGCCTGTTTATATTTCCAGTAATAATTCCAGAACTGTGCTACATATACACTATTGAAATATTTCATCTTAAGGCTTACATGACGGGTAATACAACTGCACCAATATGATATTTGTACTTTGTGTAGTGCTACTAAGGAAATATTAATTATTGTTCATATGCTGTGCATGCTATATCTTGTAGATGGAGCACAGAGATACACCTGTGAACTATAACCCCTGTGGTTCAGGGCTTGATTCTCTCAGCCTTCACTTGTCCACTGTGTGACCTTGAATAGGTCAGTTGATCAGATATTGCTCTTGGGTTGCCCATGAAAAGGGAATGAATGTCCATTAGGCTTATCTGGTTATCAATGGTTATTATTTTTATTATCACAATTTTTATATTTTGGGAAATATCTTAAAAACAAGCCACACAGACAGAATGGCACGGTCTCATCTAAAAGCTCACAAGTGAACAAACAAAATGCTGCCGACAATATATTTGCAGCTTGAGTGGTTGTTCACATGTGGTTATGTTGTTTACAAAATATTACAAAGTTAATATGTACTGCATTTATTATGACTTACAAAATCCAGTTTAAGACTGAAAATCTAATGAGCACTGCCACTAAAAAGGTTTATTTGTCCTGAACAGTTTTCCATTTACATTTCTTTAGTAGCCATTATGGCCCCAGAGATATAAACATTTGAAATGTAAGGACATAATCTGATTTTCTCAAAAAGCTCAGGATCTCTTCATTAGAAGTCAGAGTACAAACCATTGAACCATAATAATGCAACATCTATATTATCTTAGCCTACCATGTGTCATACAAATGAGTTCCCTGTCAATGTTCGTCATTGCATAGCAGATGGAACATACAAGACCTGCTTTGGGTGCCAATCTGCTGTCACGTTTTCATTGCAATTTTTCAAGGTGAAACATCATTGCTGGAGAAGGAGGGGGTAGTGATCCTTTCAGATTGCCGAGTTGGTGTGTGGAGAAGTCAAATCTTTTCTCTATCTCCTTACAGCCAGAGGCTCCTACAGGAGGGCTATCAAAGGTCTCAGTATAAGATAGATGCCTGGAATAATTTAGCCCAGGCTCTTGCTCATTGCATTAGGAGGAACAGTGCTTCACATTACAGTGATATGAGGCATTGAAATCCTGATCTCCTAGGCCAGCATGAGGATGAAGTAAGCCTGAAGGCACTGCGAGTGTACTGTAACTAGAGCTTATCTTAGCTACACATATAACCTGCCACTGCATGCAGTCCACAGACACTGCACAGTGCTTGTTTTCTTTCCATAGCCCCTGACAATAATGTATTGAATAGGCAGCTGCACAGGAATGCCAACGAGAGCATCGGGATGAGTATACTTGCTTCACAATGTACAGCTGTTAATATAAACAGTAGTAGAGATGTGCTTTTAAACAGTATAACATAAATAATTGTGATTTCTATAGCAGCTATAGGTCAAAGGTTATAGTAAGACTGTTAAAATGTTATTAGTGTGGATTTCTGCAGTCATCCTGACATATACTTGGACAAATGGATCAGGATGCTATGATTGCGCTCTCACATTTCTGAGTGCAGTTGAGCATTCTGTTTCATTATACTAACTAATGCATTAGATTTGAAAAATATGCATGAGCGTCATTTTTGAGTGTATGGTCATCAGAGTCATGAGCAATCTGTCAATATATTGTTTTCTTTACTAATAAATCATCAGTGCCTGCACTTTAACAAAGTCGTTTTTGTGTTTAAATTACTTGTTTAACTGTTGTAGGCTTTATTGGCAGATTGTACTGGATGCCACAAGAAATCCAGGCCTGAATGACATGCTTTCCATTCTTCCAGTTCTCAAATTAAGAGCTGCTAAACATTAATTTTGCGATATGGTGATTTAGATGTTGGTATAAAAAATTTCAAATCACTGTCATCTTTCCAATTATTCGTTTATTTTTTTAATTTATTAATTTCATTGTTTTTAATTGTCACTCAAGTCAATATATGTTAAAAATAAAATGTAGTTTTACTACAATAACCCATTTTTATATGCACTTTATATGCTGTTGTCTTTTGGCTTTTCCCTGTTAGGGATCGCCACATCGGAACTTCGGTCCGCTAATGATTGGTAGTTGATTTTCACAAACGCTGAGGTGCCAGCCGACGTTCAACCTTCAACGAAGGCACACCCATTTACGCATGTCTTACGAACGTCCACCCAACCGCGGGGAGGACATGCAGACTCTATATATATATATATATATATATATATATATATATATATATCAATTTATGCATATATATATATATAAATATATAAATATATATATATATATATATATATATATATATATATATCTATGTGTGATTTTTTATATACATGCGATTTGCTATGTGGCCACAAGATGTTAGCAAAATACTTACGAATCCACTGTTCTTTACGCAATCATTCATTATTCATTCAATTGTTTTTAAATGTTTCAAGTATTTATTATAAATCAAGTATATAAAGTGTGGTTTTATTGTAACAATTTAAAAGTCAGTATTTATATTATTTATTTATTTATATACAAGTTATTTTAAAGGACTGATTTAATTTTGAATCTTCAAAGGTTTTTTTAAATCTTGGTTATGCATTTTGATTGGCTTTAAGTTAATTAATTTTAGACAGAGATTGGTCCTAGATTCTCATAGGTTCATAGGTTCATAGGTTCATACTAGGGTATATGCCCTAGGGCATTTATAAGCCTAGCCAGAGTGTGTTTGGCTTTCGCCGCCCATTTTAAATTAATTTTGCTATGCCCTTTTTCGAGGTTAGTATACTGTGCCTCTGTCTAACAGTGACACAGAAGTGATACCCGGGGTAAACCTACGATCTCCCATCCACTCATCAAGATTCCTCTTGAAGAGAGTCAATGAGGGACTCTGCCTAACCTGGACTGGGATTTTATTCCAGCGTGAAGGGAGCCTCTGGGTTATGAATCTGTCCCTCCAGCATGTTCTATTTATTTCAGTGCTGAGGTTCAAGTTTCTCGAGCATGTAGCTCGATGGGATTTGGATTTTCTGAGGTGCAGCATGTCCATTAATTCCGGGTTGGACATGGCTTTATATGTCAGGCACAGATCACCTCTGAACAGGCGGTATGCCACTGAGTAGAGATGGAGTTTCTTTAACCGGGCAGCATATGGCATCTGTTTGAGCCCTTTGATCCTCTTGGGGAGGTACTTTTGGAGTCTTTCCAGTTGCTGCAGGTGTCTGGTAAGGTACATCCCAAAAGGGGCATTGTACTCAATTATGGGCCTGATGAGGGATGAGTAAAGAGGCACGATGACCTCCCCTGATCTAGATGTGAATCCCTTCATGATTAGGTGGGCTATATAAAATGTTTTTCAAACCACTTTGGCCACGTGGTTGTCAAATGAGAGATTGCTATCAATTTGGGTCCCCAGGTCCCTAATTACTTCTTCTGTACTTAATGGATTACCACCTATGTGGTAATTTGTGGGCACTTTGTTTTTGCCAAAGGGGATGACTATACACTTTTTGGTGTTTAGCTTGAGGCCATGGCTCTGGCACCAGTTGTCTGTTTCTATGAGGCCCTTTTGGAGGATGCTTGTGTTGGCTGGAGAGTTGATTATGGCACCCAGTTTGCAGTCATCTGCGAACTTGGTCAGCCACAGTCCTTCCGTGTTGGCCTGCACCTCCAAGAAATATATACCAAACAAGAGAGGTCCCAGGACTGAGCCTTGTGGGATGCCACTTGTAACTGGTTTGGAGTCTGACATGGCTCCAGCAATTCTAACCATGTGGGTTCTGTCCTTGAGCCAGTTTGCAACCCATCTAGTGACACAGGGGTTTATATTTAAGCTAGTGAGCTTATCTATAATGCCTGAGTGGGGTATTGTATCGAAGGCCATTGCGAGGTCCAGGTAGGCTGTGTGGACCACCTTCCCCTCGTCAATGGCCTTGGTGACTGTTTCAAAGAAATCCACCAGGTTTAAGAGGCAGGATCTGCCGTTAGCAAAGCTGAACTGGGTAGGATCCAGTGTCTGTAGGTCCCCAATATCTTTATTTATGAGGTCCATGATGATCCTTTCCATAGCTTTGCAGACCAAGCTAGTCAGGCTTATGAGGCGATAGTTTCTAGAATCCGTTGAGGCACCACCTTTGTGGAGAGGGACCACTGTTGCTGTACGCCACATATCCTGTAGTAAGGCTGAGATCGAACAGTAGTTTTATGTTTGGGTTTAGCTCTTCTTGGAGTTCATGTAGGATGCAGCCCGGGACACCGTCTGGTCCCATTGATGCTGTGTTTTTTGCTTTGGAGAGGGCGGCTCTTACCTGAGCATCTGAGATGTCACGTGGGCAGCACTCTACTGGGATAGATATTTGCCCTTTTGGTGGGGAGGGAGGGGGGAGTTTGCGCTGAACCTGTCAGCTAGGATGTTGGCAATGTCTGTGGGTTCGGTGTATTTTTTGTCATTTTGGACTAATTCTGAGCATATCTGGGAATTCCCATCCAGGTTCCTAACATAACTAAAGAAAGCCTTGTGATTATCCTTAGTGTCCTGAGCAATTTTCCTCTCGAAGCTGGCCTTAGACGATTTTATGAGTGCCAGTAGTTTTTTGCTAATACTGATCAGAGATGCCTTCCCTTTTTGGGATTTTGCTCTATCATGTAGTAGCTTCCTCCTTCTATTGTATAGTTTGTTTATGGCTGGGGTTCACCAGACAGGATGTCTGCCTTTGGAGGATTGGGTCTTGGTTTTATTTGGGATTGCATGATCCATGCATTCCTGAAGGTGTTCATAGAATGCATTTATAAAGGATTCTGCGGTCTGGGCCGTATTTTCCACAGGCCGGGGGACTTTGTAGGATTCGACTACGGTTTTGAGGAGTGTGAAATTTGCTTTAGAGAAGTTTTTCACTGTGGTTTTCTGGGCAGGGGTGGGGTCGGGATGTGAATATCCAGTGAGATTAGTTTATGGTCTGATCTTACCAGTGAGGGATACACTTCTGGTCTGGAGCATAGAGTCCCCATGTTGGTGATGATCAGGTCCAGTATGTTTTCCCCTCTTGTGGGAGTGATAACAAGTTGTTCCATAGCATTTGAGTTTATAAATTCTAGGAACCTTTGGGCTAGGGTGTTGGAACTAGAGTAATGCTCCCAGTCTATGTTTGCGTAGTTGAAGTCACCCAATATAATGGTGTTTGGAGAGACCTTCATATTTTGCAGTGTTCTCAGGAAGGCCAAGTGGGGTTCCTGGGTTTGGGAGGGTGGTCTGTAGCAGGCTATAAACTGGAAGGCAGTTTTTCCCACTGTTAGTTGCACATGGATAGTCTCTGATGCTTCGTGCTGTGCCACGAACCTGGAGGTGTGGGTATCTTTGACAAATATTGATACTCCCCCCTCCTTTTGTGGTTCGGTCCAAGTTTTGGGGCCAAAAAGCATGGTATGAGGTATAACCTGGTAGTGCTGGGGTGCTCTCGGGATCCTTGAACCAGGTTTATGTTACTGCACAGATATCGATGTTCTCCATGCTAAGGAGAGTTTTGATTGCGTGCATCTTGAGGTTTAGACTTCTGGCATTGAGTAGCATTACTCTTAGTTTACAACTAATAAGCAAAAAAAGAACAATGCAGGACAACCTCCAGGTTCGTATCGAAAACCACAGCAGGAAACGGAACGGAACCAGTGTTTTTCAGGTAATCCAAAATTTATTAAGATAAAACAATAAACCACACCAAGTTGGTTTGGTAAAGTCACTACCAACTAAATAAATTTCTATTCTTCACTGGAAGCAACGTATAAGTACAACAACATAAACCAATAAATCAAGCGCTTTCGCCCGGGCTCTCCCGGGCTTTTTCAAGATCTTGGATTACTCTTAGTTTCTTATCCCTTGTGATACCTATGGAGGTGGGTTTGTCTTTTGAGCCTTGCCTAAAAAAGGCACTATGGGGGTAGCAAGAGCCTTTGCCAATATCCAAAAGACCAGGGGTGACAGGTGCAAGCCATCCCTAGCGAAGCATCGTGGCTTGTTGAACATGTCATCCCAGGCTGACAGGCATTGGATCCCCTTTGAATGACACCAATACTTAAGCCAATTGTTGAAATTGATCATCTTGTTTTCATATTGTGGCATCATTCTTGGTGAGGGAAAGATGCTACTCAAGGTCAGGGTCATAACGGCCTGGGCTACATGCTCAGAGAGCTCCTCTATGTCTCTTTTCATGTAGTCCAGGGAGGTACGTCTCAGGTCATTCACACCAGCATGGACAATGACTGAGTCATATTTGTACTTGTCTTGGAGTGACCTGAGTGCTTGTGTTATGTGGCGGATCCTAGCGCCCGACAGGCAGCTCACCGTGACCTTCTCCTTGCTCAGCCTGGTGAGCGGGACGTCAGTGTGCCTGACGATAGAGTCACCTATTACAAGTGTATCAGGTGTGTTGTTTAGCCTTAAGGGCTGTGACTGTTTGGTACACTGGCTTTGTGAGCTATGTGTTGCACGTGTTTTGTTTTGGGGTAGCGGTTGCTTGGTTGTCTGCTTTGGAGGTCTCTGCTGCTTAGGCATATTTTTATTTAGAGCCTCTGAGTATGTTTTTGTGTGTTTATGTGTTTGGTTTGCTGTCGTGGTAGGTCTATGTGAGACTGGAATTGTAGTGAGTGTGGTTTCCTTCTCCTCCTGACTGGTTACGCCAGTACTGAGTTGAGAGAGCTTAGCCTCCAGTTTGGCTATATGGTTGCATCTCTCACATGTGTTGGAATTTGTTGGGAGGAGGAGAGGGTTGTCTGTGTACATGAGGCAGTTGTAACATTGCCTCAAGATTCCCCGATTCACCAGCTAGACCGGAGAGGAGATTGACAACTGACCTTTGGACATGCTACAATAGTATTGGGAATTCCTTTATAATTGAAAAAAAGGGCCAATGGGGAACAAGGTACTCAAGGGGAGTTTGTGAGGGTGTAGTGCTTTTAATTTTTTAGTGCTACCTTATATAATTGCTTTAGTGAGCAAGTGCCAGGTAACTTAAATGCAATGTGTTACATGTAACTTAAATGCAAAAATGACAAACAGTAACTTTCTTTCAAGTGAAACAAGGAAATAAGTACAGTAAGCAATGCAGATATCACTAGGGATCCACAGAAGCACTGAAAAGCCACGTTTTAGGTGGAATTAGCATTTCAGGGAAATAACAAGCAAACAAACAACAAGCATACAAACAAAGCTAGATTCAGCAGGCCTGGATCTAGTCTATGCTACCAATTTCAGTAAGAAACAGTTCAAATATCCAGGCACTATAAGCCTTTAACCAGAAATTCCCAGCTCAGAAGGGCAGAGTCCAGCCTCTCCTCCCACAAGAGTGCAG
Source organism: Protopterus annectens (assembly GCF_019279795.1). NCBI lineage: Eukaryota > Metazoa > Chordata > Ceratodontiformes > Protopteridae > Protopterus > Protopterus annectens. The sequence goes on from NC_056734.1 coordinate 302,439,840, forward strand.
ACCACGAACCTTCTTAATGTAAAATAACTGGCCTGAAGCCCAAGTGCTTAAACCAGAACTAATACACTTTTAGAATAACATACACTGAGCCCTCAATCAGCAGTTCCCAACTTAGAAGGATGTAAGCTACCTGCCTTGCCACCACAGTGCAGGCCACAAACCTTCCTAATGTAAAACAACTGGTCTGAAGCCCAAGTGCTTAATCCAAAACACTTAGAATGATAGCTACACTTTAATCAAGTTACTACCAAGCAGTAATAAATACAATTAAATACTTTAAAGAATGCCTGGATTAGTGCTCAAGTTATACAAACAAAGCTAGTTTCAGCATGCCTGCATCTAGTCTATGCTACAGCAAACAAGGTGTACCAATTTCAGTAAGAAGCAGTTCAAATATGCAGGCACTATAAGCCTTTAACCAGAACTTCCCAGCTCAGAAGGGCAGAGTCCAGCCTCTCCTCCCACAAGAGTGCAGACCACAAACCCTCTTAATGTAAAATAACTGGCCTGAATCCCAAGTGCTTAAACCAGAATTTATACACTTTTAGAATAACAGACACTGAGCCCTCAATCAACAGTTCCCAACTTAGAAGGATGTAAGCTACCTGTTCTGCCACTACAGTGCAGACCACAAACCTTCTTAATGTAAAACAACTGGTCTGAAGCCCAAGTGCTTAAACTAAAAGGCTTAGAATGAGTTACACCAAACAGTAATAAATACAATTGAGTACTTTTATGATGACGCAAAAGCAAAATAAAGTAGGAAGAAACACAAATACAGTAAAAGCAGATACATTTTTTTTTTTGAGTGAGCAAATGAGATGGGCCCAGGAGTTACAGGACAGAAACAAGTGCAAATGCAGGCCTTCAAATCAGAAAGTTGAGAGAGATGGAAGACCACCCAAATGGCCAATAACTACAAATTCTGGGCCAGAACCACTCCTTATGTGGTAAACAGGTTACCTAATGTTTACCACTCCCACTGATAAGCTAGAAGGCTTCCCTCCAACACAGAAAGGCTTGGGGGGCTCAGAAGCTTACAAACAGTCCTGGATACAGCAAATCTGTATCTGGAACACTAATTACAGGAAAGGTAGGAAACAGGCTTACAATTTTTTTTTTTTTTTTTTTTTTTTTTTTTTTTTTAGAAAAGTAGCAAAAATAGCCATACATAAAAGCTTGTACTGTTTAGCTTGGGGTATTTGCATCTGTTGAAGCTTGCACAAATATGTACTATTATTTGTTATAGCGTTAATGTGTTTGGCGTCTTCTATCTATGTGTTACAAGTTTTAACTTTGGTTGTCGTGATACAATAAATTGTACATCCTTATTTCGGACTCGGACACTCATTTGGATCTCATTAGCCAACTTTTGATTGTGTTCCTGTTTTTTTTTGTTCACTACATCTCTGTTTTTGCTTTACTTGTTTATTTTGAGGCAATGTTACAATTGCTTCATGTACACAGATTACCCGCTCCTCTTTCCACCAAAAACTAATACATGTGAGAGATGCAATTATACAGCCAAACTGGAGGCTAAGCTCTCTCAACCCAAGACTGGACCAGGCAGTCAAGGGGAGAAGGAAATTACTTGCATCACACCACCAGTCTCACATAGACCTATGAAACCAGCACCGGCAAAAAACACACATAAATACAAGAAAACATACTCAGAAGTTCTAAATAAAAATCTTCAAAAGCAACAGAGACCTCCAAAGCAGACATCTAACAACATCCACCCCCCCAACACAAACCATGAAACACATACTTCACAAAACCAGTGTGCCATGCAATCACAGCCCTTAAGGCAAAATAACATATCCAACACACTAGTAATAGGTGACTCTATAGTCAGGCACACTGACGTCCCACTCACTAGGCTGAACAAGGAGAAGGTTACTGTTAGCTGCCTGTCAGGTGTCAGGATCCGCCACATAACACAAGTACTCAGGTCACTACAGAACAAGTGCAAATATGACTCTGTCATTGTCCATGTTGGCGTGAATGACCTGAGCCATACCACCCTGGACTACATGAAAAGAGACATGGAGGAGCTCTCTGATCATGTAGTCCAGGGTGGTATAACCCTGATCCTTAGTGGCATCCTGCCCTCACCAAGAATGATACCACAGTATAGAGAAAAAATTATCAATTTCAACAATTGGCTAAGCTTCTGGTGTCATTCAAAGGGGATCCAGTGTCTGTCAGCCTGGGATGACATGCCCGACTAGCCATGCTGCATCGCTAGAGATGGTTTGCACTTGTCAGCCTTAGGCTTTTGAATACTGGCCAAGGCTCTTGCCACCCCTTAGTGCCTTTTTTAAGCAAGGCTCAAAAGACAAACCCACTACCATAAATAGCACAAGTAACAAAAAACTGAGGGTAATGCTACTCAATGCCAGAAGTCTAAACCTCAAAATATATGCACTCGAGGCACTCCTCAGTATGGAGAAAATTGATATATGTGCAGTAACAGAAACCTGGTTTAAGGCTCCAGACAGCACCCCAGCACTACCAGGCTACAACTCATACCATACATTTCGGCCACAAAACCTGGACCAAAATACAAAAGGCGGGAGAGTATCCATATTCATCAAGGATACACACACCTCCAGGTTAGTGGCACAGCACGATGCTTCAGAGATCATCCACATCAACTAACAATGAGCAAAACTGCTATTCAAATTATAGCTTGCTACAAATCACCCACCATGTCCCAGGACCCCCACTCAGCATTCCTGGAAAGACTAGGAAACATAAAGGTCCTACCAAACACCCTGATATTGGGTGATTTCAATTACCCAAACATTAACTGGGAGAACTACTCAAGTACAAACTCCCTTGCCCAACCTTTTCTAAAATTTATAAACTCAAATGCCCTGGATCAACTGGTCAACACCCCCAACAGAGGTGACAACATATTGGATCTAGTCATCACCAACATGGGCGACCGGTGTTCCACACTGGAGGTCAACCCCTCGCTGGTTAGATCTGACCATAAACTAATCACTCTGGATATCCACATTCCACCACCACCCCTGGTCAAAGAAACCACTGTGAAAACCTTTTCAAAAGCAGACTTCATGTCACTTAAGACCGAGGTGGGAAGTTTCAAAGACCCCATGATAAAGGATAACGTTGTCCAAGCTGCAAAATCCTTTACTAATGCACTCTACGGGCACCTACAAAAATGCATGGATCATGCTATCCCAAACAAAACCAAGACTCATTCCTCCAAGAAAAGGAAACCAGTCTGGTGGACCCCTGCCATAAACAAGCTATACAATAGAAGGAGGAAACTAGTACAGAAAAGTGTAAAATCCCAAGAAGGGAATACATCCCTGATCAATATCAGCAAGAAACTACATTCCCTCATAAAATCATCCAAGGCTAGCTTCGAAAGAAAAACTGCCATGGACTCCAAAGATAACCACAAGGCATTCTTTAACTATGTCAAGAATCTAAGTGGCAATTCTCAGATCTGCTCGGAGTTAGTGCAGAATGGCACAAAATACACTAAACCGACCGATATAGCCAACATCCTGGCAGACAGGTTCAGTGCCAACTTTAACCCCCTCTCACACCCAAAAGGGCCCATAGCTATACCAGAAGAATGTAGTGCCCCTGAAATCACAGACACTCAGGTTAAAACAGCCCTCTTCAAAGCCAAAAACACAATATCAGTGAGACCGGACAGTGTCCCAGGCTGCATCCTGTACAAGCTCAAAGATGAACTTACCCCTCACCTAATCACACTGTTTAAACTCAGCCTCTCCACAGACTACATGCCCACAGAGTGGCGCACAGCAATGGTTATTCTGGTCCACAAAGGTGGAGCCATAACACACCCCGAGAACTATCGCCCTATAAGCCTGACTAGCTTGGTTTGCAAAGCTATGGAGTGCATCATCATGGATCTCATTAACAGAGACACTGGGAACCTCCAAACATTAGACCCCACCCAGTTTGGCTTTGTTAAGGGCAGATCATGCCGCCTAAACCTGGTGGACTTCTTTGAGACAGTTACCATGGCTATAGATGAGGGAAAGGTGGTCCACACAGCCTACCTAGACCTCGCAAAGGCCTTTGACACCATTCCTCACTCAGATATTATAGACAAGCTCACCAGCCTGAACTTAAACCCCTGTCACAAGATGGGTTGCCAACTGGCTCACAGACAGAACCCACATGGTAAGAGTTGTGGGAGCTAGGTCTGACTCAAAACCGGTTACAAGTGGCATTCCCCAGGGCTCATTCCTAGGACCCCTCCTTTTCAGCATATACTTCTTAGAGGTACAGGCAAGCACAGGAGGACTATGGCTGACCAAGTTCACAAATGACTGCAAACTAGAGGCTATAATTGACTCTCCAGCTGACACAAACATCCTCCAAAAGGGTCTCACTGCGACAGACACCTGGTGTCAAAACCATGACCTCAAGCTAAATGCCAAAAAGTGCAAAGTCATCCCCTTTGGAAAAAAAAGTACCCACAAACTGCCACATAGATGGTAGCCCCCTACATACGGAAGATGTAATAAGGGATTTGGGGACCCAAGTAGATAGTAACCTCTCCTTTGATAATCACATTGTTAAAGTGGTTAGAAAATCCTTCTATTTGGCCCACCTAATCACAAAAAGATTTGCATCCAGATCGAAAGACGTCATTGGGCCCCTCTATGCATCAGTCATCAGACCCATCATAGAGTACAATGCCCCATTTGTGATGTACCTTACAAGACACCTGCAACAACTGGAAAGACCACAGACGTACCTCACAAAGAGGATCACTGGCCTCAAGCAGATGCCCTATGCAGCTCGACTGAAGAAACTCCAGCTGTACTCGGTTGCATACCGCCTACTCAGAGGTGATCTCTGCCTGACATACAAGGCCATGTCCAACCCAGAATTGATGGACATGCTCCACCTAAAGAAAACCATATCCCCTCAAGCCACACGCTCCAGGGATCTAAACCTCACCACAACAATAAATAGGACGTGCTGGAGGGATAGATTCCTGTCCCAGAGACTTCCCATGCTCTGTAACAAGATTCCAATCTACATTAGGCAGAGCTAATTGCTAACCCTCTTCAAGAGAAACCTTGACGAGTGGATGGGAAACAGAAACTTTACCCCAGGGATCACTTTAATGGCTCTGCTGGACAGAGGCACAGGAAACTAATCTAAGGGGGCGGTGAAAGCCAACACATTATGGCTAGGCTTACAAATGCCTTCAGGCAGATAGCCTAGTACCTACCTATGAACCTATGAACCTATGAAAGGTATGATCATATTTTTTTAAATATGTACATTTATCTCAAACATCTCATTACTATTTCCCTGAGTACAGAATCTGATGATTTTCCTAAGTAGCTTATCACATTAATCTTTTACTTTTTGAAATGCAAGTGTTGATGGCTGAGGTTTCATTGTCAGCTTGTTAACTTGGGAGATGTGTTCACTGTTCATTCACTTATATTAGGATTAACATAATCATACTAAAGTACATATCAGCTGTATGCTTTCATTTTATTTAGAGTTCTCCATCTCCACCCTCTTTATTGCAATCCTTTCTCCCTCTCCACCCACTTTATTGATGTCCTTTCTATTATATGCGTTTAGTTTTGTTTATTATTTTGTTTCTCCTTATTTATTTTACTATTATTTGCAGCGGTATCCAGACCTGCATGTATCCTGCCAGCAATGCCTGGTGGCCCCCAACATGTGGCAGCAGCAGCACAACCACTATCATCATCATTATGATCACCTGAAGGACCTAACACATCAGGGTCCAAGACTGCCACAGTCACCTCCACATCTCCAGCCGTACCTGTAACATCCACTGCAGGTAACCCTGCACTAGATGCTGGTAAAGTTGTACTGGCCAGTAGTTGGGCCAGAAGAGCTGACACATTTGTCATCCATCAGTAACTGGAAAACTTCATGGGAGAGATTATTGAGAGGAGGTCGGTCATCTGAGAGGAATCCCTGTCTAGCACATTCTCCACTATCTGAGAGACAGCTCAGAGTTGATGATACCCAGTGGGGCAATTGATTTCCCTCTGGGTTGCAACTGGCAGAGATGGCAACTGTGTACACTCCATCCTATCCCCCATTCTGGTGTTCTCCTCAATTTTGTGTCAGTGCCTACCACTGTTTGTTGTTCAGTCCTATCCACAACTCGTCTTCTCTCTGGCTGATGTCTCCATTTACCATCGCTGTCCCCTCTCTCATTGTGTTACCACACTCAGTGTCAATCATGTCTGTCTTTTCCTGCTATCTACTCTAATCCTTTTATCTTATTTCCCTTACTTCCTTTCCTACCTTACCTTCTCTCTTTATGCATGAAAAATTGATATGTCAGACAAAAAAAGTATCCCACTTTACCCCATCTCCTTTCTGATCATTTATTTGTAACTTATTCTACCCTCTGCTTGCTTCCACTTTTCATCTCTTTCCTATACTCCCATTTAATCTGGTCAAAAATAGATAAACTCAGCTCACATATACCTATGTAGAGCTTCCAGACCAGTTACCTTTTGTGCCCAGGGTGTGCATGGCAGATCATGATGATCAATGTCAGTGCCCATATGCAACTGTCAGTCACTTCCACTGCTTATAAGCAAGGAGCTAGGTTGTTGTGTTTCATATAGTCACTATCATGCTGTATGTATATTGGCATTTGGCCAACAGCAGCCACACACGTAAATTGATTATTGTTGAGTGGTAGCCGGCACATACAACACAAGATACAGCTGCCGGCCACACCCGTGGATAATAGATTAGACCCTAATGTCAGTGTCCTTAGAAGTCATGCAAGTGATGAACATTATGGATTCAAGTCTCCCAGAGTAGCATGCGCTCATATCTTTTATTGTTTCATTCTACAAGTTACTGACACCGAACTGCTGTGTACTTCCCTAAAACCTTTTGTCTAACTGTTGATTCTGCAGCTTAGCCTGTAAATAAAGTACTTTGTACAGTATAAGTGCATATTGGCACATTATTGTTAAGCTATTGTGGTTGTTCCCGATCTTTCAAAATAACACAGGTAAAGTGGTTGGACTCTACTGATGCTGTACCTGCAGTCTATGCCGCAGTCCTCTGTAACAACCATCCAACATGTTTTTTTTTGCATTTTTTATCTTCATTTACTTGATATTTACATACAGCAGTATCCAGACCAGAAACCCTACCACCATCAAGGCTCGTGGCACGAGTTCCAGTGGCAATTACATGACAACCAACAGAATCACATCAAGTGATGTCCAATTCCCTGCAGCCGGTCTCACCTCCACCACCCTGGTAGTACCACTGTCTTTCCACTGTATTGTCTAATGATCACTTCTCCACATTCCTAATTGTGTAGTTCTAGTGCATACAGTACCCTCCTAGCTTCATCTTTATTTCCTCATGACCCTCCACAAGCTATCCCCTCTGCATATTCTATCTATATATAAATGCGTGTGTGTGTGTGTGCATGTGTGTGTGTGTGTGTGTGTGTGTGTGTGTGTGTGTGTGTGTGTGTGTGTATGTATGTATATATATATATATATATATATATATATATATATATATATATGTATATGTATATCACAAACTGATGATTATATAAGACTACCACATAACTTCTTTCTCTTACTGCAACTGTGCACATAAGATTGTGCTGAGCACCCTGGGCCTCATACTTGATGGATAAGCTATACAGCTCCTCATATTTCCCTGTAGCCACACCATACTCCTTCTCTTGTCTTTCTACATATCCCTCCTGTGTTTGCAACAGGATACATAACGAGCTGCCCATTATGCAAGCTTGCCTATTAATGAGCATCGAAGCTCAGCAAGCACACACAGTAACAGAAGAGGGATGTCTGTGATCACGGCCATAGTTTTCCTTAAGCCTAGGGTAAGTGTTTTAATTAGAAATCAGATTTTCAAACCCAAAGAAAATATCATTTTAGACTAAATAAAAGCAAATCATATCCCAAATAATAAAATTGCAACTACTGTATTTTAGAGGTACATTAAAACAACTTCTGTTTTACATTTTTGTGAAGATATTGAAAAATATGAAGCCTACGAGATTGCCTTTACCAAACTGAAGACATGTATGGCTTTGGTGGTTTAAAATCATTCTGTCTCAGATGTTAAATAGTAGGTCACACCTAACCAGCATTATCTTTAAGCAGCTCCGACATAAAATGTGATTTAATATTTGTAGTATGTAGTTACATATTGGACTGAATCTCCATAAAGAAAGTGTCTAAGGTCTTGAGGCAATGCCCCACTCAGGACTGCAAAGTGGCAATGCTATATATATCATAAGGCACTCTACAGAGTATTGAAGTGTCATGCAGTAGCTTTCTCTGAAGTGTATTGGAATAAAGCCCTAATTATACCTAGGTGACCTGCACTCAAGTTGTAGCCCTGCCCAAGGTGCACAGTCTATACCACAATCCTCTCTGACAACCATAGATCATATGGAGGAGCTTGTTTCAAGTGATGTAGGGCTTTTTTGTGGTTATATCACTCATAAAAGCAAGGGACTGCCCATATGATGGCCACTGCATGCTTGACAATGGCCTGTGCAGGAATAAATTCA